>NC_084850.1:52494466-52803797 GCF_033115175.1 Lepus europaeus
ATCATACATAGATGTAGAACTTTGTAGCTCTTATCAGCAACCCAGAAACAACTTTCACCTTGACCACAGATTCATTTGTATGGAAAAACACAACAGTATTTCTAAATATATGCGGTATCTACCATCTAATTAGTACCTCAGGGCAGGTTGTTTATAAACAGAAAACAATAAGGGACATATTAAATATCCCCAACAGTATTCTTCCCATATTATCAGGTTTAGGAATAAGGAAGATGGTTTGCATTTTAAGTAATAAGCCAGCTAGCTACCAGACTATCATTAAGTACAAGGGAACCAACTAGAATAACCCATGATCCATGCAAAATAATTTTGTCTGCAGCTTCATACCCTAGAGAAATAAATGACTGCCTTTAGCTTTGAATCAGAAATGTGTTTAGAGAGCAGTGTGGAAATACTCTATTTTTTGCTTTCAGTGTTAATAAAAAAGAACACTATTAAAATATTTCACCCTTCATGTTAAATATGTCAATTATGCCCATCTCCCACCTTGCAACAATCACTTCCAAGTGACTACAAGTACTACTGGGATCACTACAGAAATCAGCCACCAATCAGGGAGCATCAGGCTCAAGGGACCTGTAATGGGTTGCACAGAAGTGTACATGATGTTTCAAAGGAGGATGAGGTTGCCATCTGGTGGACTTTCTACGACTAAAAGCCAGTAACATTTATAAACATAAGCAAAGAAACACTCTTGCAGGTGGGCAAAGCCTGCACATTTTAGTAAACATAAAGGTATTTTAAATGTTTATTGTGTATTTTATCATTCCTATTGAATGGGTGACTGTTCTTTGCAACTGAAGTATGAGAAAAATATCAGAAATGTCAGTATACTAAAGCTTCAGATTTAAAAGATAATAATATATTGAGTACTTTAAAATATTTATCAAGTTTTTGTTAAATAAACTTTCGTTACATAAATATTAAAAATATTTAGAGGGGCTGGTGTGTAGTGTATTAAGCTGCTGTCTGCAATGTCTGCAACCCACGTAAGTGTCCATTTAAGTCCTGGCAGCTTCCAGTGCAGCCCCCTGCTGATGTGTCTGGAAAAACAACAGAAGATGGCCCAAGTGCTTGGGCCTCTGTCACTCATATGGGAGATACAAATGTAGTTTCAGGTGCCTGGCTTTGGCCTGGCCCAGCCCTGGCCATTGTAGAAATCTGGGGAGTAAACCAACAGATGGAAGATTTTTACCTGTCTCTCTATCTCTCCCTATCACTCTGCCTTTCAAATGAAATATAATAAATCTTAAAAAAAATAAAAATATCTAGAAGGCCTATGACATCATATTGGTTTTGTGTTAAATGTTAAATTGACTTTTGGGTTCATGTATGTCTTTACCTGATGGCCATGCCATGGGGATTCAGGATCAAATATATGCAAGTAGTGTAAATAGTTCAATCTCTAATCTACTCTAATGCGGAATGACTGATGATTCACATATCACCATCCACCTTTTCTAGTTTTCCAATTTTCTCCTTCCTTTTCCTAATGAAATTCTAACAGTGATCACCCATATACTGAAATGCAACATCATGACAATGGGTTAAAAGAGTGTGCTAGGAAATCATAGTCATTTATTGCAAGTGTACACATAGGACAGTTAACTGAGCTCTGTCCCATGGTCATCAGCCAACCATGTCATAAGTATATACTGTTTGTTAATCATAAAGGAGAGCAAGTCAAAAAATAAAGACAGGCTTGAGTAAGATCTAGATTGAAATCTTATCTTGACTATTTTTGAATTATTTATCCTTTATAAATGAGGTCTCTAAGCCTCATTCTTCAGCTATAAGAAAAAGAAGCAAGGGATATTATGGCATATGGATGGTACTAGGTTGCTGTAGGGATGACAGCGCCTCTCAAAGAAAGGGATTTTACAGTAACCCAGTTAAATGTGAAGAATTTCTTTTTGGAAGATTATATCACTTGCTGCCTTTATACAATTGTCATATCAAGCTGTGCCTTTAAAAAATTGCAGGTGTATCTATTGTATACTCCTAAGGTTTTTTGCTTTTAAAAAATTTATTTGAAAGTCGAAGTGAGTGAATGAGAGAGAGACCTTCCATCTGCTAGTTTACTCCCTAAATGATCACAACAGTCAGGGCTGGGCCAGGTTAGAGCCAAGAGTCAGGCACTCCATCCAGGTCTCCTACATGGGTGGCAGGATCTCAAGCACTTGGGCCATCATCATTGCTTCCCAGGAGCACTAACAGGGAGATGGATCAGAGCAGAGTAGCCAAGGGGAGGGAGGTGGCGCTGTGGTGCAGCGAGTTAAGCCACAGTCTGCAGTGCTGGCATCCCATATAGGCGTTGTGAGTTCCAGCTGCTCTACTTCTAATCCAGCTTCCTGCTAATGCACCTAGGAAAGCAGCAGAAAATGGTCCAAGCCCTTGTGCCCCTCACCCATGTGGGAGACCTGGAAGAATTTCCTAGCTCCTGGTTTTAGCATTGCCCAGCCCCAGCTGTTGGAGCCATGTGGGGAGTGAGCCAGTGGATGGAAGTTGTCTCTATTTCTCCCTTGACCCCTCTGTAACTGTGTCTTTCAAATAAATACATAAATGAAAGGAGTAGCCAGTACTTGAACTAGCACTCTGATAAATGGGATATGGGCATCCAAAGTGGCAGCTAAACTTGCTTTGCCACAATGCCTGCCTCCTAAAGGTATAACACTACCATTAACGCCATTAACACTACCATTACAGCTATTAAAGAAAACCTGTATCAAAGCCAGTTTTAAAAAACAAGCCGGGAGAGCAGCAAGATGGCGGAATAGGAAGGGAGCACACTGATAGTCGGGGGAGAGACAGTTTAACAAAAGTGGAGACACTGCAGGTTCAAGGAAGAGTAGGGGAAGAAACAGCAGAGGAAACTCTTCCGGAACTAGTGATTCACAGTGGACCTGCATGGAGAGCGTGGGAGCCCAAGTTCAGGACACCAGCGGCAGACTCAACACACCAGCACTGGAACGCGAGGTGAGCCGAACCTCAATAGCCCGAAACACCAGCGGGCAAGCGGAAAGAGGAGACTAGAGGGAAGGAGGCTTGAAAATCCGTGGGGAAAAGTTCACCAGGCTAACTAGAAGAGAGAGAGAGGAAAAAAAAAAGTGACCGATACGGACACGAGTTTCTCTCTCTCCACTCACCTCTCATAGGCGAGCAAGACAAAGCACAGGCGCCATTTTGGACATACGTCATCAGCAGGGCGACCTCAGGTCTGCACCGGCCCTGAGCCTAGCAGAAAAACCTAACTCTGGTAGGGTGAAATAACAGGAGATTAGGATCTAACTTGGCAACCCAGTGGGAGACTGCAGAAGAATTTGAGCCCACAGTGAGGGCAGCAGAGATTCCCTGTGTGGTCCTTGGGAAAGAGCTTCCAATCTCTGGCTCCTGTGGGTAAATCATTTGCCTGCTAATTACCTCCAATTTCGTTCACCTGTGTGGAATTACTTCCCTTTTGAATCAAAAACAAACAAAAAAAGAATGAAAGAAAGAGATTTACCACGACTAACCTGAGAGTGTCACCTTTGGCACACCCTCAAACCTGAGGAACCAAACAGAGCTCTCAGGCCACACTTATCTCAAGCCTCTAAGGCTCCATCGAAAGCAGACAATCCACTTAAAATAGAGCTGTAGTATAATGAGAAAAAACCCCACAGTGAAGGAACCAAATATCTCCAACATGCAAACAACAAACGCAAAAACTGAGGTAACAAGAACAAGGAAGACACTATGATGCCCCCAAATGAAAAAGACACCCCAATTCAAGATTATGAAGATGATGAGATAGAAGAAATGCAAGAAGCGGATCTCAAAAAATTGATAAGAACATTAAGAAGTTCTCAAAAACAAATTCTTGAACTACAGAAATCCTTAATGGACAAGATAGAAAATCTCTCTCGTGAAAATGAAATACTCAAGAGGAATCAAAATGAAATGAAACAACTAGTAGAACAAGAAACTGTGATAGTGACGAGAAATCATAATGAAATGAAGAATTCAATAGATCAAATGACAAACACAGCTATGTCTCTCATCCTATAGAGACACCAGCTAATCAGGCTATTTGGATTATATTAGAAGTACTGTCAAGATGTGACGTGGTACTAAATTTTAAGTTTCTATAATGGAAAATGCTATTAATACAAATGTTTGAGAATTAAAAAGTCTAATGATCTGGTGTTACTAGACATGATAGTTATCTTAATGAGAAAACCCCAGAGGCCTAAAGGGTTAAATACTTGTAAAATCCTACAGGTGCTTTCCAAAATACTGTGAAATAACCAAGTGCCTCTTGTTAGTTGATGAGTTTATAATTTTTTTTTAATTTTTGACAGGCAGAGTGGACAGTGAGAGAGAGAGACAGAGAGGAAGGTCTTCCTTTTGCCGTTGGTTCACCCTCCAATGGCCGCCCCGGTAGCGCGCTGCGGCCGGCGCACCGCGCTGATCCTATGGCAGGATCGGGGCCAGGTGCTTCTCCTGGTCTCCCATGGGGTGCAGAGCCCAAGCACTTGGGCCATCCTCCACTGCACTCCCTGGCCACAGCAGAGAGCTGGCCTGGAGGAGGGGCAACCGGGACAGGATCGGTGCCCCGACCGGGACTAGAACCCGGTGTGCCGGCGCCGCAAGGCGGAGGATTAGCCTGTTGAGCCACGGCACCGGCCTGAGTTTATAATTTTAAACATGGCAACTTAAAGTCTTTTGTCATCCACAGTTATATATGATTTGCTGCTCATAAAACTAAAGCGTTGTTGGTTCTGTGTTTAGCTGTCCTCCTATAGGTTCCTATGGACTTTTTCCAGCCACCTCTATTGTATTCAGTACTTTGGGATGGCTCTGTAAACAGATGAAGCCAATAATGTATTAACAGTACCAACTGAGAGAAAATATGGTTAACTGAGGTTACTAAAAACAAAAAGCAATTCAAATCAATTGGCAATCCACAAAAAGAGTTAAAGATTTTAAAAGCTATTATTAAAATTGCTATATTGGTCTATTATGTTATGTTATATGTGTGTACATATTGTATGTCCACATGGGAAAATTTTATTATTAAGAATTTTATTTTAATTGGCTTATAGATAAGATTGTCCAGAAATTTAAGCTGCTAAAATTAATCAGATACATTATAATTTGTGTCACCTGAATCTCTGCATCATATATTTTATACTTGTTGGTAGAAAGAAACTAAAAACATTTTATATGTTTGTGCTTAAGTTTACTGGTTAAACTACACCATGTTAGATATTTAAGAGGTGTTTTCAAATACATGATTCTTAAAATTTATAGAAGGCATTGGACCTCCTGGTAAATGTTTTCTTAAGTTGTTATCTAATGGTTGAAACTGTTTGCTAAGTATTCATGTAATATTGCTATTGTCAGCAAGCGATCTAGGACTTGCTCCCTCATTTCTCTATTCTAAGCCCAACTTGTTCTTGCATTTCTCTATTCTCTTCAAGGTAGGAAACTAATTCTATTATGAAGGAATCTGTAGGACGCACAATTTAATCTTTAGGCCTTATAAAAGAGATGGCTAACATTTTTCTGTAATAGCATAGTCAAAATAAGAGCCTAAATAATAATCTCATAGCTAGATTTACTTCGCCATCAGTGAAGTATGCAGTAAGTAGAAAAAACCTCCCTTTCAGACCAAAGGGAAAGAAAGTTTTTATGTGAGAATATAATTTTCCTCATGGGCATTGTCTACCTTAGAAAAACTACTAGAGAACATGCCTGTGACTATAGACTTGTAGTTCAGGCCACCGAAGATGAGAGATGGGACTTGGGCCCTCCATTGACTTGCATCCTCTGGTCTGCTTGAACACAAACCAGGAGGAAAAGAAAGCTAGGCATCAGAAGCAATGGGTGGCAGGCCTATTAATGGCTGATCTGTACAGTGATGTGCTCTCAAGGAGACCCAACAGGAGTCACTGTGCACTTGCTCCTCATGTGAGATCTCTGTCCTTAATGTGCTGTACATTGGGATTTAATGCTATAACTTGTACTCAAACAGTATGTTTCACTTTGTGTTTCTATGTGGGTGCAAACTGTTGAAATCTTTATACTAGATTGATCTTCTGTATATAAAGAGAATTGAAAATGATTCTTGATGTGAATGGAAGGGGAGAGGGAGCGGGAGAGGGGAGGGTTGCGGGTGGGAGGGAAGTTAAGGGAGGGGGAAGCCATTGTAATCCATAAGCTGTACATTGGAAACTTGCTTGCACATACATATACAAAAATATCAATTTAACATAAATGTAGAAACTGGGGCCGGCGCTGCGGCAAAGCACGTAAAGCCACTGCCTGCAGTGCCAGCAACCCGTATGGGCGCCAGTCCGAGTCCCGGTTGCTCCACTTCTGATCCACTCTCTGCTATGGCCTGGGAAAGCAGAAGAAGATGGCCCAAGTCCTTGGGCCCTGCACCCACATAGGAGACCCAAAGAAGCTACTGGCTTCTGGCTTCTGATCGGCGCAGCTCTGGCCATTGCGGCTAACTGGGGTGTGAACCAGCAGATGAAAGACTCTCTCTCTCTCTGTGTAATTTTCAAATAAATGACTTTCAAATAAATATATATATTTTAAAAACTGACATCACAATTGCAAGTGTGATGTTTTGTGAATTGTGATAGCATTTCCTTGAGAGCAAAATAATGCAGTTTTGTATGTTAAGTAACTTAAAACAGACGATGACCTCTGAAAAACATTACAGAAATAGCCTCTAGTGACAATGCAAATACTGTTGTTGAAAATGCACATGAAAAATTAAAATTACTGGGGCCAATGTTGTGGCATAGTGGGTTAAGCTGCTGCCTGCAATGCCAACATCCTATATGGGCACCTGTTCAAGTCCCAGTGGTTCCACTTCCTCTGCAGCACACTGCTAATCTTCCTGGGAAAGCAGCAGAAGATAGCCCAAGTGCTTGGGCCTCTGTCACCCACATGGGAGACCCAGATGGTGTTCTAGGTTCCTGGCTCCGGCCTGGCCCAGTCCTGGCTGTTGTAGCCATTTGGGAGTGAACTATGAGATGGAAGATATCTCTCTCTCTCTCTCTCTCTCTCTCTCTCTCTAACCCTGCCTTTCAAATAAATAAATCTTTTTTTAAAAGAATTAAAATTGCTTCAAGAAATGAGAGAAAAGAGCTAAATCATTTACATAATGTAGCTTTTTAAAAATATATTTATTTATTTGAAAGGCACTAAACTGAGATCATGTAGATTTCTGGGGCCAGTGTTTTGGTCACCTGCTATGCTGGCATCCCATATGGGTGCTGGTTCAAGTCCCAGCTGCTCTACTTGCAATGCAGCTCCCTGTTAATGTGCCTGGGAAAGCAGCATAAGATTGGCCCAAGTACTTGGGGCCCTGTACCCATGTGGGAAACCTGGGTGAAGCTCCTGGCTCCTGGCTCCTGGCTTCAGCCTGGCCCAGTACGGGTTACTGTAGCAAACTGGGGAGTGAATCAGTGGATGGAAGATCTCTGCCTCTGTCTCTCCTTCTCTGTGTAACTCTGTCTTTCAAATAAATAAAAATCTTTTTTAAAAAATAAAGTTGTAGATTTTCAATTTATTCTTTAGTTAAATTTTTATTTAGTTTTTAGAGGAGTGGGAGAGGGAGGGGAGGGAGAGAGAGGAAAGGAGAGAGAGGGAGAGGGAGGGAGGGAGAGTGGGGGAGGGAGAGGTAGAGGGGGAGGGGGAGAGAGAGAGCGAGAGCGAGAGAGAGAGAAAGAGGGAGAGAGAGAGAATCTTCCATCTGCTGGTTCATTCCCCAAATGGAGTGAGCACATATACACATACAGAATGTTCCCATCTGCTGGTTCATTCCGAAATATCCACAAGGCTGGGGCTTCACTTGCTTGAAGCTGGGAGCCACTCCGTCTAGGTCTTCCAGAGGAGTGGGAGAAAATAAATTACTTGAGCCATCACCCCTGTCTCCCAGGTTCTGTCTTAGCAGGAAGTTGGAGTCCAGAGCCAGAGCCAGGTATTAAACATAGGCATTTTAACTGTTAAACAAACAACTGCCCCTACATTGAGATTTTAAGTGTCACAAATAGGTATTTAACTCATTTACCTACATCCCTAAAAATTTTTATAATCCAGCTCATAAGAAAAACTTTTAGTATCTTCTTATTGAAATCTTTTTATATTCAAGGATGTAAAGATGTCAATGGCCACTAAATCTGTGTCTCTAGCCTAACTCTTGAACTGCAATCTCAGGTATCTAAATAGCTTCTATACATCTTCCTAACATGTCTCACCAGACAGACAGCAGAGCCAAACATTTAAAAACACAGACTACGGGACAAGCACTTGGACTAGCGGGTAAGGTGCCAACTGAGATATCTGAGTGCCATATCAAAGTGCCTGGGTTTGATACTCAGCTGCACTCCTGACTCCAGCTTCCTGCTAATGCAAACCCTGGAAGGCATTAAGGATGGCTCAAGTGATTGAGGTCCTGTTACCCTTGTGAGAGACCTGAATTGAGTTCCTGGCTCACGGCTCTGGCTCCCAGGATGTTGTGGGGTATCTGGGGATTGAACCAGCAGATGGGCTTTCTGTCTGCCTGCCTGCCTCTCAAAACAAAACAATTTACAAGTGCAGACCAGAGGTTAAAATAGACTATGTTCAACTCCTGACTCCATTACTAGTTCTGTAACTTTGGGCAAGTTAGTTCATTCCTCTGAGCCTCAGTCTCTTCATCTGTAAAGTAATGACAAAAACAGTAAGTGGACTTCTATGAAAATTAAAGGGGATATATACTTAATACTCTTAGCTAAATGGTAAAAAAAATCGTTTATACATTCTATGAAACACACATACATATTCTTCTCTGAACCAGCAAGTTTTCTCTCCTGTGCCATAGCTGGCAGCCCTTTTAACAGCCTAGTTGTACCTAAGCTAGAAGATTGGCCTGTGTGAATGAGGTATAAACACACAGATCTGGAATATAACCTGCACAACTAATTTATACTGCAACTTGGAAAAATGGATACATGAAAATACTTGTGTCATTCATGTGGCACTTATCACATAATACCATAGAGTTTAGTAGTTATTTTGCATATGTTTTATCCTCAACACTAGACAATGAGCTTCTTGATATAATAGGCAGTATCTTCATTTCACAGCCTCCTCTCCATATGTCTGTGCCTTGCACAGAGGAGGTATGCAATATACATAAATTGAGAAAGAAATCTATCTTGTTCTTACACAAAAGAAAAAAAGAATAACACAAATATCCATGTTAAATAATCTGCAAGCTCAAATATATTTTACTAGTCTTTTGGAGAATTATTTAAATTCTCATTTTCTCTCTAGGTTATTTCTTTTAGTCTTAGCCAATTTTATATATACATTTATACATATTCCAGACTTGTGCATTCCTGATAATTTGTTAGACTGAATATGCATTAATTCATTGCAGGCTGATAATACCTAGGAGCTTTAAAAGATTTGGTTGCTTGGAAACACCAGCTATATTGCTTTTAAAAAACAGCTATTCTTTGACATGTTTCTCTTTCTTCTCTTTCTGCTTTTATTCTCTTTCTTCTCTTAAAACATATCTGATGGTATATTTTGCAAAAAACAGTAAGCTATGTGTGAGCTGAACATTTATTATAAATGCTAAATCAAAGCTCTGCTTAAAGTTCCAAATTGTTAATCTTCAAATTCATGTGCCTAGGATGAGCTATTTAATACTGCCATGCTGAAAGAACAGCAAAAACAGGGACAGCATTTAAAATTATACTATAAATATAAATAAGTTTACAGTAGTACTTGAGAAAAGGAGGGATGGGGGAGTTGAAGGAAATGGGGATGTTGTAACTCTTGTGGTATTCTCTGTTTTCTGTTCCTCTTTACTCATTTGTTCGTCCTTTTAAACTGTTTAAATTCATTTTTCAAACAATCACTAACCATCTGCCATGAAATAATTCATGAAAAAAGTTTAGTAGTTACTGGTAGGTAGTAAACACTCTATAAAGATGAATAAAATCTAGTGACTATTAATGTGCTTAATTCTACTTCTTTGCCTTTACTGTACCCCTTTTTCCAAATTTTTATAGGGGCCAGTGAGGCCATGGTTGGAGCAGAGGAAGACCATGCATTTCATGTTTTAAATACATAAGTTCTTGGGGCCGGCGCCATGGCTCACTTGGTTAATCCTCCGCCTGTGGTGTCAGCTTCCCATATGGGCACCGGTTTCTAGTCCTGGTTGCTCCTCTTCCAGTCCAGCTCTCTGCTGTGGCCTGGGAAGGCAGTGGAGGATGGCCCAAGTCCTTGGGCCCCTGCACCCACATGGGAGACCGGGAAGAAGCACCTGGCTCCTGGCTTTGGATCGGCATAGCGCCCGCCATAGTGGCCATTTGGGGGGTGAACCAATGGAAGGAAGATCTTTCTCTCTGTCTCTCTTTGTCTAATTCTATCTGTCAAATAAAAAATAATTAAAAAAAAGAAATAAGTACATAAGATCTGTGTAAATAATTTTAAAAATACTGTCTTTAATTCACCTATTTCATAAATCTACAACATCAAACTCCTTGCTCCATCCCTCCAATTAGGAACTGTTTTAGCTCGTCAATAAATGCCATTCTTCCTAATGTCCCTAAATAAGGGCAATTAATACATGAGGGTAATTTTTCATAAAAATATATTCTGTATTCAAAAACCACTAGACAGGCCCTTATTGTTTATTTATAAACAAATTATCTATAATTTCAAGTATTTAACAATTGCTACAACTCAGTGTTCTGTAGCAACAGACCTTTTGCTTCTTCACAGTGCAGTGAATAGTCATATGTATGGCTTACTTATAAACTAACTGTTTTGTTTATTGTATGTTACTCTGAGGCAGATTTTCACTTTTTTGTTGTAAAGCGGGCTTTTCAATCTCCCACCCTTTATGTTATTTGCTTCTGACTTTATTATTTTTCCATACAAAATGTGCTATAAGACTTCTGGTTAAACAAAGCAGATTAAATTTTATCTTTGTTGTATCAGAAGGCTCTACTAAAATGATAGTATATATATATATATATATATACACTGTATATATATAATGTATATATAAATATATATATACATATATATATAAATACATATATATATATATATACATATATATATAAATATATATACATATATATATAAATATACATATATATATAAATATACATATATATACATATATATACAAATACACATATATATATATACAAATATACATATATATATACATATATATAAATATACATATATATACATATATATATAAATATATATATATAAATACATATATATATACATATATATATATAAATACATTATATATATAGTGTGTGTATATATATATATAATGTATATATATTTAAAAAGCGTAATTATGGGTTGGTGCCATGGCTTAGCAGTTTAAGCCACCACCTGCGATGCCGGCACGACATATAAGCATAGGTTCAAGTCTTGGCTGCTCCATTTCCAATCCAGTTCCCTGCTAATGTGCCTGGAAAGGCAGCAGAAGATAGCCCAAGTGCTTGGGCAACTGCACCCACATGGGAGACCAAGAAGATGTTCCTAGCTCCTGGATTTTGCCTGGCTCAGCTGGGGCCAATAACTCTACTTTTTAAATAAATAAATAAATAAATAATTATTTTTAAGAAGGTGTAAATACAGAAGGACAAAGAAAACAGAGAAAGACTACAGCAAAGCAGTGAAGTCAATAAAGATGTAGAGGCTGGAAGGCAATAGATAGGGTTAGTGCTAAGCCAACTTAACTATGGAAAGCTGAACCCTAAAGCTGGTATTGATAGGCTCAGTTCATTGGAGTACTGAAGGTCTCTGAAGTACAGATGAAGAGAATGCTAAAAAGAGGAGTGATTCAAAGTTTATATAAGAAAAAATAATGGATCTCAAAAGCCTCTTTTTCATTTCAACAAAAGTTTCAAGTTTCAAGTCATCTCTCCAGCAAAGGTTTAATCCTAGAGACAGGCATAGTTGAGGACTGGAGTGATGAACTATAATGAAAATGGGGACTGAATCTCTATATACTAAACAGTAAGACCAGTTACTATGGACGAGATCCATGGAGGACAGCTATTCACAATGACTAAATCAATTCTGACAGGAGCAGAGGGACATGATTCCCCATCACAGACATCTTTAGTGATAAAGAAGAGTTATAGGTAACCTGATATTTTTGAACATACATAGAGGAGATGTATAGATCTTCTGGGGAGACCTGTTTGAGTAAGTGATTAATTCACAAAGAAAATCTTAAGCAAAATAAAATTTTTATAGGAAATAAAATTTAATGACATTTTCAATAAATGGTTAAAATCTGAACATTGTCTACAAAGTCATAGTGTTATAATCACCAAATATTGATTTAAATACTCTGAGAAGAAGAGCAGTATGCATGTTTATGGGAGTACAAGCAAGCCAAATTGTCAACATTTATGAGAGAAAATCAACAGATAGTATGAGAGTATATTAAAGATTTTACAGAAAAATGGAAAAGATAAATTCATTTTGTTGTAAAATTAATTTTGAAATCCATGCATTTTTTCATAATATGTACTTTCCATGAACTTTTGGAAGCTCCCTTGTACCTAAAAATTTAAAAATCAAGATACAACAATATAAACATGCTATGTATGTTTAAAGTTTATTACCCTTTTGGAGTGGAGAGGGATGGGATAGGAGACTGTTGTTTTTCACTGTACTATTTTTGAAGACCTATGTATACAGTATTAATTTAAGAAAATACTTAGCTTTGAAATGATTATTATGGGGGCTGGCATTGTGGCCCAGCTGGTTAAGCCACTGCTTGCAACTCCGGAATTCCATATTGGAGTATCAGCTGAAGTCCTGGCTGGCTGTTCCACTTCCAATCCAGCTCCCTGCTAATGCACCTGGGAAAGCAGGGGAAGTTGGCCAGGTGCTTGGGCTCCTGCCACCCTTTGTGGGAAACAAGATGGAGTTCTGGGTTCCTGGATTTGGCATGGCTGTCAAAGCCAGTTGGGGAGTGAACCAGTAGATAAAAGATCACTCTCTTTCTGTCTTTCCCTCACTAATATTCTGCCTTTCAAATAAGCAATTCTTTATTATGTTATTCCCATAAACAACATATTTTTGGGTTTAGCTTAATTTTTCAGAGATGTGTGCATGTTTTAATCCATAAATAATAATTTTTAAGCAGGTAAATAATCCTTTTAAATATGTTGACACATTTGACTCTTATTAGATTCTTGAAGAGCAAAAATAAAAATCCTTAACATGACCTGTAAGGCTTGTTGAATTCTTCAACGTCATCGTGTAACCCTGATACCTTTGCTTACTATGCTGTATACACACTGCCATTTTTCATTTCTCTATACACATAAGCAAAGCTTCTTCCCAGATGATCATTTTGCTTGGAAGGTTATTCTCTGTCTTCTCCTGTTTTTTTCCTTATTTTTTCAAACTTTGGCTTACATGCCACTTGTAAGGAGAAACTTTTCCTGATTATTAAATCTCAAGTCATTCCTTTCCCAACACCAACACTGCTTGTAATCCTTCTCTGCATGGTTCTGCTCTATCACAATTGTAAAAACATAGTTTTTAAAGATTTGTTTATTTATTTGAAAGAGAGTTACAGAGATAGAGAGAATCTTCTACTCACTGGTTCACTTCTCAAATGGCCACAACAGCCAGGGCTTAGGCAAGCAGAAGCCAGGAGCCCAGAACCCCATCCAAGTCTTCCATGTGGATGGCAGAGGTCCAAGCACCTGGGCCAACTTCCACTGCTTTCCCAGGTCCATTAGCAGGGAGCTGGATTGGAAATGGAGCAGCCAGGACTCCAACTGGTGCTCATACGGAATAGTCGCTTAACCCACTGCATCACAATACTGACTCTGTGTAAAGACATATTTGCATACATGTTTGTGTGTTCTCTCAGTTCCTGTAGCGCATCTGTGCATAAAAGACTTGCACAATAATGCTTAATGATTATTTTTAATGAATTTGTTTATATTAAGTGACAAAGCCATGCCTCTGACATTTATTAACAATGGTATGTTATAGTCTGCAGATTGGTCTACAATGGGCTAAAATTAGATAAGAGGGACAGAAAGAGAAACCAAAATAGTTCAATTTTTTTTGAAAACTGGAGTTCTTGAAAAACTTCAAAGTCCTAACACCTCTTGTATCATCTAAGCACACTTTCATTATACAATAGATTTAGAGCAATGTCTGGAATTTGAGTACTTAAGAGTATTGATTAAAGGAGGTTATACTCACACTACACTGTTTCCTTTAAAATCAAACAGCTTAACATTTGTAGTTGATTATGATAATTTTACAAATAAGGGGGTTAAATAACAACATCACTGATCAATGCTGCAGGAGATGTATAATTATAGAATCAGGTTCACAATAATTAGATTCACATAAATGTCTTTTCCTTATTCCTAAAACACATGGTAATGAAATATCTAACAGTTTTATAGCTGCTATAATAAAATGAAGTATGTTTGAGGTGACTAGTTCCATATTCAACTATTTTATTTTTTTTCAGCTTTTATTTAATAAATATAAATTTCCAAAGTACAACTTTTGAATTATAGCAGCTTTTCCCCCATAACCTCCCTCCCACCCACAACTATCCCATCTACCACTCCCTCTCCCGTCGCATTCTTCATCATGATTCATTTTCAATGATCTTTACATACAGAAGATCAAGTTAGTATATACTAAGTGAAGATTTCAACAGACTGCACCCACACAAAGTATAGAGTACTGTTTGGGTAGTAGTTTTACCATCAATTCTCATAGTACAACACATTAAGGCTAGAGGTCCTACATGGGGAGCAGGTACACAGTGACTTCCGTTGTTGATTTGACAATTGACACTCTTATTTATGGCATCAGTAATCACCTGAGGCTCTTGTCATGAGCTGCCAAGGCTATGGAAGCCTATTGAGTTCACCAACTCTGATCTTATTTAGACAAGACCATATTCAAAGTGGAAGTTCTCTCCTCCCTTCAGAGAAAGGTACTGCCTTCTTTGACGGCCCATTCTTTCCGCTGGGATCTCACTCACAGAGATCTTTCATTTGGGTCATTTTTTTTTTTTTTTTTTGCCACAATGTCTTGGCTTTCCATGCCTGCGAAACTCTCTTTTTAGCCAGATCCGCATGCCTTAAGGGCTGATTCTGAGGCCAGAGTGCTGTTTAGGGTTTTTGCCATTCTATGAGTCTGCTGGGTATCCTGCTTCCTATGTAGGATCATTCTCTCCTTTTTAATTCTATCAATTATTTGCAGACACTGAATTATTTATGTAATCCCTTTTCTTTTTTGACAGGCAGAGTTAGACAATGAGAGAGAGAGAAACAGAGAGAAAGGTCTTCCTTTTCCATTGCTTCACGCCCCAAATAGCTGCTATGGCCGGCGCACTGTGCCGATCTGAAGCCAGGAGCCAGGTGCTTCCTCCTGGGCTCCCATGCGGGTGCAGGGCCCAAGCACTTAGGCCATCCTCCACTGCACTCCTGGGCCACAGCAGAGAGCTGGACTGGAAGAGGAGCAACTGGGAGAGAATCTGGCACTACAACGGGGACAAGAACCCAGGGTGCCGGAGTCACAGGCGGAGGATTAGCCAAGTGAGCCGCAGCGCCGGCCTTATTTATGTAATCCCTTTGATACTTCATCCTATCTTTTTGATCAATTATGAACTTAAACTGATCACTTTAAAAAGTAAGATGGCATTGGTACATGCCACCTTGATGGGATTTAATAGGAGTCCCCCGGCACATTTCTAGCTCTACCATTGGGGTAAGTCCGAGTGAGCATGCGCCAAATTGTACATCTCCTCCCTCTTTTATTCCCACTCTTATATTTAACAGGGATCACTTTTCAGTTAAATTTATTTATTTTTTAACTTTTATTTAATAAATATAAATTTTCAAAGTACAACTTTTGGATTATAGTGGCTTTTTCCCCCATAACCTCCCTCCCACCCGCAACAATCCTATCTCCCACTCCCTCTCCCATCCCATTCTTCATCAAGATTCATTTTCAATTGACTTTGTATATAGAAGATCAATTTAGTATATACTAAGTAAAGATTTCAACAGTTTACACCCACACAGAAACACAAAGTATAAAGTACTGTTTGAGTACTAGTTATGCCATTAATTCACATAGTACAACACATTAAAACAGAGATCCTATATGGGGAGTAAGTGCACAGTGACTCCTGTTGTTGATTTAACAACTGACACTCTTATTTAGGACATCAATAATCACCCGAGGCTCTTGTCATGAGTTGCCAAGGCTATGGAAGCCTATTGAGTTCGCCAACTCTGATCTTGTTTAGACAAGACCATATTCAAAGTGGAAGTTCTCTCCTCCCTTCAGAGAAAGGTACCTCCTTCTTTGATGGCCTGTTCTTTCACTGGGATCTCACTCACAGAGATCTTTCATTTAGTTTTTTTTTTTTTTTCTTGCCAGAGTGTCTTGGCTGTCCATGACTGAAATACTCTCGTAGGCTTTTTAGCTGGATCTGAATGCCTTAAGGGCTGATTCTGAGGCCACAGTGCTGTTTAGGATATCTGCCATTCTATGAGTCTGCTGTGTATCCCGCTTCTCATGTTGGATTGTTCTCTCCTTTTTATTTCTATCAGTTAGTATTAGCAGACACTAGTCTTGTTTATGTGATCCCTTTGACACTTAATCCTATCATGATGATCAATTATGAACTGAAACTGATCATTTGGACTAGTGAGATGGCATTGGTACATGCCACCTTGATGGGACTGAATTGGAATCCTCTGGCACGTTTCTAGCTCTACAATTAGGGGTAAGTCCGAGTGAGCATGTGCCGAATTGTACATCTCCTCCCTCTCTTATTCCCACTCTTATATTTAACAGGGATCACTTTTCAGCTAAATTTAAACACCTAAGAATAATTGTGTGTTAATTAAAGATGGTATTACGTAGAACAAAATGGTATTAAGTAGAGCAAAAAAATACTAAAAGGAATAAAATAGTAAGTTGTTCCTCAACAGTCAGGACAAGGGGTGATCAAGTCATTGCTTCTCATAGTGTCCCTTTCACTTCAACAGGTTTCCTTTTAGGTGCTCAGTTAGTTGTCACCAATCAGGGAGAACATATGATATTTGTCCCTTTGGGACTGGCTTATTTCACTCAGCATGATATTTTCAACTATTTTAAAGAGAGTATTTCATTATATTTTTAAGGATTTATTTATTTAATTTAAAGGCAGGATAAAAGAAAGTGGAGGAGGGTGGGAGGGAGGGAGGGGGAGAGGGGGAGAGGGAGAGAGAGATATATCTTCCATTGGCTGGTTCACTCTCAAAATGGTTGCCATGGCCATAGCTGGGCCAATCCAAAGCCAGGAGACAGGAACTTCTTCCAGTCTCCCAGGTGGGTGCAGGGGCCCAAGGACTTGAGCCATCTTCTGTTGCCTTACAGGTGCATTAGGAAGGAACTGGATCAGATGTGGAGCAGCTGGGACTTGAACTGGTACCATGGTTTTATCCACTACACCACAGTGCCGGCCCCAGTTCCATTATTTTTTATCTTTGTTATTGTGGCCTAGAAAGCAGTGTGAGATAAGTCACAAAAAGGGGCGTAGTGGGTAAAGCCTCTGCCTGCAGTGCTGGCATCCCATATGGGCACTGGTTTGAGTCCCAGCTGCTCCACTTCCAATTCAGCGCTCTGCCATGGCCTGGGAAAGCAGCAGAAGATGGCCCAAGTCCTTGGGCCCCTGCACCTGTGTGGGAGACCTGGAGGAAGCTCCTGGCTTCTGGTTTCAGATTTGGCCCAGCTCCGGCTGTTGTGGCCAATTGGGGAGTGAACCAGTGGATGGAAGACCTCTCTCTCTCTCTCTCTCTCTCTGCCTTTTCTTCTCTCTCTCTGTGTGTGTAACTATGACTTTCAAATAAATAAATAAATAAATCTTTTTTTAAAAGTCACAAAAATTGTTTTTGAGAGGCAGAGAGAGCTCCCATCCTCTGGTTCACTATTTGAATGCCCTCAATTTCTGGGGCTGGGCAAGGCCAAATCTGGGATGCAGGAACTCAATCCAGGTCTCCCTCACAGGTAGCAGTAACTTAAGTACTTGAGCCATCACCTGGGTGCAGTTCCAAGGGTGCACATTAGCAAGAAGCTGGATTACAAGCAGAGCTAGGACTCAAATCCCAGAACTCTGATATGAAAAATGAGTAACTTAACCACAAGGCCAAAGATTTGCTGCAAGGTTCACTATAATTATTTCAATAATATTTTTTCTAATATGATTAGTGGTGTAATTTTCTATAAGCAGCAATTTCATGTATAGATTGAATTTGTAAAAATCTTAGTGTAGTAAAATGAGATCAGATATGTAATGTGCCTCCTACGTGCTTGGCACATTAGGAATGCTCAATACAAATTAGATTGTTTTCCTTTCTCTGATGACCCAAATAGCAGTACAGCCAACTCTCATTCATTACAGTCCATTAAAACTCCAATATACTCACATAGTTGTTTTTTTCTAATCTTAGTCTAAGACTTTGATCTGATTTATTTCAGCTTATTGCTTCTGCTATTTCATATTTTCATTTTTTAAATTTTTTTGGTTCTTTTTAATTTTAATTTTGTTAGCTCCCCTGCACATTCTTGAGTGAATGAAGTCCTTCATTTTACTTGCGAGGATGTTAAAGAAACTGGGCAACCTGTTCTTTAAACATCACTGAAATAAAAAGACTAATAAATTAACCTTTTTTACAGCTCTCTAAAAGTGGACTTTAGTACATTTTAACTTATGATTTGAACAGTGAAGCTAGGAAGCATTATTTTGGTGTCCTTAAAAGAAGACACCTGCCATTAATAATACTTGAAGGAAAATGTTAGAGGAAAGGGACAGTCAGGGTCTGGCAACTTCTCAAGAACACAAAGATCTACAAAGCAGAGATTAAAAGCCAGAGTTTTATAACTTACTACTTCTCACTTTTGAAAAAAAAGACATTTACTTTAATAATACATGATATATTTTTGATGAATGATACATTTTTGATAAAGTTTTGATGAATAATGGAAAATTAAAGAAATAAATCTAAACACACCTCAAGGATTTTGTTATGTGTTACGTTTAAAGATTAAGAAGAAACATTTCTGGTTTATCATTCTTTAAAAATTATACTGCTGATGTTACTCATATGATGATATCATGCAAAATACCATTATTATAGGCTCATTGTTAAATGATGGGTTAGCACAGTGTAGGGGAGCACTGGACATGCATGAGGAGAGTTGGGTTTAATCCTTAGATCTACTATCAGAATAATATTGGGAAAATCAGTCCCTTTCTTGTTCTGAAATCAAACAAAAAAAAATGGTTCCATGGCTTCTTCTAAATTTCTACACACCACTCTTTAGCCAATAAATATAACAAAAAATTACTGCTAGAAGAGTATAGGAACTATGTTTTAATTGTCTTTGTAATCCCCAGAGGGTATAACATAGTACATAAGAATTAATTCTATTTAATTCAATGAACATTTTCCAACTATTGTCCAGATTCCTGGAATAGCACTAAATACTAGAAATTCAGAGATGGTTTAGATATGCTCTCTTTCACTATTTTACAGTCCAGAGAAGAACACTATACATGTAATATAAATATCAAGGATTTATGACATGGAGATGGTATTGTGGTATAGCAAGGTAAGCTGATGCTTACAAGCTGTTTCCTCATATCCAGAGCTCTGGTTCCAGTCCTGGCCACTCTGCTTCTGATCCAATTTCCTGGTAACATCCTAGGAAGATAGCAGATGATGGCTCACATACTTGGGCCCCTGACACCCATGTGGGAAACCAAGATGGAGTTCTTGGCTCCTGGCTAAGACCTAGCCATTGCAGCCACCTGGGGACCAGAGCAACAGAGGGAAGCACTGTCTCCCTTTCTCTCTCTCTTCCCCCTGTCACTCTTTCAAACATATATAAATCTTAAAAAAATTATGACAGAGGTAGGAAAAGAGTGATACTGGAACATAATGGGTACAGCTTATGAAAGGCTGAGAAAGTATTCCTGAAGGAAACCACACTGTTGATGAATCCTGAAGGATTATTTACCCATTTCCATGGGAAGAAACAAGAAAGAGTAAGGGTGGGGCCAGTGCTGTGGTGCAGCAGGTTAAGCCACTGCTTAGAGCACCAGCATTCCATACAGGCGCTAGTTCGAGTCCTGGCAGCTCCACTTCCGATCCAGCTCTCTGCTAATGTACCTGGAAAGGTAGTGGAAGATGGCTCAAGTCCCTGGGCCCCTGTCACCCACATGGGATAACTGGAAGAAGCTCCTGTCTACCGGGCTTCGGCCTGGCCTAGCCCTGGTCACTGTGGCCATTTGGAGAGTGAACCAGTGGATGGAAGATTTCTGTCTCTCTCTGTAACTCTGTCTTTAAATAAATAAATAAATCTTTTAAAAAGAGCAAGATAAAAAAAGAAGTAGCAAGGGCAAAAAATAAAGAAACATAAGGTGTATGAATAAATAGATATGGGATATTAATTCATTCTAAATTAAGAAAAATAGATCACCAATTATATAAAATGGGTATGAAACCACCCTTATAAAGGTAACTTATGCTACTTATTTTCCATATTTCCTTTAGAATCTCAGCAATAGCTGTGTGTTTATTTTTTGGTGGCAAGTATGTAAAGAATTTTCTTCTAAAATGCATGCTGTAAAACCTGGGTTTCATATGTCATGAAAAATGGTGAGAAAATAGGATTACTGGGTATCTTATGAAAAGGTAGGGACTGTCTAATATGCCCTTTGGGTTACTTGTTTCTGTAGCTGTCTGTGCCTTTCACTGGACTAAAATGAGCCCTGAGAATCAGAATTCTATTCATTGGTATGGTCTGACAGTTATCTAAATAATGTCAATTTAGAAGACTGAACTCTAAAATCTGTTCTTTAAAGTAGCAATCATGTGTAGTACCTGATAGTCTTTCCATGAGCATCTGAGATTCTTCTTTGATGAAGACACAAATTCTGGCCTGTAGTTTATAGTAGAACCTTCAGGCAAGTTCCAGAATAAAACAAGAACAATAAGATATTGAATAATTTTGGTTAACTTATTACTATAACCAATGCTATCATAAAGCATATATTGGAGTTTCATAAAAGTTTTGGTCAGGGTTATTATCTCCTGTGGGCAAAATAAAATTATGGACAGGGAGGGTTCAGACAATTGCCAGAGACTTCCAATAAACCATATAGTTCCTTTACATTACATACATTTTATTGGTGCCAGCATTGTGGCATGGGATGTTTGGCTGCTACTTGCAATGTCGGCATCTCATATCACAGTACCAGTTCAAGATCTGGCTGCTCTGCTTCTGATCCAGCTTCTTGCTAATGTGCCTGTGGATGGTCCAAGTACTTGGGCCCTTCATACTCATGTGTGAGACAAAAATGGAGTTCTAGGTGTCTGGCTTCAGCCTGGATCAGCTTTGACCATTATGGCCATTTAGGGAGTAAATGAAGGGAGGGAAGGCCTATTTCTTGCTATATTTCTTCCTCTCTCTGTGTCACTCTGCCTTTCAAATAAATAAATAAATCTTTAAAAATACATTTTATCAAAGCAAACTTAGAGAACACTAAGTATCTCTTCTGATACAACAACTCTTCCCATGCATCTTTTATAAAAATAACACATTAAAACAATCAGAATTGTTTCATCTCTTTTATAAAATAAAAGAATTAATCTTTGTGATTTTTCAGATGACATCAGAAATCTCAATGGTTTTAGCTTAAAAGTTTTTGGTTTGGGGCCAGTGTTGTGGCACAGCAGGTAAAGCTGCCATCTGTGATGCCAGCATTCCATATTAGAAAGCTAGTTTGAGTCCCCATTGTTCCACTTCTGACCTAACTTCCTGCTAATGCATCTGGAAAAGCAGCAGAAGATGATCTCAGTGCTTGGGCCATGCTACCCACATAGGAGACCTGGATGGAGTTCCAGGCTCCTAGCTTCAACCTGGTCCAGCCTGGCCACTGCAACCATTTGGGAAGTGAACCACTGTATATACAATCTCTCTCTTGTACTGCGTCTTTCAAATAAGTATTTTTTAAGAAATTTCATTTTACATACACACACAACCAGGTCATTTATGTTAATATGCAATGTGCTTATCACTGCCATTTTCCAAGGAATAATTCAATAAATATTTTACCATTTTTATATTTTTAGTGTCTAATGTGGTAAATAACAATAGTTATAATCTACAGAAATAAAAATACTTTGAGGTTCTCAATAATTTTTAAGAGTTTAAGAGGTTTTGGAGAGACTGATGTTGTGGCTGTGGGTTGGGGTGCCCATATCCCCTGTGGAATGGCTGGCTACTTTTCTTTCAGTCTAGCTCCCTGCTAATGTGCCTGGGAAGGCACAGATACCTGAGTCCCTACCGCTTAGGTGGGAGACTCAGATGGAGTTGCAGGCTCCTGGCTTCAGCATGTCCCAGCCCTAACATCTGGTGAGACAATGGATGGAAGATCTCTCTCTGTCACTCTGCCTTTATTTATAAATAAACAAGTAAACCTTTTTTTAAGGATGTAGAAACCAAGAAGTTACATTAGGGAAAAACTCTCTTTCCTTGGAAAACAAAAGCACATATACTGGTATAATTCTGTCATGTTATTCTTTGAAGATTCTCAGTCACTCATAGTAACTATATCTTTTAAATGAAGTAGTCAACTACTATTTTAAAGAGAAAAGAACAAGGTGGATTGAGAACTGTCTGGGACATAACAAGGTACTTCGAAAAGGTTGTGGAAAATGGAGTTGGTGTTTGATATTGAAAGAAGACAGGTAATCAAATCCTTGACTTACCTTCAAGAAAAAAATTAGGAGCAAATCAGAGAATAGCAAACAGCAAGCAGCAAACATTATATTGAAAAAGCAAAGATACACACCACACACCGCAGGGCAGCAGACTCTCACCTCTGAATTATGTTTCATATTATATGGGCCATGTAATTCAAGAGGATGTGTATTTCAACAAAGGGTAGTTATATTCCAGGTTTTTCTGAGAAGCTGGATGATTTGCCAGAATATAGTTATTATCCTAGTTCAATACTTATATGTTATGATATTTCTTGTCATGGCAGCTGGTAGGTGTGTTACTCAGCATGCTGAAGTATTACAATGACAGTATACTGAGCTGTAGGTCAATCTAAGTCAACCTTGGGACACTAAATGGGTATAAACCTGGTCCAGGCAAGGAGTCTGCTTATCTTTAAAGGCAAGGGGAACCAAACCCATATCTTGTAGGTCTTGAGAAAATAGGAACAACCCAGGTAGCTCAACTGTTCTCTCTGCTTCAGTAAAAGACAAATTAATCTTGATGCAACATAATATTCAGGGCTGGCATTGTGGTGTTAGGTAACTGATATCCCCTACCAAAGCACGGATTCAATCTTTGCTGCTCTGCTTCTAGTCCAGCTTCCTGCTGCTTTGCTGGGAAGGCAGCAGATAATTACTCAATTACTTGGGCCACTATCACTCATGAAGGATGAAGTTCCTGGCTTTTGATTTAGGCCTGGCTCAGTCCCAGCTGTTATAGTCACTTGAGAAGTAAGACAAAGGATAGAAAATCTCTCTCTCTCTGTACCTTTCAAATAATAAATTCACCTTTTTAGAATAAAGATCTATTTATGTATTCAAAAGGCAGAAATACTGAGAGAGAGAGAGAAAATCTTCCATCTGCTGGTTTACTCACCAAATGGCTGCAACGGCCAGGGCTGAGCCAGACCAAAGCCAGTAGCCAGGGGCTTCTTCTTTGTCTCCCACATGGATGCAGTGGCCCAAGGACTTGAGCCATCTTCTGGTGCTTTCCCAGGCACATTAGCAGGGAGCTGGATTGGAAGTGGAACAGCTGGAACTCAAACTGGTGTCCATATGGGATGCTGGCACTGCAGGCAAAGGCTTAGCTTTCTACACCAGAGCAGCAGCCCTAATAAATTCATATTTTAAAAAATAATTTTGAAAGTCTTCAAAAAGCTCACCAAGATTCACATTATGAAAAAGGGCATGAATTCCAAAATTTTTGCACAAAAATGAGTATCTTTTTTAAAAAAGAATATTTATTGATTTGGAAGGCAGAATTACAGAGACAGAGATCTTCCATCCACTGGTTTACTCCCCAAATGATGGCAAGGTTGGGACTGTGCCAAGGCAAAGCCAGGAGTCTGGAACACCATCTGCATCTCCCATGTGGGTGGCAGGGGCCCAAGGATGTGAGCCACCATCCGCTGCCTCCCAAGTGTATTAGGAGGGAGCTCAATTGGAAGTGGAGCAGCTGGGACTCGAACTGGCACTCATACGGAATGTTGGTATTGAAGATAGCAGCTTCACCTGCTGTGCCACAAAGCTAGCCCCTGAATTTATCTTTTAATTCCATTTTTCACAAACTTCTTAAGGTACATTGGCAGAAGCATTTGAACAGAGTAGCAGAGGTTAGGACTACATATAAAAAAAAACTTTCTATAGCTACATAAATCCTTTTTATAACTTCCTAAAGTGGAGGAAATGGACACATTCATTACAGCCTTCATGATATAGCCCCTCTCAGGGCCAGCATTGTGGCACAGTGGGATAGTCACTGCCTGCAACACTGGAAGTCCATAATGAGAACTGGATCAAATCCAGGTTGCTCCACTACTAATGCAACTCCCTGCTAATGCACCTGGGAAGGCAGCAGAAGATGACCCAAGTACTTAGGCCCCTGTTATCCAAATGGGAAACTCAAATTGAGTTCCAGGCTCCTGGCTTTGGCCTGGCTATTGTAGCCATTTAGGGAGCAAACTAGTAGAACTCCCTCTCCCTTCTGCCTTTCAAATAAATAAAATAGCTATTTTTTTAAAAAAATGTTCCTTTCAAATAAATAAATCTGTAAAAGAAAAAAGATGTAGCCTCTCTACAGCCTTTGAAAACAAGAAGCGGGGCCAGCACCTTGACACAGTAGGTTAATATTCTGCCTGCGGCACCAGCATCCCATTTGGGTGCCAATTTCTAGTCCCGGTCGCTCCTCTTCCAGTTCAGCTCTCTGCTGTGGAACGGGAAGGCAGTGGAGGATGGCCCAAGTACCTGGGCCCCTGCACCCGCATGGGAGACCGGGAAGAAGCACCTGGCTCCTGGCTTCGGATCGGGGCAGCTCTGGCCGTTGCGGCCATTTGGGGAGTGAACCAATGGAAGGAAGACCTTTGTCTCTGTCTCTCTCTCTCACTGTCTGTAACGCTACCTGTCAAATAAATAAAATCTTTAAAAAAAGAAAATAATAAGCAAAGGTTGTTAAAATTATGCTTAATTGAAAACAATGTTTCAGAGTTCCAGCACTGAGGACAGCAGCCCCAGCAGTGTGGCTATGGTGTTATTCAGTGAAGGTAATCCCTCAGAGGATGAATTCATCTCCTTGGCTCTGGGGAAGCAAGAGCATTGGAATGCCGTCTATGAGAGAGAACTACAAACTTGCCAGGAATATGGAGATACAAAAGAAATCTGGTTTGGAGAAGAGAGTATGACTTGACTAATAAGGTGGATGAAGAAACAGAAGATTCCACTGGATGCAACCAGTGCTTCATATTGGAACTGGATATAGTGTTTTCCTGGTTGAACCTGCAAAATTTGGTTTCAGTAATATTATTGGCATTGAGTACTCTCCTTCAGCAATTCAGATTTCTGGAAGTATCCTAGAGAAAGAAGGGCTATCTAACTTTAAGTTGAAGGTATAAGATTTTTGAATCTTTCCACAAAGCTGTCTGGATTTAAAATTTGTATTGACAAAGGATCTTTTGATGCCATAAGCCTTAATCTTGACAATGCAATTGAGAAGAGGAAGCAATATGTGAAATCTCTCTCCAGGTGCTGAAACTAAAAGGCTTTTTTCTAATAATCTCATGTAATTGGACCAAGGCAGAGTTCTGAATGAATTCAGTGAAGGATATTTTGTGGGCCATCACTGTGGTGTAGCTGGTTAAGCTACTGTCTGCAGTGTTGGCATCCCATATCGCCACCAGTTTGAGTCTTGGCTGCTCCACTTCTTATCCAGCTCTCTGCTAATGCGTTTGGGAAAGCAGCGGACAATGGCCCAAGTCCTTGGGCCACTGCACCCATTTGGGTGACCCAAAAAAAGCTCCTGGCTCCTGGCTTCGGCCTGCCCCAGCCCCAGTCATTGCAGCCATTTAGGGAATGAACCAGTGTATGGTGGAGCTTTCTCACTCGCTCCCTCCCTCTATAACTCTAGTTTCCAGATAAATAAATAAATCTTTAGAAAAAGTTTCATTACTCAATTTTCCTTAGGAATTACCTAGCCTACCAATGACTAACCATTAATTCATTCAATTTAATGCCATCACATGGTTGATTAAAGATCTTGGAAAAATCTTCATGTAGGCATACTTCAAAGCATAGTTGTTATTGAAATGAAGTTTGTTGGAGTAATGATTTAATTTAGTTGAATACAATTTACATTTTTCACAATTGCAAACATTGTTAGGAATAATGTTAACTAACTTGATCAGAATATGTGTGCAAGTTTAAGAAAATATCACCCAAGTAAAACAAAAAGTATGCTTATATTACACTTAACAATGGTAAGTCAGAAAAAAAGACATAAGCCAAAGAATCATGTTAATTATGTAATCTTGTTTTCTCCATTAGTTTCTGTGAGATGTTTTATTATTAAAGTCTAGCACATTTAAAGTGTTAGAAGTTCAATTTTCTAATTTTCTAGGATTTTAAGATCATTCAGTTTATATATGTATTCATGTTCTTTAATTGAACAATGGTGCTCCTTCACATATCTTCCAGATATAAGAAAAGATTTCATAGACAACAATGAGAAGTTAAGGTCTTTCTGAGTAACAGCCACACAAATACAAAGAAAGCTTAAAACTTCAGCTGCACAGCAGGTTAAGCTGCTGTCTGCAAAGCTGGCATTCCATATGGACGCCGGTTTGAGTCCCGCTGTTCCACTTCCAATCTCACTCTCTGCTAATGCGCCTGGGAAAACAGTGGAAGATTGCCCAAGTGCATGAGCCCCTGCCCCTAGCTGGGAGACCGGGTAGAAACTCCTGGCTCCTGGCTTTAGACCAGCCCAGCTCTGGCCATTGCGGCCACTTCGGGAGTGAACCAGCAGATGGAAGATCTCTCTCTTTCTTTCTCCCTCTCCCTGTTGCTCTACCTTTCTAATAAAATAAATCTTTTTTTTTTGGACAGGCAGAGTGGACAGTGAGAGAGAGACAGAGAGGAAGGTCTTCCTTTTTGCCGTTGGTTCACCCTCCAATGGCCGCCGCGGTAGCGCGCTGCGGCCGGCGCACCGCGCTGATCCGATGGCGGGAGCCAGGTGCTTCTCCTGGTCTCCCATGGGGTGCAGGGCCCAAGCACTTGGGCCATCCTCCACTGCACTCCCTAGCCACAGCAGAGAGCTGGCCTGGAAGAGGGGCAACCGGGACAGGATCGGTGCCCCGACCGGGACTAGAACCTGGTGTGCCGGCGCCGCAAGGCGGAGGATTAGCCTAGTGAGCCGCGGCGCCGGCCCTAAAATAAATCTTTAAAAAAAAAAAGAGTCAACATAAAAACAAATCCTAATAAACCAAGAGATCAAAAAGCTATTCTTCCTGGTCGTATAAATTCTTAAATGATTTGAAGACGAAATAAATAAACACACAAACAAAAGTAATAAAACCTTCTATCATCTCTTGCCTAACAGAAGACAGGGCTTTATAATCCATTATTACTAATCTATACAATCTATTAATACAGGTCAAAGTCATACTATAAAACTGAATTCTCCCTTACTGTTGCTACCAAACATGTTTGTATCAAAAACAAAATAACAATAATGAAGAAAAAGGGTGCCAGTGCTGTGGCATAATGGGTAAAGCTGCCGCCTGCAGTGCTGGCGCCCCACATGGGCACCAGTTCAAGTCCTGGCTGCTCCATTTCTGATCTAGCTCTCTGCTATGGCCTGGGAAAGCAGTACAAGATGGCCCAAGGCCTTGGGCCCCTGCACTCACCTGGGAAACCTGGAAGAAGCTCCTGGCTCTTGGCTTCAGGTCGGCACAGCTCTGGCCGTTGTGGCCAATTGGGGAGTGAACCAGTGGATGGAAGACCTCTCTCTCTCTCTCTCTCTTTCTCTGCCTCTCCTCACTCTGTGTAACTGTCACTTTTAAATAAATAAATAAATCTTTAAAAAAATAAAGAAAAAAGAGAAAGGAAAAAATCAACTTTTAACAAATGTTAATTTTAAGCACCAACATGATCATCTCACAATATGGCATTAATGATAAATATACAAGAATTTTAATTTTCATGCTTTGTTATTAAATAGCAAAATATTCACTCTTAAGTGTCACATACCACAGTATGTTGAGCCATCACTTACAACACTGCATCCTCTATCAGATTGACACCTTGAATTCTTTCTTGTGCCAACGCAAGAACCTCTATTCCAGCCATTTCCGCTAATAGTCAATTATTGCTTTCACATAGAAGAAATGGTTTCTGCAGGTTAGTGTGCCTTGTGGTAAAATTCAGAGCAACTGAGGCATATGCATAAATTATAAGTTCAGGATGTTTTAGGACAGGTAAGATTTTTAAATGTCTTTATCTTTAAATTTCAATACATATTCATATTTTATTCCTCTTATTGGGCAGAAAATGATTGTACTTACGTATTTTTATTTAACCATGGCTTTTCTACATTCATTATTGAGCTGTAGTTGCACTGTACCATTCATTTCTGAAATTTGTTATCAACAAAGGGATAACAACATTATAACTCCTCAAAGATAACCCATTGTACAAGATTTATAGGAAACACCCTATAGAAAAAGGAGTCTGTCTTCTCAGCCTACTATTTTAGGCTTAATTCACCTCCAATTCTTTTCTGCCTTAAAATAATTTCTTCTTTTGGTTTCTGTGGATATATTCAGGCAGGCCAAAATATAAACATGACTTAAAGTGAGATTTTTAAGCTGGAAACACAAAACACATTAGAACCAGATAAAACAGGCAATAATTAACAGTATGATGGTGGCAGGAGTTTTTACACCTGTCTCTTGTACCTGCTTGCTAAAGTGTAATTTCTCTGTGGCACTCATGCTGATTTATAATCTACAGTTTAAATGGGTTACAGATCTAGGCTTCATTCCTTACTACCTCTATTTTACATAAAAAGTGTGCTAAGGGAGTTGACCAGTCTCTTTGCAGCTTCCAAGGGACCCTCCGGGACTCTGGTTTTTGGACAACCGGAGTTGAAAGAGCCTACGAATGATTTTTAAAAAGGCACTTTTACTTTTCATCCCCCTCCAGCTTCGCAGCCTCGAATTAAAACTATTTAACTCACATGTATCTTGGCAAAACATAGTAGCAAATAAAGAACCCCAAACTTTTCTATTATTAAAAGAGCTAAAGTGCCCAAGAAATGACCCCAGCATAATTCTAGGGATAGACTGGTTGGTCTTTTTTTTTTTAAATACTACTAAAGAGAAATTATATTAGGCAATTTCTTATCCCTTTACGGTGAGGGTCTCATGAGCAGTTAGACACAGAGTTTACAACAAGAGCCCGGAAAGAAATCCTCAAAGTCTTTGGCTCCACCCCACTGGGGACACAGGCATGGGTCCTGCCGCCCCCTGGCGGTCCCGGTCGACTTCCGCTTCTGCCACGGACCACCGGCCACCACACGCGTGGCCTATGCTACGTCACATCCGGTCCTTGCGAGTGGATCCCGCGCGATGAAGTGCGTGTTCGTTACCGTAGGGACCACCTGCTTTGACGACCTCATTGCGCGCGTCTGGGCGCACGAGAGTCTGCAAGTGAGTGGGGGAGGGGCGCGGGCGACGTCTGCGCTCGCCGCGCTTCGCCCGCCGAGGCCAATCTTCACTCCTGGCCTCGGTAACCTTGCCTGACCGCAACACGAGGAAAGAAATTACCACAGCTGTACCTCAGGTGCCGCCGCCCCTTGATTGGCTTTTCACTGCGCCCGGTCGAGTCCGCTTCCGGTTCTGCTCAGCCCCTCTAGGTCCTCCACTTCCCGCTCCTCGTCCCTCGTCGTTTCTCAGGGCTGTGCCTCCTCGTCCTTTCGGTGGCTCCTCCTTTCCCAGGCTTTTTTCCCTGGGATTCTCCGCCTTCGCCCCTCCTCCCTAACGGCTCCGCCCTCAGAGCTGGGGCTTCTGCCCAGCCCCGACACCCCGTCGTGTTCGGCCTTCCAGTCTGTGGGGTGCCCTCAGAGCTGGCGACCTCGGGCTTCGCGGCGTCCCCTGAGCGCGTCCCCCTAAAGGCTTGCGGTTCTCGCAGCCCAACTCGTGAGGAGGTAGAGCTCTGCTGTTCCCTGCTTCTCTCTGGCTAGTTTGCGACCCTCTTTTCAAAGTCTAACCCTGCTCTCCTTTTAGCCGTACTGGTTCTTTCCCGACTTGGCAAGCTGGGTCACCGAAATCCGTTTGGGCTAGTGAGGTTCCTGGGTCGGGCCCGGGACTGGCAAAGCTGGGAAAATTAAGGTTGTTTGGTAGCCCGTGCTCGGGTCTGCACCCTGGCTTTTAGGATTTGTTGTTACTGCGGTTTTCACGGGAGGCAGTTTAAAAGGCCCGCGTTTTCTTATTTCCTGTTTCAGATACCCAAGAGCTTTTATGACCAACTTATCCTCCAAACTGGTAGAGGAACTGTAGTACTTGAACCGTTCAGTGCTGAGTCTTTTACTCTGAATGTTTACAGGTACAAGGATTCCTTGAAAGAAGACCTTCAGAAAGCAGATCTTGCTATTAGTCACGCAGGTAAAATGCCTTAGAATCTCAGAATTTGGTCTTTGTGACATAACAAAAAATGAGCTGACACCGGGACCTTTCTGTCGCCAGAATTCCCAGTGGTAGCCCTTTTGAACATAATAATTACTGGAATTATTTGAATGTAACAATTGAGAACTTTATTGGAATTTAGTATTTCTGGATGAGCGAAGGATGGAAAATTCATCACCATGGCTCAACTTTCTGATAAGAAACGCTAAGCACAGAGAGGGAGATAGTTCACGCAATGACACCTGTAATGAACTGTGAACTTGAAATTAGTATTTGAGCTTAGATCTGAAGCAATGTTTAGCTTGCTGATGGGTTGGATTGGTCATGGTGAAATTCACTTTGAAAGATTTTTTTGCATTTCTGTTAAAAGTGTGTGTGAAATGAATTCAGAAATATTCTTTAGAAGCTATATATTATGCAAATCACTGCCTGCTTTTCAGAGAACCATCCTAATGATCTAGTTAATTAGACTTCCAGTTCCTTCATAATTGCATTTAGGGAACATTGCAGTTTTCACTGCCAGGAGGGAGGATATTCCTGGTTTTTAAAGAGTCTAGTTTTAAAGAGTCTAGTTTTTAAAGAGTCTAGTTAAAGAGGAGAGAAAGTCATTAGAAACAGACGTTACTAACAGATTGGTGATCAAAAACTTAGAAAATAGTAGCTAAAGAGTTTTTGGAACTGCTCTGAATGCTTTGTGTATTTTATCTTGTTTGATTCTTACATACAAAGGAAATAAGAGGAAATTCCAGAAGCTTCATGGCAGTTACAATTAAACAATGTTTATTTTGGTGCAAAAAACTTGAAATCCATGAGTAACTTTTTTCATAACACACATTTTCCATAAATTTTTCATGTACTTGTGTTTCTCCATTTTACAGATGAGGAAACAGAAACGTGTTAAGTTAGTTGTCCAGTCAACAGATAATTAATTACCCCCTCCTGTAAAAGGTACTGTCTACATATCAATGTTCTTGCTCCCATTTAAAATAGCTGGGTGATTTTAGATTCAAAGTTGAATTGATCCTAATATTTTATGGGTGAAAATTCATAGCAGTCTAACCATTCTGGGTATGGCACCTCAAGGGTAGACTCATAAGGAGTGGGCAGAGCTTTGCTTTATTATTAATTTTTCACATGGCAGGCTTGCCTTTTCTATTTGTGTTTGAATAGAAGTAAACTGTGACTATCCCTTGGTATCCTTGTAGGGTGGGTTCCAGTACCCTGTGCAGATGCTCCAGTCTCTTATCTAAAATAGAATAGTATTTGCATGTGGCTTAGACATATCCTTCCATAAACTGCACTTGAAATCATCTCAAGATTGCTTATAATACCTAATACAGTGTAAATGCGATATGCATGATAGTTATAAAAGGTTACTTCAAAAATTTTATGGAAAATAGAATTAAAAGATAAGTTTATTGATACAAAAACTTTGAAACCCACAGATTTTTCATAATGTTCACTTTCCGTGAATTTTTGAAGACTCTAGTATACATGAATTTCAAAAAAAATTATCAAAATAAACTTTTTATTTATTTGAAATGCAGAGTAAAAGAGATGCCTTCCATCTGTTGGTTCATTCTTGACATACCTGCAACAGCTAGGGCTGGGCAGTGCAAAAGCCAGAAGCCTGGAGCCTAGAACTCCATCCAGGTTTCTCAAATGGGTGGCAGCGATCCAAGTACTTGAGTCATTGTATGCTGCCTCCCAGGGTGTGCATTAAAAGGAAGCTGGGTTAGAAGTAGAGGCTGGAGGCCAGAATCCTGGCACAGCAGCTTAAGCTGCTGCCGGGGATGCCAGCATTGCATATGGGCACCTGTTCAAGTCTTAGTTGCACTGCTTTCGATCCAGCTGCCTCATGATGCACCATGGAAAGCAGCAGAAGATGGCCCAAGCACTTAGTCCCCTGTCACTTACACGGGAGACTTCATGGAGTTCCAGGCTCCTGGCTTCTGTGAACCCATAAAAAGAAAAGTCTGCTCTTTGAGCATGCATCCCAATGTTAAAAAATGAAGAAGAAGTGGAGGCTAGGCTAGAGTAGATCCCAGGCATTCTGCCACAATGCCTGCCCTGAAAATAAACTTAAAAAAAAAAGATTTATTTATTTGAAGTTACAAGAGGCAGAGGTGGGGAGAGAGAGAAAGATAACAGACACACTTTCAATCTATTGGTTCACTCCCAAAAAGACTACAATGTCCAGGGCTGGGCCAGGCTGAAGCCTGGATCCAGGAGCTTCTTCTGGGTCTTCCATGTGTGTGCAGGAACCCAAGCATGTGGAACATTTTCCACTGCTTTCCCAGACATATTAGCAGCAATGTCTGCTAATCCCATATGGGATGCCGGTGCTGCAGATGGCAGCTTTACCTGCTACACCACAGTGCTGGTCCCAAAAATAAACTTTTAATTCCATTTTTCCACAAACTTTTAAAAGTATTCTTGTATTATGTAGGGAGTAATGACAAGAAAAAAAATCTAAACATGTTTTGTACAGATCGTTTATTTCCAGAATATTGTTTTTTAAAGATTATTTATCTGAAAGGCAGAGTCACAGAGAGGGAGAGACAAAGACAGATCTTCCACCCACTAGTTCACTCCCCAAATGATTGCGATGGCTGGGTCTGGAACAGGCCCAAGCCAGGAGCCTGAAATTTCAGCTGAGTCTCACACGTGGGTGGCAAGGGCCAGCATTGTGGCACAGCAGGTTAAGCTGCTACCAGACACTGGACTCCCTTATGAGTGCCGGTTTGAGTCCAGGCTGCTCCACTTCCAATCCAGCTCCTTGCTAATGCACCTGATAAAGTAGCAGAAGATGAACCAAGTGTTTGGGCTCCTGTCACTCACATAGGAGACTGGGATGGAGTTCCAGGCTCCTGGCTTTGGCCTGGCACAGCCTCATCTGTTGCAGCTATTTGGGGAGTGAACTAGTGGGTGGAATATCTGTCTCTGTCCCTCTCTGTGACTCTGCCTTTCAAATAAATCTTTTTTTTTTAAGTCGTATTAACAAATTTGATCTTTGGGGGCTAATGCTGTGGTGAAGTGTGCTAAAGCCCTGGCCTGCAGTGTCAGCATCCCATATATGCACTGGTTCAAGTCCTGGCTGTTCCACTTTATATCCAGCTCCCTGATGATGCGCCTGGGAAAGCAGCTGAGGATGTCCTAAGTCCTTGGGCCCCAGTACCCACGTGGGAGATTTGGAAGAAGCTCCTGGCTCCTGGCTTTGGATTGGCTCAGCTTCAGACCTTGCAGTTATCTGGGGGAGTGAACCAGCGGATGGAAGACCTCTCTGTCTCTACCTCTCTCTCTCCCTCTCTCCCTCTCTCCGTCTCTCTCTATACCACTGTCTCTACCTCTCTCTGTAACTCTTTCAAACAAATAAAATCTTTTTAAAAAATGATCTTTTTTTTGGTAGGTGCAGGAAGCTGGAGACTCTGGAAAAAGGAAAGCCACTGTGGTAGTCATAAATGAAAAGTTGATGAATAATCAACTGGAATAATCAGCTGGAATTGGCAAAGCAGCTGTACAGAGAGGGGCATCTCTTCTACTGTACTTGCAGGTATACTAGAGACCGATTATTTGACCACTAACTATAATTCCTCCCTGACTGTTCTTATCTACTTACCTAGCCCGCCGGTCTTCTTTTAGCTGTTCTCTTCTCCTGCTTACCAAACATACTTTGATTTTTCTCACCTATAAAATCATCTCATTTGTTTCTTTATGTTTTTAACTGACCTCTGTGTTACATGCCTTTCTATGTATGTGACTGTTTCTTTACATGTGAGTATCTGGGTGTACAAGTCTCTGAGAATCTAATTTTTATGTTCATCATTTAGATTTTCAGTATTCAGGGGAGGCATTTACTTACTTTAGTTAAAGTTTTGTATTTAGTAAGCCCGTTGGCATCCCTAAATTAAATTTACTCATTCATGCATTCAGCTGTACCTAATATGTAATAGATGCTGTTTTAGGTATTGTGGATACAGTGGTAAAGAAGAGGTAAAGTCCCTGTGCTCATAATGCTTACATTCTAGTGGTGGTTGATTAGCAAGCAGTAAATAAGTACACAAGTAATCACAATAATTTCACCTGAAGGAATGTCCTGCAAAGAAAATAAGACCTGGAGTGAAGACCAATTAGATATAATTGTCAGGAGAGGTTTGACATGATCTTTGAGCTGAGGCTTGAATTCCCTGGAAGAGCCAGTCATGTGAAGCTCTAGAGGTAGAGGAACAGCAATTGCAAAAGCCCAAAATTAGGAGTAAAGTTGGAATTTTGTGTGCTTGAGGAGCAGAGGGAAGTTTAGTGTGGCAGGAACATAGCAAGGGAGAACGTAGTGCAAGATAGGGCTCGGCAGGTATCGTTCATGCAAGAGTTCTGATTTTATTCTGCATTAAGTGACAAGTCTTTGGAGCGTTTTAGGTAGGGGGATTACTTTATGGTAAGAAGTATTATTTTCTACAAGTGTGTTAGAATTCAACAAGAACTGATTGACATCATAATAGGAGGATGAAGAAAATTGCTGGTTTGTTTTCTATTGTTCTTCCTTAAGATCCTGGAAGCTTCCCAAAGGGCTGGTCAGTAGTTTCTAACTGTTTGACTTTAAAACATACCCTAATTTGATGTTTTGAAGAGTAAAAACATAGGAGTATTTAAAATTACTTATTTTTGTTATATTGAAGTTAATTTAGAATAAAAATAAGTAAACCATAGAAGAAATTGGCTAGACCATAATAAGCTTTCCTTTTAATTTTCCTGTTTTAGGCGCTCAATAAATACTTGTTCATTCATTAATACTTATTGAGCACCTACAATGTGCAAGGTATTATTCTAGGAACTTGCTATATCCATCAGTGAACAAAATCAAGATTCTTACTCTCATTGAGAGGACACAGATTCACTCATTCAGGAGTAAAATTGTTTGTGTCCTCCTTTGTATACCAACAGAGGTGTTAGAGGGTCCTATAATGTAGAAGCTGGTTTTGAAGCATTGTGAGCCAGTGGAGAAGCTAGACGATTAAAATTATGTATGCTTTAGATAATAGGCATATCTGTCTTTGTGTAACTGAGATTGCTAGGGGTTAACATCAGTTTTTAAGATAAATAAACTTTCATTTTCCTAACTGGTTTATGTGAATCTATTTTTCCAGATACATTTGAGGAATATTTTCACTTTAAATGATAAACAGCTGTGACTTTAAGTTAGTACCTTATAAAGGGAGAAACATTGACTTCAGAAACACATGCTGACATTTTACTGAGGTCTAAAGGGAAACTGTACACTTCTTTAATTTTCTCATTTTTTCCCACAATTTTAGAAGTTTTTTTAAGAAAGTCACATACATGAAAGCAGTAAGAATCAATAATTGGTTATATTTTTATTTTAGGTAAATCATTTTTTTTCCAAATTTAGACTGGTTGGTTGTATATCTGTTCAAATTGAAGTGACTGATTTAAATAAATTCCTGAAACAACAGTTTCATGTTGTGGTTTAGAACCTTATTTCTAAAATGCATGATGGTTATATATTGCTTATTTATATATGGATTTATGATAGTAAATTACTGGCAGGATAGTTATTTTAAAATCCTCATGCATGGTCTAGTCTTTTGTTATCCGGCAGCTATTATATTTGGTTTCATTTATTCTGTTTTCATAAATTAATTTTGTTTTAATTTATATCTGCTCAGTTCTAAGAAGTATTACGAAGCCACATGAACACTTTTTTTCATGAAGTAACTGCATTTCTGAAATATTACCTTGATATAAAAAAGAATGTATTTGTTGAATTGGGGTTGACATTTTATAGTATTCTTTGTATTGCTTTAATTATCTTGGTATGTATGCCTAGAATATTAAAATACATAAAAATTATATGTGTAGTTTAAGAAACATCACTATGTTCTTGGAAGTAGATTTTAGTCATCAGGTGGACAGCAAGTAATTATGAAACTTTCTCCTGTTACCTAAAAGTTTTCTTCTTTTGTTTTAGCATACTTCCTGGGTTGTTACAGTCAATGGATTATTAAAACTGAAATGTTATCCTCCTGGCCAGCCAGAAAAATTTTCTACATTTTTGGATAAAGTTGTTGGATTACAAAAATAAACACTAAACCCTTTGTACTTTAAAAACACTCCCGAATCCAGTACATGAAATGTAGCCAAATCAAATTAAATGCATAATACTTTTCAGAACAATATAAATTAATAAACCTCTTACATCTATGGAATGTACGTATGTAGGAAATTTTATGGTATACACATTTGCAATGGGGTCAGAATTCTAATTGCAATTTAATGTACTTATTATTTTTTACCCAGTCTTCAATATGTAGTGAGAATTCACAGCTTTGGTCTTAGAATTCCAAATGGATTTGGAATCATGGGAAGAAAATGAAATTTTAAAAATTGGACAAATGCCGTAAAGGTAGTTAGCTTTGATGTTCCTGAGAATTAAAAAAATGAAATATTAACTTTTAAAAGTTGAGAGCTGTTGCCTTTACCTTCATAATTCAGGGAACCAATATTTTTTAAAGCAGAAATGTTAGATTGTGCTCTATGAAGTAAAAAGCTCAATAATTGCCTGAAAAACATTAGATCTGATTATCTATTTTACTTGGAGAAACTACTTTTGTCCTAAAAGGTAGGGTGAAATGGATGTGCTCTTTTCCCTCTAACATAAGTAGAAATGACAAAATAATTTTGCTCAGTGTCAAGTCTTTACTGGTTTGAGAAGACTAAACCAAAAGAAACTATACTAGTAGGACAGTAGGACAGTAGGACTTAACCATTATTTTTTTTAAGGATCCCCTCTCACAGTTGTAATGGAAAATTTATTTTAATTTATGTGCTTATAAAATTAGTTTTACAAATTAGGTAGGCATAATGGATTAAGTATATGGTTTAAGTTCATGTGATAACTTGAGATAGATACACTATTCTTTCTGATGAAAGTGCGTGGTCTCAAGATCTTTAGAATAAAATAGATTATCCCTAAGTGTCCATAGTTCTTTGGTAGGTAGTTTCAATGTAACTTATCCATAAAAGTAGATATTCACTATAAAGACCAACCTTCTCTTATCCTACCATCCCAAAATATTAAATGTTCCAAACATTTTAATTTAGGATACATTATATGATGTTTTATAGGCTTATTTTTCTGATTGTGTTTTACTTAGAAAGTGGTGACTGAGAAGTGCTCTGGGTAGCAAATGGAAGACAACTTGGATTAAAACTTTGCTGAGAGTAATCTAAAAAGTGAGTAATCTATATCTACATAGTTGAGAATTCACAGCACCATGATTATGGTTGTATATTAATGTTTTACTAATGTTTTAGGAAAGGTCCTGTTCAAATCCAGGGAGAGAATTTTAGTGTCTTTTGAGCCCTTGAAATTACATTTTTCTCATTTCAGAAAAACTGTGGCTTGAAGTTTATATTCGTCACTCAGTCCTTATTTTATGGCGCACAAAGGACTAACCATAGAGACTCTGAAAGTAATGAAAGGAGGGGTTTACTCAAATAGCAGACAGCTAAAATCCACGATTCCTCAAATCCTTTGTTTTCTACTTTTCTGCAAGAATGCATAATCTACAATACATTTCATTGAGCAGAAGCTTAAGCCAATGGTGTCAATTCTAACATCTCTGACTACAGTTATATCTGTTATGGGGTTTTAAATCAAAGAATATTTTAGAGTCCTTCCGGCTTGCCAGGGAGTCTCAAGATTATGTAGTGTAATGCCATCATTTCTCAGGTGAGGAAAGAGATGAGAGATTACAGTTTGCCTAAAATGACAACTTTTGGCACAGCCACCGCTAGAAGCAGCTTCTTGATTTTCATTCCCGTGCTTTCTGTCATACCGTAAGTTGTAAGCTTTTTGGTTCTTTATAGTTGTTTGCTTAGTATTTATCTTAATTACAGTAATCCCTCTCAAGGAAAGTTTTATTTATTTTCACAAGTTATTTTAGTAATTTCACACATGAATTTTCCTTTGGTGTATGGCAGCCTCATCTAGCGCTTAGAAATGTGTCGTTCCTGAATTTTTGGGATCTAGCAAAATGTTCTGTGCAGAATTAGTACTAGGAATGAATTAATACTGTAAGACAAAGGATTATGGAGTTTTGGGAGTGGGAAAAGAATTTAAAGAATGTGTGCTACAAACCACTCATTTACAGATGAAAAAGGCTAAGGTAGATTAACTGCCAAGTTCACATCTTACTGTTCTTTATGAAAAATTGGTAATCAAAATTCTAATTGAAATGTTTCCTCAATATAAATTTGATTTCATTGCATGACAGGGCCTCAGGTTTATAAAGTCAGTGAATAAGTGGAATATGATTTATTTAGCAGTTTTATATTAGAAATATTTGAGTTTCCATACTCTGGTTTCTCTTCAGATCGTATAAATCTTTCGCCTTTTACTAAAGATTTCCGTGGAGAGGAACAATTCTGAGTCGTTACCCAATTTTTTGAGGGCCTTGCTTTTGCAGGGCTTAAAAAAAAAAAAAGAAAGAAATATTTGAGTTTCCAGTGCTATGAAAGAAGAGAGTTTGGTTTTTGGAAATTTACCCTGTGGTTAGGTTCAGAGGTGGACAGGTGTTAGTTTATGGTGTTGGAATAGATGGAAAAGTATGAGGTAGTGTGAGATAATTTGGGGAATGGAGATTTTAGGTGACTGTGTTTATAACTTGGGAGAAAAGAAAGAGCTGGAATCATTTAGTGGTAAGATAGTACTTGGCATAGTGTTCAGGAACATTTAAAAGTTGTCACTATCTGAAAGTATTATCAAGTTTCTGATTTTTGATAGCTTAAAGTTCTACTTTGTATGCTTTTAAAGGTAAATAATATGTAGGTACAAAGGAAAATATAAATAGATTGTTGCTTTGACTTAGGAAGAATTTTCCATGACTAAAGTTAGAGATGACTAACAATAATGTAGAGGTTTCTTGGCCCTTTGTTACAGTATAGGCACTTAGTCTTTCTGATTTGTTCATGATATAGAAGATGAAAGATAACCAAAACTGTGCATACAGCCTGAGAAATGAGATATGTGAAAGGATAGTTTGCAATGATTTTTGTAAAATATTTGGGAAGGATAGTCCTGAGAGCCATGTGATAACCAGTTTTCTACTCTACAACTAGTAGCATGTTTTTGTGGAGGAATGAAAAAGAACAATTGCAGTCAACCCTTGTTGAATGTTTCCACATCAGCTACTAGTGAAAGTACTTTATAAATATGAATTCATTTAATCTTTACAATAACTCTATGAAATAGTTGCTATTATCCCATTTTGCAAATGAAGGATCTGAGCTCAGGATATGAAGTGAAAAAGGAATTTTATGCCATTTAAGGATTTTAAAAAGGCTCCCAAAATTGTAATTGGAACACTGAATTCCAGTATGTAAGTACTTCAAAAAGTTTGTGGAAAATGGAAATAAAAGACAAGATTCTTTTAATGTGAAAATTCATGAAATATATGCATTTTTAAAATATTTATTGTCTAAGAACTTTTTGAAGACACCTGATGTTTCCATCATTTATGGGGATGGAAGAATGGGGCATTTAAAATCAGAAGACTATTCCAGCAAATTTCATGTATACTAGCCACAAGTATATAACCTTGTTTGAGTTTTTTCATTGCACACTGACAACTATTCATAGAAACCATGTGGAGAAACTTTCCCAGTTTAGCTAGTTGCATATTATTAGTATTATTGTTTTTCCCTCGAATGTCTATATTTAAGGTTCTCTTTTGGTCCTCTTTATATATTTTTCCTGGAATTTTCATCATTCTCAGAGATTATACTATTGTTGATTCCCCTATCTGTGTCTCCCAAATCATGATTTGAGCTTGTCAATGATATTTCCAGTTGCCTATTGGCCATATCTGTCTGTTAATTCTGTAAGCCCTTCTCCACAAACTAAAATACTCCTTTTCAAGATCCTTATTTTTATTAATGGAGTTAACCATTTAAAAATCAGTTAACCGCTTACATCTGATTGTTCACAAGTAATCTCAGCTTTACTTCCTAAGCATCCCAAGCCTATTTATTTATTAGTTCAGTCTTATAAGTGCATAATAAGATCCTGTGTTTTGTGTCAGCAGAACTTAAGATGTGATTCCTGCTCTGGAGGAGCTTTTAACCTGTCTAGTTATGGAAGCTCTGTGTTTTACTCATTTTTGAATCCTCTGCCTTAAAGAGTAGGCTTTATATAAATGATTTCTGTACTTTTGTAATTTAGTAGTTTTCTGATTAGGTATTGGTTCTAAGAAACATTTACACATGTTTATTTCAAAGTGTCTTTGATTTGATTCCATGTAGTATTTCTCTTGTTCAGAAGAACGATGAGGCTATCGCATGGTATGGTGAACTTTGTAGGATCAAGCGTTTATAGAAATGGCATGCCAAATTTAACAGTGCTAATCCGATGAAAACTCCTTAAGATATTTAACAGTCTATCAAATAGTGTTACCTGCTGGGGAATTGTAGTAAATCATGTTAAAAATCAAGTATATAAAAAGCAGTATAGTGATTTCTAGTAAAAGATTACATGGACAAAAATTTAGGTTACTACCAAATAATACTTAACTACTAATTAAATAGTGAATTCCCTACATGAATATTCTAGTACTATCTTTATATATTGCTGTTAATTCTTATGTATTTGTAGGTGACTAAGAAAAGGTAGACAAATCTACAAGAATATAGAATCCTTGCTTCTGGTTGTTAATATCAATTCTTGAGAAATATTTTGAAGAACTTTTTATATTGTTATACACTTCAATCTTATCTCACTTCTAGATATTTATGTGCTTTTACCACATCCTGGCCAAAATTCTTTCTTTTGTTTGATACACTATCATAACTTCCAAAATGTCTTTATTTTGATGGCTGCAATCTTGTTCTAAACGACTAAGTTTCTTTTTAAAATACTTAATACTTACTCTTCTCTCCCTACTCACACATATACATAGCAGTGACAGGTGCCTGCTGGTCCCAGATTAAGAATCCCTAGTTTGAGGCCAACTTCATTAACTTCATGCTTTGGTCTTTGATTATTAGTTTTGATACTAACTTCTATATTATTTTATAATTATAATTTCATAATTCTTTTAAACCCTTCTGATTAAATTTGTTTAGTGATACCCAATTTTTTATAATGCAGTGTTAATTGTAAGCTTTTCACATCAAATTGAAAACATCAAACATCTCATTTGGAAACTAACCTTAATTCTCTTAAACTGTTAATTCAGTGTCTATAACCCATAATGCTGTGTGTAGCACTATTTCTAATTGATAAAAAGGATTAAATGGAATTTTTTTTAAAAAAGTTATAGTTATGTTTTAGGATATTTACTACATTAGGCTATTTGGCAAAGGTGACCAGTGAGGCAATACAGTATTGGATTTAGTTCTTTACTGTGAAGCATGTTTCTAAAGTACTTGTTTGTTAAACTATCATAGGCACTGCTTAAGTGATATCTGAGAGCACATACATTGCAATTTTTTCATTGTTCGTTTCTCCCTTAGTACAGGATAAAATACTGTTGATCCAATGCAAGTGTGAAGTGTATGTATAGTATACTCCCCAAAGTTAGCAGTGGAAAGCACTCCTAAATCTTTAGCTTAAATTATTAATTTTCATGATCTCTGTTTTCTCACTTGTGAATTAATAACACTAGCTTTCCTTATATGTAATTTCTAAGACATAAAACCAATTGTGTGGCATGTTTAAAAATAAAAAAAAGCCTTTGAAACAATACATTTTTCTCTGTTTTCGTTTTAAGAAATAGGAGTATGCAGAGGTGTTTCCCTAGAATTCAGTCTATAGCCCTAAATGATACAGAGAGTAGATTCTTAATTGAATTTCATATTAAATTCATTTTCAGGCTCGAGTTGAGGTTATAGTTAGAGGATTAAAGTTATTTAGAAGTTTAAGTGAGTTTTTCTAGTATTTTAAAACAAAGAATGTTCTGGTTTATTATTCCTCCTCCCAGCCATTCTATCGCAAGACTGATCAGACACTGTAACTATCTTAGGTCAACAAACAACAACCCTGAGTGCATTTCTGCAGCAAAGCAATCAATTTTAAATAAAAGTACTATTTCCCCCCCCATCTCTATTATAATACATCAAGTGGAAAAAAGGGAAGAGAAGAAAATGAAAGAAAGTAGTTCTCAGTAATGTTTTATTTCGTTTTTCACTTCTATGCAAGGATTACTACTCTGGCAGATATCTTCTTTTTCTCGTTTTTATTTTCTCCTTCCTAAAACTTGAAAAGATTGGACAGGTTGTGAGGTGTTTTTTTTTTTTTTTTTTTTTTTTTTTTTTTTTTTTTTTTTTTAAACCATTGTGGTTCCCTTGCCTCCTAAATTCTGCTTTGCTATTTTTTTTGAATATCCACCATGAAAAATAACAGATTCTTGTTCCAAGGTGCTATTAAAAACATTTGTTAAAAGTTTACCATTATATATTCAATAATGAAAGACCTTAAAAAGATGTTTTATAAAGTTGAAGAGTTAATTTCTCCCAATGGACCCCATGTTACTTGATACTAAAACTATTTAATTTACCATGAAGTTTTTAGATACTGATTACCTTTTTCAGTAGGTTCTAAGTTTATAAAAGATTTGATCTGCTTATTTCGTTTGATAAGGTCAAATTTTTTCAGTTTTTTTTTTCCTTTTTTGACAGGCAGAATGGATAGTGAGAGAGAGACAGAAAGGTCTTCCTTTTTGCCGTTGGTTCACCCTCCAATGGCCGCTGCGGCCGGCGCATCGTGCTGATCCGAAGCCAGGAGCCAGGTGCTTCTCCTGGTCTCCCATGCGGGTGCAGGGCCCAAGGACTTGGACCATCCTCCACTGCCTTCCCGGGCCATAGCAGAGAGCTGGCCTGGAAGAGGGGCAACTGGGATAGAATCCGGCGCCCCAACCGGGACTAGAACCCGGTGTGCTGGCGCCGCAAGGTGGAGGATTAGCCTGTTAAGCCACGGCGCCAGCCTTATTCAGTTTTTTAAAAGATTTTTATTTTATTTTACATGAAAGCCAGAGTTACACACAGAGAGGAGAGGCAGAGAGAGAGAGAGAGAGAGAGGTCTTCCATCCAATGTTTCAATCCCCAGTTGGCCGCAATGGCCGGAGATGCACCAATCCAAAGCCAGGATCCAGGAGCTTCTTCCAGGTCTCCAATGCGGGTACAGGGGCCCAAGGACTTGGGCCATCTTCTTACTGCTTTCCCAGGCCATAGCAGAGAGCTGGATCAGAAGTGGAGCAACCGGGTCTCCATCCAGCCCTGATATGGGATGATGGCACTGCAAGTGGCAGCTTTACCCGCTAAGCTACAGCACCGACCCCAAATTTATTCAGTTTTCTATAGGCCAATCAATCTCACTTTTTTGCTTGGATAGTAGCCTAACACCACCACAGCTATTTTTATGGCTAATGTTGATCACAATCTTAACTACCTGAAGGAGGAACAAATCTGTTACCCACCATTGAATCACAGAATAATTCCTTAGACTTGTAAGAGAGCTCAGAGATCCTACAGCTCATCTCTGTTGTTTTACAGATAAGCAAACCCAGAGAAATTAAAGTGGCATAATACTTTTCATGATACTGTATTTCCTCTGAGAAACTAACTCAAAAGCATTATGTTGCATACGTTAACAATTACACTTTGAATGTCACAGATTATGTATGCTTTAAAAAATAATTCTGGGCAAAAATACCCCTCATTTACTTGATTGAAACATAAAGTGGGGCCAGCTCCGTGGTGCAGTAGGTTAATCCTCCACCTGTGGTGCTGGCATCCCATATATGCATCCCATATATGCAACAGTGAGAATGAGAGCAACAGAGAGATCTTCCATCCATGGTTAACTCTCCAAATGTCCACATTACTCAAGGCTGGGTCAGGCCAAAGCCAGGAGCCAGGTACACCATGCAGATCTCCCACATGGGTAGCAGGAATCCAGGTACTTTAGCAAACATCTGTTGCCTCTCAGGGGTGTACTTGCAGGAAGATGGATTGGAAATGGAGGCAGAACTTGGACCCAGGCACTGTGGTGTATCCCAAGCATCAACCTAACCTGTTCTACAACTTCTGTCCCACCTTTATTTTTGACCAAAGAATAATTTGGTGAACTACTTCGTCGGGTAGCAGCTAACAGCAATTAATATTTAATGAAGCATTTGTGTGTAAAACACTGAACATGTAGTGTTTTATATAATTATTACAACAATCTCAGGTTTATATTATAGAAAAATACGTACAGCAATATGTTTCAAATTTTAGAACATTACCAGATGGTTCATGGTGGAAAAAAATTGGGGGAAAGTCTAAGTCAAAACAAGTCAAGCAGTCACTTTAAACATTCCTTCTGGTCTTTAATATTAGTTATAGGCATTATGAATCACAAAGATCGAATTATAGTATAGAATGTTTCCTGAAAAATTGGCCTTGAAATCCTCTTTTTAACATTTAATAACTTGTGGAACACATTGTTCTAGAGCAGTAGGTCTCCAGGTATATTCCCTGGATCAGCATCAGCATCAGTTGAGAGCTTGCTAGGAATGCAAATTCTTAGGATCCATTCCAGATCTGCTAAATCAGAATCTGGGGAAGAGGCAATCTGTTTTTAACAAAGCTTCCCTTGAGAATCACTGTTCTGGATGTTTACAGGATTGGAATAGTTTTATGATGCCATTATTGTCAGCCAATTGGGATTTCAAGTGAAACAGATATTTTAAAGGACAGTAAAAATACCTTGAAATGCCTTTCTGTTATGAACAAGATTAAGTCTAGCCATGTCCCATGAGTTTTCCTAAAAAATTCTATTGTACTAATATGGAGATTGTAACCTATATTTATCATTTTAGCCTTCGTTCATTTTTTTTCTGCTTTGGCATATAAGTCCTGTGTATATTAATTGTGAAAACATCAGGAGACTGTATAGTTTTAGTTCTGATACTTTTACCGATTGCATATAAAAATGCAGACAAGTCTTATAATTAATCAAAATCTGTCTCTTCATCTATAAAATGAGAATTCTTTTTTTTTACTTTCTTCAAAGCCAAATATTTACTTTTATTTATTTATTTTTTATTAAACTTTTATTTAATGAATATAAATTTCCAAAGTACAGCTTATGGATTACAATGGCTTCCCCCTCCCAAAACTTCCCTCCCACCCACAACCCTCCCCTTTCCCGCTCCCTCTCCCCTTCCAGTCACATCAAGATTCATTTTCAATTCTCTTTATATACAGAAGATCAGTTTAGTATATATTAGGTAAAGATTTCAACAGTTTGCCCCCATATAGCAACACAAAGTGAAAAAAAAATACTGTTGGAGTACTAGTTATAGCATTAAATAACAGTGCACAGCACATTAAAGACAGAGATCCTACATAATATTTTTTTAAAAAATTAATTAATTTTCTATGCCATTTCCAATTAACACCAGGTTTTTTTTTTCATTTCCAATTATCTTTATATACAGAAGATCGATTCAGTATATAATTAGTAAAGATCTCATCAGTTTGTACCCACGCAGAAACACAAAGTGTAAAAATACTGTTTCAGTACTAGTTATAGCATCACTTCACGTTGGACAACACATTAAGGACAGATCCCACATGAGACGTAAGTACACAGTGACTCCTGTTGCTGAATTAACAATTTGACACTCCTGTTCATGGCGTCAGTAATCTCCCTAGGCTCTAGTCATGAGTTGCCAGGGCTATGGAAGCCTTTAGAGTTCACTGACTTTGATCTTATTCCGATAGGGTCATAGTCAAAGTGGAAGTTCTCTCCTCCCTTCAGAGAAAGGTACCTCCTTCTTTGATGGCCCCATTCTTTCCACTGGGATCTCACAGAGATCTTTCATTTAGGTCGTCGTCTTCTTTTTTTTTCTTTTCCATGGTATCTTGGCTTTCCATGCCTACAATACTCTCATGGACTCTTCAGCCAGATCCGAATGCCTTAAGGGCTGATTCTGAGGCCAGAGTGTTGTTTAGGACGTCTGCCATTCTATGAGTCTGCTGTGTATCCCGCTTCCCATGTTGGATCTTTCTCTCCCTTTTGGATTCTATCAGTTAGTATTAGCAGACACTTGTCTTGTTTGTGTGATCCCTATGATTCTTTGACCTATCAGAGCCATCGATTGTGAACTGAAATTGATCACTTGGACGAGTGAGATGGCATTGGTACATGACACCTTGATGGGATTGTATTGTAATCCCCTGGCACATTTCTAACTCCATCATTTGGGGCAAGTCTGATTGTGCATGTCCCAAATTGTACATCTCCTCCCTCTCTTTTTCCACTCTTAAATTTAACAGGGATCACTTTTCAGTTAAAATTTAAACACCTAAGAATAATTGTGTGTTAATTACAGAGTTAAAATGAGAATTCTTTTGTAGCCACAAAATTCAGCTTTACTGATTTTCCCAGTTCATTCTGCCATTCTTTTTCTTGCTCGCTAGCAATAAAATGTTTATATTAAACTTTTATTGTTTTAAGGTAGTACAGTAAATAATTTAAAGTATTCATTAATTCTGCAAGGCTTATAGCAAGCAGCACTTTAGTGTCCCACTCTTCTCCATCTATGATCTTGCTTCTTGTAGGTGAACATATTATTTTATATATATTGTAAGTAATATGCTCAAAATAGATTTTGTTTTTAAAATTTGAGTGTTATCTTTAATCTTTCTACATGTAAGAGAACTCAAATTTATACATTAATTTGACAATTGTATAAATTTATAGCAGTGATACTTTGGTATATATAAGCATTGTGGAATGAGTAAATCAGTCTGATTAGCTTATTCATCTCACCTACCATTTTTAAAACGCTTTTAAAAATTTATTTATTTTAAAGGCGGAGTTATAGAGAGAGTGAGAGACAGAGAGAGATGTTCCATCTGTTGGTTCACTCCCCAAAGGGCCACAATGACCAGGACTGGGCCAGGCCAAAGTCTGGAACTCTATCCAGGTCTCCCATGTGAGTGCAGAGTAAGGACTCAGGCCAACTTCTGCTGCTTTCTCAGGTGCACTGGGGGATCTGGGTCAAAAATGTAGCAGTCAGGACTGGAACCAGTGTTCATATCAGATGCTGGTGTTGCAGGTGGTGGCTTAACCCATTCCACCATAATGCAGACACCACCCATCATTATTTTTATGGTGAGATGTTTGAAACTTATTTTCATAGTGATTTTAAAATATACTGAGGCTCTCATTGTATAGTGGTAAAGCCGCCTCCTGTGATGCCAGCATCCTATATGGGCACCAGTTTGTTTCCCGGCTGCTCCTCTTCCCAACAGCTTCCTGCTAATGTCTTGGGAAAAGCAGTGAAAGATGACCCAAGTGTTTGGGACCCTGCCACTCCTGGAGTCCCAGATGAAGCTCCTGGCTCCTGGCTTCAGCCTGGCCGAGCCCAGTCCATTGCAGCCATCTGGGCAGTGAACCAGCAGATGCAAGATCTCTCCTTCTGCAACTCTTTCAAATAAATAAATAAATCTCTTAAAAATTAAAATATGTATTATTGGCTATAATCCCTCTGCCTCCTGTCTCTCTGAAACTTTGTAACATTTGATTAACAACTCTCGTGGGGCCAGCGCTGTGACTCAGTGAAGTAAAGCCCTGGCCTGAGGAGCCAGTATCCCATATGGGTGCCGGTTCTAATCCCGGCTGCTCCTCTTCCGATCCAGCTCTCTGCTATGGCCTGGGATAGCAGTAGAAGATGGCCCAAGTCCTTGGGCCCCTGCACCCACGTGGGAGACCCAGAAGAAGCTCCTAGCTCTTGGCTTCGGATTAGCACAGCTCCAGCCGTTGTGGCCATCTGGGGAGTGAACCAGGAGATGGAATGCCTCTCTCTGTCTCTACCTCTCTCTGAAACTCTGTCTTTCAAATAACTAAAATAAATCTTTTTTAAAAAAAAAAAAAACCTCTATTTCTCCATCTCCATCTCCATCCCCACTCCTAGCCTCTGGTACCCTTTATGCTAACTATATACTTCTGTGAGTAAAACTTTTTAGAATTCACATATATGAGAATACTTAAAAAAAGTTTGTGGAAAATGGAGTTAAACGATAAGTTTATTTAGGTACAAAATACTTTTGCATGTTTCATGTGTTCTCAGGGTCATTTAAAAAATTGTTGGCAATACTGTTATTCTGGAAGTTTTCCTCTATATTTTCTACTAACAAGTTTAAGTTTTTAATCCATTTTGATTGATTTTTGTATATGATATGAGACAAAGATCCAATTTCATTCTTTAGTAAGTAGATGGTAAATTTTCCTTTAAATGTATGGTGAATTTCTGGGCTTTTTAAAAATATATTTATTTATTTGAAAGGCAGAGTTAGAGAGACAGGAAGAGATCTTCCATCTGTTGGTTCACTCCCCAAATGCCTGCAATGGTCATGACTGGTCTAGGTCAAAGCTGGGAGCCAAGAATTTCTTATGGGTCTCCCACATGGGTGTAGGGGCCCAAGTGCTTGGCCCATCTTCTGCTGTTTTGCAGGAGCATTAGCAGGGAGCGTGATTGGAAGTGGAGCAGCCGAGTCTTGAACTGGCGCCCATATGGAATACTGACATCGCAGGTGGAGGCTCAACCCCCTATGCCACAATGCTGGCCTGAATTTCTAGGCTTTCTATCTGATTCTGTAGATAAATGTATGTGTTTTTATGCTACTACCATGGTGTTTTTTTGTTTGTTTGTTTTTTATTTTTTGACAGGCAGAGTTAGAGAAAGAGACAGAGAGAAAGGTCTTCCTTCTGTTGGTTCACCCCCAAAATGGCTGCTACGGCTGGCGGGCTGCACCAATCCAAAGCCAGGAGCCAGGTGCTTCCTCCTGGTCTCCCATGGGGTGCAGGGTCCAAGCACTTGGGCCATCCTCCACTGCACTCCCGGGCCACAGCAGAGAGCTGGCCTGGAAGAGGGGCAACCGGGAGAGAATCCGGCGCCCCGACTGGGACTAGAACCCGGGGTGCTGGCGCCACAGGCAGAGGATTAGTTTTTTTAGATTATAATCACTTTATAATATGCTTTGATATCAGGGAGTCAGATGCTGCTAACTTTGTTCTTTGTTTTCAAAGTTGTTTTGACTATTAAGAATATTGTGTAGTCCCATATGAATTGTAAAAACTATTCCATTTCTGTGAAAAATATTGAAATTTTGAGAGGGATTACACTGAATCTGTATGTTAATTTGCATAATATAGGCATTTTTACAATATTTTTCTTACTCATGAACAGGATATACCTTTCCATTTATTTGTGTTTCCTTCAACTTATTTCATCAGTGTTTTATGGTTTTCAATATATAGGTCTTTTACTTCCTTTGGTTAAATTTATATGTAAGTATTTTATTTATATTGTTATTGCTGTTATAAATGAGATTATTTTCGTAATTTCCTTTTTGAATAGCTCCTCAATAGTATATAGAAACATTGCTGATTTTTGCATGTTGCTTTTGTATATCCTACAAGTTTTTTTAAAAGATTTATTTATTTATTTGAAGGTCACAGTTACACAGAGAGAGGAGAAGCAGAGAGGGAGAGTGGATTTTCCATCCGCTGGTTCACTCCCCAGTTAGCTGCAATGGCCAGAGCTGTACTGATCAGAAGCCAGGAGCCAGAAACTTCTTCCGGGTCTCCCATGTGGTTACAGGGCCCAGGGGCTTGGGCCATCTTCTACTGCTTTCCCAGGCCATAGCAGAGAGCTGGATTAGAAGTAGAGCAGTGGGACTTGAACCTGTGCCCATATGGAATGCTGGCACTGCAGGCAGCGGCTTTACCCACTACGAACTGCGCCGGCCCCTATCCTGCAAGTTTACTAAATTCACTTTTCACTTCCAACAGTGTTTTAGTTAAGTCTTTAGGGTTTTCTTTTTTGTGTGTGTGTCTGTGTGTGTGCGCGTGTGCACGTGCAAAGATAGATGATCATGCTGTCAGCAAACAGAGAAATTTCGCTTCTTTCTGTTGGGAAATATTTTTTCTTTTGCCTAATTGCTGTTTCTGGGACTTAGTACTGCATTGAAAAGAAATCATGAGAGCATTTCTTTGTCTTCTGATATTAAAGAAAAAACTTTCAGCATCTCACTGTTGAGAATGATTTTAACTATGAGTATAGAATATATGTCCTTTAGTGTGTCAAGGTGCTTTCTCTCTATACCATGTCTGTTGAGAGTTTTTAATCAAGAAAGATTTTTGCTAAATGTTTTTTCTGCATATATTGAAATGATCATATGATTTGTAAATATTATTTATTTGAAAGGCAGAGTGACATGGGGAGCTAGAGTATGAGAATGTTATCGCTTCCTTCTGTTGGTCTACTCCCCAAATGGCCAGGGAAAAGCCAGAAGCCAGGAATTCCATCTTAGTCTCCCACATGGGTAGCAGTACTCAAATACTTAGGCCATCTTCTGCTGCTTTTCCCAGGCCATTACCAGGTAGCTGGATCAAAAGTGGAACAGCTAGGATTTGAACTGGCACACATATGGAATGCTGGCATCACAGGTAGTGGCTTTATCCACTAAGCCACAATGCTGGTCCCTGAACCAGCACTTTAATAATGGAATGGTGGCATTGCTAGTGATGCTTAATCCACTGCACCACAATACTGACCCTGATTATATAATGTTTTATCCTTCATTTTCTTAATTTATCACATTTATTGATTTGCATATATTGAATAATCCTTGCATCCCAGTAATAAATCCTACTTGATCAAGATGCATGATTCTTTTTTTAAAAAAAGATTATTTGGGCCGGCGCCGTGGCTCAACAGGCTAATCCTCCGCCTTGCGGCGCCGGCACACCGGGTTCTAGTCCCGGTCAGAGCACCGATCCTGTCCCGGTTGCCCCTCTTCCAGGCCAGCTCTCTGCTGTGGCCAGGGAGTGCAGTGGAGGATGGCCCAAGTGCTTGGGCTCTGCACCCCTTTGGAGACCAGGATAAGTACCTGGCTCCTGCCATCGGAACAGCGCGGTGCGCCGGCCGCAGCGCGCTACCGCGGCGGCCATTGGAGGGTGAACCAACGGCAAAAGGAAGACCTTTCTCTCTGTCTCTCTCTCACTGTCCACTCTGCCTGTCAAAAATTTAAAAAAAAAAAGATTATTTGTTTTTAAACTTTTATTTGATAAATATAAATTTCAAAAGTACAACTTTTGGATTATAGTGGCTTTTCCCCCCATAACCTCCCTCCCACCCACAACCATCCCATCTCCCACTCCCACAACAAATAAGAACAGAGATCCCACATGAGGAGTAAGTACACAGTGACTCCTGTTGTTGACTTAACAATTTGACACTCTTGTTTATGGTGTCAGTAATCTCCCTAGGCTCTAGTCATGAGTTTCCAAGGCTATGGGAGCCTCTTGAGTTCGCTGGCTTAGATCTTATTTAGACAAGGTCATAGTCAAAGTGGAAGTTCTCTCCTTCCTTCGGAGAAAGGTACCTCCTTCTTTGATGGCCCCATTCTTTCCACTGGGATCTCACTCACAGAGATCTTTCATATAGGTCATCATTCTTTTTGTCTTTCTATGCAAGAGAAACTCTCATGGACTTTTTAGCCAGATCCGAATGCTTTAAGGGCTGATTCTGAGGCCAGAGTGCTGTTTAGGACATCTGCCATTCTATGAGTCTGCTGTGTATCCCACTTCCCATGTTGGATCGTTCTCTCCTTTTTAATTCTATCAGTTAGTATTAGCAGACAGTAGTCTGGTTTATGTGTTCCCTTTGACACTTAATCCTACCATTATGGTCTATTGTGAACTGAAATTGATCAATTGCACTAGTGAGATGGCATTGGTACATGCCACCTTGATGGGATTGAATTGGAATCCTCTGGCATGTTTCTAGCTCTACCATTAGGGTTAAGTCCGAGTGAGTATGTGCCGAACTGTACATCTCCTCCCTCTCCTGTTATCACTCTTATATTTAACAGAGATCACTTTTTAGTTAAATTTAAACACCTAAGAATAGTTGTATGTTAATTAAAGAGTTCAACCAATGGTATTAAGTAGAACAAAAATAAAATACTAGAAGGAATAAAATAGTAAGTTGTTCCTCAACAGTCAGGACAAGGGCAGATCAAGTCATTGTTTCTCCTAGTGTCCGTTTCACTTCAGCAGGTTTCCTTTTTGGTGCTCGGTTAGTTGTCACATATCAGAACGTATGATATTTGTCCCATTGGGACTGGCTTATTCCCTCAGCATGATGTGTTCCAGATTCCTCCATTTTGTTGCAAATGACTGGATTTCATTTGTTTTTACTGCTGTATGGTATTCTATAGAGTGCATATCCCATAATTTCTTTATCCAGTCTTCTGTGGATGGGCATTGAGGTTGATTCCAGGTTTTAGCTATTGTGAATTGAGCTGCAATAAACATTGAGTTGCAGACAGTTGTTTTATTTGCCAATTTAATTTCCTTTGGGTAAATTCCAAGGAGTGGGATGGCTGTGTCATGTGGTAAGGCTATATTCAGGTTTCTGAGGAATCTCCAAACTGTCTTCCATGGTGGCTTAACCAGTTTGCATTCCCACCAATGGTGGGTTAGTGTGCCTTTTTCCCAAATCCTCACCAGCATCTGTTGTTGGTAGATTTCTGAATGTGAGCCATTCTAACTGGGGTGAGGTGAAACCTCATTGTGGTTTTGATTTGCATTTTCCTGATGGATAGTGATCCTGAACATTTTTTCATGTGTCTGTTGGCCATTTGGATTTCCTCTTTTGAAAAATGTTTAGGTCCTTGGCCCATCTCTGAAGTGGGTTGTTTGTTGTTGTGGAGTTTGTTTTGTTGTTGTGGAGTTTCTTGATCTCTTTGTAGATTCTGGTTATTAATCCTTTATCAGTTGTATAATTTGCAAATATTTTTCCCATTCTGTTGGTTTCCTCTTCCCTTTCCTGATGACTGTTTCTTTTGCAGTACAGAAACTTTTCAATTTGATGCAATCCCAAATGTTAATTTTGGCTTTGTGCCTTTAGGGTCTCTTCCAGGAAATCTTTGCCTGTGCTTATATCTTTCAGGGGTTCTCCGACGTTCTCGAATGATTTGATGGTGTCGGGTAAGTAGGCTGTAAATGTTTGGATTGATTTCTGCTGTTTCTATTCTGTTTCCATTGGTCTATCCATCCGTTTCTGTACCAGTACCATGCTGTTTTGATTATAACTGCCCTGTAGTATGTCTTGAAATCTGGTATTGTGATGCCTCTGGCTTTGTTTTTGTTGTACAAGATTGCTTTAGCTATTCGAGTTCTCCTGTGCCTCCATATGAATTTCAGCATCACTTTTTTCCAGATCTGAGAAGATCTTGTCTTTGGTATTTTGATTGGTATAGCATTGAATCTATAAATTACTTTTGGGAGAATGGACATTTTGATGATATTGATTTCTTCCTATCCATGAGCATGGAAGATTTTTCCTTTTTTTTTTTTTGGTGTCCTCTTCTATTTCTTTCTTTAAGGTTTTGTAATTCTCATCGTAGAGATCTTTAATGTCCTTGGTTAAGTTTATTCCAAGGTATTTGATTGTTTTTGTAGCTATTGTGAATGGGATTGATCTTAGCAGTTCTTTCTCAGCCGTGGCATTGCCTGTGTATGCAAAGGCTGTTGATTTTTGTGCATTGATTTTATATCCTGCTACTTTGCCAAACTCTTCTATGATTTCCAGTAGTCTCTTAGCAGAGTTCCTTGGATCCCCTAATAAAGAATCATATCATCTGCAAGAGTATGTATTGGAAAGGCAGAATTACAGAGAGACACAGGGAGAGAAAGATCTTCTATCTGCAAGTTACTTCTCAAATGGCCACAACAGCCGGAGCTGGGCTGGTCTAAAGCCATGAGCTTCTTCCAGGTCTCCCACATAAGTGTAGTGGCCCAAGTACTTGGGCCATCCTATGCTGCTTTCCCAGGCACATTAGCAGGGAGCTGGATCGGAAGTGGAACAGCTAGGACTCGAACCAGCATCCATATAGGATTGCAGGCAGCATCTTTATGTGCTAAGCCACAAGGCGGGGCCCTATGAATGATTCTTCTAATGTTTTGTTGAATTCTATGTGCTATGATTTTGTTGAGAATTTTTGCATCTGTATACATCAGAATACAGATGACCTATAGTTTGTTTTGTTGTGGTGGTAGTGTTTTTGTCCAGTGTGTTATTAGGGTAATACTGGCCTCATAAAATGAGTTGCAAAATATTCTCTCTTCTTCCATTTTCAGTATCAGTTCTTTGACTATTTGGTAGAATTCAGCAGTGAAGTTGTCAGATCCTGGACTTTCCTTTGATGGGAGAGTTTATTACTAATTTGATCGTAAGCATTACCTTATTAAGATTTTCTAATAATAGTTTAGTTTCAGTAGGTTATGTCTAAGAATTACCCATTTCTTTTAAGTTATCCAATCCATACTCCCCCCAGTGGTAAATTTTTTTAGTTTTGGTAAAGTCCAGTTAATTTCTCATGCTATATCTAAACCTTTTTATCTAACCCAAGGCCTTGAACATTTTCTATGTTTTCATCTAAAAACTTTGAAGTTTTCTTTTACATTTATTCATTTATTTATTTGAAAAGCAGAGTGAGGACATTTTACAGGTGGGTGAGATGAACAACCAGGACACATATCTGGTGGTTCACTCTCCAATGGCCACAACAGTCAGGGCTGAGCCACACCTAAACCAGGAGCCCTAAACTCAATCTGGGTCTCCCTACATGGGTGGCAGGGTCCCAAGTATTTGGGTGATTTTCTGTTGCCTTCCCAGGTACATTAGCAGGGAGCTGTATGAGGAAAAAGAACAGTTGGGACTGGAACTGGGACACTGATATGTGATGGCAGCTATCACAATCGGGTGTTTAATCCACTGCACCACACTGAGCCTCCTTTTTTACATTTAAATATGTGATATTTTTGGGTGTATTATAAGCTATGAGATATAGGTTGATGGTTCTATTGTAGAAGCTGTGAGGTATAGGTTGATTTTTTGCATATGGATTATCAGTTGTTTTGATAGCATTTGATGAAAGTACTGTATTTTTTTCTGTTGAACTGCTCTTGTACCTTTGTTAAAAATCAGTTTACCATCTTAGTGTGAGTCTCCTTTTGTGTGTTTACCTTGTGTGTTACTTTTTTAAAAAATATTTATTTATTTATTTGAAAGTCACAATTACACAGAGAGAGAAGGAGAGGCAGAGAAAGAGGTCTTCTATCCGCTGGTTCACTACCCAGTTGGCCGCAATGGCCAGAGCTGTGCTGATCCGAAGCCAGGAGTTAGGAGCTTCTTCCGGGTCTCCCACATGGGTGCAGAGGCCCAAGGACTTGGGCCATCTTTTACTGCTTTCCCAGGCCATAGCAGAGCTGGATGGGAAGTGGAACAGCCAGGTCTCTAACTTGTGTGTATATGGGATGCTGGCACTGCATGCAGCAGCTTAACCTGCTGGGGCACAGCGCCTACCTCTTGTGTTACTTTTTGTTTGTTTCTTTTTATCTTCCTGTCTCTGATTTTTCATCACTTTAGTTCCAGTTTTCTTCTGTTTTTTGATTCTCCTGATTTCCCTTCCTCCATTGCCTTCTCAAAATCGTGTTTGTAGATTACATCAATTAAAATTTTATATACCTTATTTTATATACCGACGCTGTGTCATAGCGGGTAAAGCCGCCACCTGCAGTGCTGGCATCCCATGTGGATGCGGGTTCGTGTCCCGGCTGCTCCACTTCCTATCCAGCTCTCTGCTATGGCCTGGGAAAGCAGTAGAAGATGGCTCAAGTCCTTAGGCCTCTGCACCAGCGTGGGAGACCCGGAGGAAGCTCCTGGCTCCTGGCTTTGGATCAACGCAGCTCCAGCCATTTCGGCCAATTGGGGATTGAACCAGCAGATGGAAGACTTCTCTCTGCCACTCCTTCTCTCTCTGTGTAACTCTGACTTGCAAATAAATAAATAAATCTTTAAAAAAATTTATATACCTTGTTTTTAGTTTAAAAGGCAATAAATATGAAGAATTCAGATTTTTCCTATAAGCAAAATATGCCAAATGAATTAACTTTTAAATTACAGCCCTTAATTACTTTTTTTTCAGTGAATTAGTGGCCTTAAAGAAATGAGGTAATCCTTGTTTTCCAAACAGTATGGTTCAGAACTTTTGCAAAAAAATATCACCCAATATTATAGTTTCTCTAAAAAAAAAAAGTAATTCCACATTGTCATGCTAAAGGAAGTCAATATTTTATTCCTTTTTTAACCCATGCTTTTATTTAAGTTATACAAGTAGTAGTTGATGCTTTTTCTATAGGGAGTAATCAGGTTTACTACTGGATGCACAAATATAAGAAAAACAATTTTGATACCAGCTTACTGTGGCACTTCTCCAAAGCCAGCTTTTGACCTATTTAAATTATTTTAAAAAGTAGGAAAGGAATTGGATTTCGACTTTTAAATTAAAATAAGACACTTGATAGTGAAATAAAGCAATACAAATGATTGGTTCTGTCTTTTCCCCTTAATATTTTACTTTGATTTTCTCGAAATCCAGAGCAGTTTTTCTGGAATAGTACTCTAATAATACGTCATGTCCAACCCCTCTTATATAGTGCCACATTTTACATGTAGTCTACTAGAACATTTGTGGGTAAGATATGCTGCATATGCCGCTTTCATTTAAAATGCTTATGTTTTCCATTTTTAAGAAATATTTCTTTTTGCATTTTCCCTTGTTATTAGTGTCATATAGTACTTTGGCAACATTAGTCAAAAATCGTATCAAGGTTTCCTAGCACAGCTAATAGGCTTAGTTTTTGTGATTCTAGCAGTTACTACTATCTTAGAACTAAATGAGATTATTTCAGCCCCATACCTGAAATATCCCCAGATAATCGCTTTGGTTTTTTTAGTTTGCTTGAACTGTGACCTCTACCCCTACAGATCAAGGGAGCTCCCTGCCTCCTTTGCTTATAAAGAAAGATACTCTTAATGTAAAACTTAGTAGTTAATTAAGTTTAGGCATTCCTGCAACTATGAAACAAGCAAGGAACTTGGGTAGAGACTGTAGTTGAAAATTCAGGCAGAGATCTTAAGGCAGTATGATGTGGACCAGGCAGTATTCTACACACCTGAGCCTTATCATAGTCCCCTTTGCAGCCTCGTGCAACAGTTGCCCTGAGTTAAGCTGCATACTTCTGGTCCCAAAGCTCAGCTGCTTATGCATACTTTTCTCAACCTTGGGCTGATTGGGTTAATCCCTCCCTTCCCCAATGAGGTAGCTCTGTGCGAGCCATGTCCCTCCCTGGTCTCCCTCTCAAGTTCCCCATTCCTAGGAGCATTGGCTCTTCCTCTTCTTTTCACAGGGTCCCGACCTATCCTGGGCAAGCCAGTTCTTTGCTTCTGCTCCTGCGAAGTGCCGAGGTTCTGCAGTGCTGACTCCAACTGCCTTCTCATGCCTAGACCTGGGGCTGTTTTCCAGATATCTGCATAAACAGCCCTTGTCACTCCTACTCATTCCTCCCTGCATCCTGCTTTTTTTTCTTTTTGCCACACTTTGTTCCTTCTTCTGCCCTGCTACGACCCTGCACAATGAATAAAGGATGGAAAAAGTACTGCGGCCAGAAGTCTCTGAGTGAGACATCAATGGATGAATATTTAGGCAGCTTAGGGCTGTTTCGAAAGCTGACTGCCAAGGATGCCTCTTGTCTCTTTCGGGCTATTTCGGAGCAGGTAAAAGAAAAATCTGTCTTCCTTAAATTGAATGTTAACAGTTTGAGATATGGCATGGTCCTGTAGCTAAACCTGTAGCCTACCATGAGATTAGATTAGGTCCTGGAAAGAGCCTGTCTGCACCTTATTAGCTTGGTGTGTGCTAGTTCAAATATTGATGTATCTTTGCTATTTTTTCCGTTTTCTAAATGCCAGTTTGCAGGAATGATAAGATAGTGGGGTTAAAGAAAACTTCGAAATGTATCTTGATCCTTTGTAAGTATCCCCTCCTTCCTCTAAATTTTATGCCCAAGAAAAACTACAGGCTGTGCAAGTAAGAAGTAGAAAGGAGGAGAGGTGGGGGGCTTAACAGAATCATCTCTTCTCAATCTCACTAAAGTTGATAAACATTTTAATAAGAGGACTGTAATTTGTCAGTTTCTTTCATATGTTCTGAATAAAGGAAGCCTAGTGTCCAGTTCATAGTCTTAAATTTAGAAGCTTCTGTTTCAAATGACTGCTGACAGTGAGCTGATCTTTTTCTTCTTTTTAGTTGTTTTGCAGCCAGGTCCATCATTTGGAAATCAGGAAGGCTTGTGTCTCATATATGAAGGAAAATCAACAAGCTTTTGAATCTGTAAGTAGAATACATACCCAGGGGAGAGTTGTTGGTATAGAGTATGTAGCAGGTAGGAGAAAGAATTTTGAGTGCCTACATGTGAAAATTCATTATGTCATGCAATCTCTTCTCTTAGCAGCAAATATTTAATTCTCAGCTGAATTCCTTGCCACTAGCTAATGTGCTTGGGCCTTCTTTCAGAATTAAGTTGTGTTGTAGTCTAAAAAAATTAAAGAATTTGTGTCTTTCCTGTTATCCCCGAACAACAAAACCCAAACCCAAAAAAGTGACGTTTTGACTGCTGTTTTGTATTATCCATACTACTGTTTTCTTGAACAGTTAACTAGTTTGTGAGAGGTTTTGCTGTTAATATTTTAAAATATGTACAAATGGGAATCTACTTCTGTTCTTTTGCTTACTCCTGTACACAATCTTTAGAAGGACTTTTATAAAACTTAAAAAAAAAATTACTCTAAAACTCCTAGTCCTTACATTTGACAAATTGTAGTATTGGAATTCTGCCACTAATGATTGACTTTAAGTAAAACAACTTTCAAGGTCTAATTTGAAGTGTGCCTTTTTGTATGGCTGTTTATTTTTTTGACCCTTCTAGCCCTTCCATTACTATTTGATTTCTTCTGACTATGTTGAGGGTATTTGCCTTCCCGCTGTTCGAGGTTTACTCTTAATTTTCTCAACAGGTTTCAGTAAACTATGTGATGGCTTCTTGACTTGTAAGCTTATTACCTTGAAGCTTGATTGTAGTCGTCTTCACACCTGGGGAAAGGATTATTAGTGGCATTACTTCAAATGCAAGACTGTGGTGTAAAGCAGTGCATCTCAAGTATTTTTGTGCATACAAATCACCTGGGGATCTTGTTAAACTACAGTTCTGATTCAGTAGGTCTGAACTGGAGTCTGAGATTTCTGCATTTAACAAACTCCCAAGTGATGCTTGCTGTTGGTTCATGGACTACATTTTGAATAACAAAGATGTGTGTAAAATTTTAAAACTACATGGATGAATCTCAAAATAATTACACTGAATGAGAGAAGCCAGGCACTTCCCTCCTTCCCCAAAGTTTATTCTGTGTGATTTCCTTTATCTAAAACTAGAACAATATAAGCAAATCTGTAGTGACAGAGAGTAGATCAGTGGCTATATATTAGTTATAAATGGGCACAAGGAAACTTATAGGGGTGATAGATAATTCACGATCTCAATTGTACGGATGGTTTCATGGATGCATTTGTAATTTGTACTATTTAAATTGAACAGTGTATTGTATGTTAATTATCCCTCAAAACTCTTAAAATAAATGAGGAAAAATTAAAAATTGATTTAAGACTAGTGCTATGTGGGTATCAAACTAGAAATCTTATGTTTCCTGAATTTAATTTGATTTTAGTTTTATTTAGTACATTTTACATTCAATAAAATTCATCATTTTAAGTTTAGCATTTTTAGTGTTGCAGTGACACAGAATCATGCAACTGCCATCACAGTCAAGATACAGAATGTTTCCATTGCCCATAAAAGTTCTCTTGTGCCTGAGCTTTTTTTGAAATGAATGATTCAGGTTCTCTGTAAAGTTCCTCAGTTTAACTTTGTAAATGCATGTCTCCTGCCGAATTTGAAATCGTTATAATTATAAGTCTTACTTGATTCATGAAAATCATCAAATTATTTTAAGTTGGCATTTCAAAAGAAGCTCAGAAGCATACCATTTGATGAAACGCACTGGTATGTGGATAAGCTAAGACCAACTCCTAAGATACTTTGATAGGATAGTGTTTCTCCACTCATAACTGTTGTGTATGTACAAATCTTCTTGAGGTGCTGTGCAAAATAGTAATTTAATACTATAATTGTTGAGCTAACCACAAAACCCATTGGAACATAATATTGCAAAATATAATCAGATTTCAGTAATGCTATGTATTTGGTTAAGTCAAGTTTGTTTTATTTTTGAAGTATGTGGAGGGATCTTTTGAGAAATACCTGGAACGGTTGGGAGATCCCAAGGTAAGATCAAATATGGGGGTTTAATCTTTTCAGAGTTATTTGGAATAGTAGCCTAAATCTGTGTTGCTTTAATCAGGCCCAAAATACTTAAGTAGCCAGCTGTGTTGAGTCAACGGATTTTTGAAAAAGTTTGGAGACTGGCAGTGGATCTTGTTTTGTGTTGAATATTGACAATTGTGTGTTAACAGTCTGATCCATAGGCTAGGCAGAGTACACATTGCTTGAGAAAAGGACAAACTTAAGGCTTTTCACTTTAATGGGGGAGGAGGGTGGTAATGAATGTTATTTTTGTTTTGTTGTTATTTTGTTTAATTCCCCTGATTTGTAGTTATCCTCCTTTTATGCACTTCACATAGACATAATTTTTATGTAATGCAATTAATTCCATAGTTCTAGGCTTGTAACATATACAGAATATATCCTGCTACCTTTTGTATTCTTAAGTTGCATTTTCATTGTGCCTTTTAAAGCTCCCATTTGAAAGGCTATTATTACTTAATGGCTAACTAAGAAGGGCTTAGTTAGGTAGTTTTTTCCAGGATAAGTTTATGTTAATGAGTAACTATCACAGTATTCTAAGCCTCAAAACAAGTTAAAGTGTGTTCTACAAGTTCTTTATCTAAAACAGTGCTAAGCAACTAAAAAAAAAGTGCTGAATTTGCAAATCTTCTACCTCCTAACTACAGAATGGTTTTTAAAACTGTGTACTATTTATCTTTAGGAAACTGCTGGCCAGCTGGAAATAAAAGCTCTTTCTCTAATTTACAAGTAAGTTTCATTCCCTTTAAGAGATATGTGAATGTGTGTGCATGCAGCCATGAGCCCATGAATGTCTAAGTTTCCTATCAAAGTCCATTTTGGATTGGGAAAACTTAAAGTCTGATATACTGATATGTAAAATGAAGAGGTCTAAGCAATGTTAATTTGGTGTAGTTTTTGGTTGGAGAATCTTATAGATAGTCTCTTTGATAGCGGAGATGGGTGGTGTAGGTTTTTAACTCATTTAAAGGCAAATAGAAACTAACAGGAGGGGCTTTTTGGGCTTAATATTTGGATAGACTTTAAGGCCTGGTCTGGCCAGGTATGTGTGAGGCCCAGACCTATCCATGGGGTACTTGAAGAGACCTTACAAGGGAGGTATGAAACTCCTTAAGGAAGGAATGTTTTGACTCCCTTTATGAGGCTGGACTACGAAGAGAGCTAGTCTGAACAGGAAGCTAGTACAGAACAGGTCGTGTCTCTAAGTGGAAATTTACGGTTTTTCCTGCAGTGTCACTGACCCTAGGCTGTTACCACAGTAGCAATGGTTAGAATTTGAAGCTGGGTAGAATGAAGGGCCTTTTAGCATGGGGCCAACAGGGTCTGTGGCTCTGACCCAGGAGTCCTTCGGACCCCCCCAGGAAAGTTTCATTTCCAGTGGCCTGCTTCTTGGCAGAGCTAACAGGGCTCTGTTTCTATCACAACAGCTGCTTGCCCAATGCCCTAGCTCTTCATATTGAAACAGGTGCCATTTGGGGATGCACTGGCCTTGTTGGGTCTTCTTGATGGCAGATCACTGCATAAAGCAGCCTTACTTGGCCTACCACCTATCCTTACATTGCTTCTTCTGCTTAGCTCTCTCCTCTTTCTCCAGGTCTCTATAAAAGTAGACCAAAGTGGCATCCTTTACGATGTCATTCAATAGGGTGTTCAGTCACATCCCTAATTTTTGAAGATTTCTTTTAATATTGACAGGGTGAGCTAGAAATCTATGGTGATGGGAAAATTCTGATACTTAGTATTTCCCTATGCATTAAATCAGTGCCCATGAGAACTATCACCTTTTAGGTGATATCAAATGTGGTGACTTGTTTATATATTTTGAGGTCATCAGAAAAACTTCCTATCACCCCTTCAATTCGATTTAAAAGGGGAGTTCTGCCCATTTGCCATGCACACAGAAAAATAAATCTAGCTGTAAAATAATAGCATAGTTTAATCTTTCATTTTCTGGCTATGCTATTTTGTCCTCTATATTGTGGCTAGGTATTATTACAGAAAAGATCATGCCTTTTATAAGGTCTGGGAATCAAACCATACATCAGAGTGGAGAGGCTGGAAGAGAAAAGAAGAAAAAATCTGGCCTCCCTGGTTGCTTTGCCTAATTTCCTGAGCCTTCAGATTTTCCTGGTACTTACTGTATAGCCTGACTTAGAGAAGTTGAATCTGGCGCAGGCCACAGAGCCACAGACTGAAGCAGCTGGGAAAAAAAGTGCTTATAACTGAAGTTTAGCATCATTTCACATCTTGGCAGTGTTTAATCAATTAGGCTATTTGGATTATATTATTTTCTCCACAAGATGAGAGATATATCTTTGACATTTCCAGGGGCTCATCTGAAAATTTCAAAGCCCAAAGAATTCATAACCTTGATTTTCAGAAAGTATGTTAAAGGGCCAAGAGATTTTTTTTAAAGATTTATTTATTTGAAAGTCAGTTATACAGAGGAGAAGCAGAGAGAGAGAGAGAGAGAGAAAGGTCTTCCATTCAATGGTTCACTCCCCAATTGTCCTCAATGGCCAGAGCTGTGCATATCCAAAGCCAGGAGCCAGGAACTTCTTCCCGGTCTCCCACGTGGGGGTGCAGGAGCCCAAGGACTTGAGCCATCTTTTGATGGTTTCCCAGGCCATAGCAGAGAGCTGGATCAGAAGTAGAGCAAGCCGGCGCCGCGGCTCACTAGGCTAATCCTCCGCCTTGCGGCGCCGGCATACCGGGTTCTAGTCCCGGTCGGGGCACCGATCCTGTCCCGGTTGCCCCTCTTCCAGGCCAGCTCTCTGCTGTGGCCAGGGAGTGCAGTGGAGGATGGCCCAAGTGCTTGGGTCCTGCACCCCATGGGAGACCAGGAGAAGCACCTGGCTCCTGCCATCGGATAGGCGCGGTGTGCCGGCCGCAGCGCGCCAGCCGTGGTGGCCATTGGAGGGTGAGCCAACGGCAAAAAGGAAGACCTTTCTCTCTGTCTCTCTCTCACTATCCACTCTGCCTGTCAAAAAAAAAAAGAGAAGTAGAGCAGTCGGGACTTGAACCGTTGCCCATATGGGATACTGGCGTTTCAAGCCAGGACATTAACCCGCTGTGCCACAGCGCTGGCCCCAGGGGCAAGAGATTTTAAAATATCTGGTCAAAATGGAATTCCTGAACATTGTGAAATAATATCCATCCATGTAGTCAAGGTGATTTTACCAATTTTAGAACAGATTTAATCATAAAGTGACCAAATATTTTTAAATAAGTACATATTTAAGACAATGCTTTCCAGCATTCAGAACTTAAGAGACAGTAGAGAACACAATAGATTACTTCAGCAGGACACAAAATCTGTGACTCTTTGGTTATCACATAAATCAGAAATAAGAACCTTAAATATAAGAGTGAGCACTTGAAATCACCCCATAATTTAGTTTAATTTAACAGAGTCAGAAAAGAGTTTACAGGACCTAACTCTTAATTTAAGTAAATTTTACTGGAACATAGTCATGCTTATTCACTTACGCATTGTCTGTGGCTGTTATTATCTGACCTTTTACAAAAAAAAAATGTCAACACTTGCTTTTCAAATAAACTATCTCTTCTATATACCAAATTATCTCTTCCCCTTTGTTTTTTAATGATAGTCGAGATTTCATTCTTTATCGTTATCCTGGAAAACCTCCAACTTATGTCACAGATAATGGCTATGAAGACAAGGTAAGAAGATAATTGAATCTTGATTAAAAAGAAGTTGAATGATGCTGTTTATTGCTTACTCTTTGACTGGAGGATGAGATTCAAGCCCTGAATCTAAGTTGGTCTCACCTTCCTTGCTTCATTGTCTTCCATCCTTAGTGCAACATGCTACCATATGCTAGGGCTTTCATGCTTTCAGTCCCTTTGTATTTCAAATATCCATTCTTCTGAGACTTTGCCAATGCCTCTGGCCCCTGGAGACAGATCCGCTCATTGTCCCCCTTTAGCAGCTCCCTGGAGCAACTTCCTGGTATGTATTTTTATGTCGATTTCTCCCATTAGTCTGAAAGTTTCTTGATGGCAGGGACAATGTTCTGCCTAATTATGTGCTTGGAAAAAAAATAGGTTCTTTTGGTTGTGGCCACTCAGCAGATAACTAAATTGTTTTCTAGCATATAACTTGTAAAAAGTTTATTTTTTACTTACAAAAAAATTTTAAGAAAAGGCTTTTATCTTCATTTGATTAGTGAATGTAGGACTATCTAGTTTGAGTTTTACAAGCCTTTTTTCACACCATGGAGCACAATACAGGCAATAGTTTTAATGATGGTAAGATAAGACTTGACACTAGGAGAATTGTTAGGAGGCCATTACAGTAATTTAGGCAAAAGACCTGAACTAGGAAAGTGCTTTAGTAAAGACCAAATAACAGATAATTTAAAAGAAAAGTATAAATTGAGACATATTTTTTTAAACTTTTATTTAGTAAATATAATTTTCCAAAGTACAGTTTATGGATTACAATGGCTTTTTCCCCTCTATAACTTCCCTCCCACCCGCACCCCTGCCATCTCCCGCTCCCTCTCCCATTCCATTCACATCAAGATTCATTTTCAATTATCTTTATATACAGAAGATCAATTTAGTATATATTAAGTAAAGATTTCCTCAGTTTGTACCCACACAGAACATAAAGTGTAAAATACTGTTTCAGTACTAGTTATAGCATTACTTCACATTGGACAACACATTAAGGACAGAGATCCTACATGAGGAGTAAGTGCACAGTGACTCCTGTTGTTGACTTAACAATTGACACTCTTGTTAATGGCGTCAGAAATCTCCCTAGGCTCTAGTCATGAGTTTCCAAGGCTATGGAAGCCTCTTAAGTTCACTGACTTTGATCTTACATTGTAATCCATAAGCTGTACTTTGGAAATTTATATTCATTAAATAAAAGTTAAAAAAAAAGACTAAGAAAAGAAAATAGTGATCACCATCTCATATTTTTAATCAATAGACATATAGGCAGCAGTTTTTGCATTTATTTCTGTTTCTTTAATCATGGATCTTTTTGATAGTATTCCCAAAAGTGACTGTAACTTGCCTAGTGTGAGTGCCTTGCATAATTAGGAAAACCTGATTCAACAAAAATATCATACATTCTCCCTGATCGGTGACAACTAACCAACCACAAAAAAGGAAACCTGTTGAAGTGAAAGGGACACTATGAGAAACAGTGACTTGATCAGCCCTTGTCCTGACTGTTGATGTACAATTTAATACTTTATCCCTTTTAGTATTTTTTTTGTTCTAGTTAATACTATTGGTTGAACTCTGTAATTAACACACATTTATTCTTAGGTGTTTAAATTTAACTGAAAAGTGATCCCTGTTAAATATAAGAGTGGGAATAAGAGAGGGAGGAGATGTACAATTTGGGACATGCTCAATCGGACTTGCCCCAAATGGTGGAGTTAGAAATGTGCCAGGGGATTCCAATACAGTCCCATCAAGATTGCATGTACCAATGCCATCTCACTAGTCCAAGTGATCAATTTCAGTTCACAGTTGATCACACTGATAGGTCTAAGAGTCAAAGGGATCACACAAACAAGACTAGTGTCTGCTAATACTAATTGATAGAATCAAAAAGGGAGAGAATGATCCAACGTGGGAAGTGGGATACACAGCAGACTCAGAATGGCAGATGTCCTAAACAGTACTCTGGCCTCACAATCAGCCCTTATAGCATTCGGATCTGGCTGAAGAGCCCATGAGAGTATTTTAGGCATGGAAAGCCAAGACACTCTGGCAAAAAAAAAAAAACCACCTAAATGAAAGATCTGTGTGAGTGAGATCCCAGTGGAAAGAACGGGGCCATCAAAGGAGGAGGTACCTTTCTCTGAAGTGAGGAGAGAACTTCCACTTTGACTATGACCTTGTCTAAATGATACATAATTTTTTAACCAATGGCCACCATCTAATTTGTTCAGCAGACATTGAACCCCTATAGTATAACAAACATTTTTTTTCGGGGCTTTTTGGGAGACCAAAATGAGATCGTAAAATCCTTGTCCTCCAAAGACTTAGGGACTATAAAGATCGGCATGGAAATAGATAATTAAAGTGAAGTGATAAATTTTATCATCAAAGTATGTGCAAAGAGCATAAAAGGGGCCAGTGTTGTGGCACAGTGGGTTAAGCCACTGCTTGTTGATGCTGACACCTCATGTTGGAGTCCTGACTGCTCTGCTTCTGATCTAGCTCCCTGTATTGTTTTCTTTCTAAAGGTTTATTTATTTATTTGAAAGGCAGAGTTAGAGATACAGACACACAGAGAGAGAGAGAGAGAGAGAGGGAGAGAGAGAGGGAGAGAGACAGAGAGAAAAGCAGAGACAGAGAGAAAGCTCTTCCATCTGCTGGTTCACTCCGCAAATGGTCACAACGGCCCGAGCTGGGCTGGTCCAAAGCCAGGATCTTCCTCTGGGTCTCCCACATGGGTGCAGTGATCCATAGGAATACAAGATGTCAGGCCTCTTGAGTGTGTACAATCAGAACACATCATTTATAGTCCAAGTATGTTCATATTGAAATTTATGCTAAAGCCAGGTGCTTTTATTGTGTGACACTTCACTTTGTCTAAAACTTTGCTGTTGTATCTCCAGACTCCTAATATTGATATTTGAATTGTTTGAAATTTCAAGAGTGACTTTATTAAAGGTAGTAAACATTAATGAATCTTCTAAAATATGTTTAAGAGAAAACTTCCAAAGAGATAAATGCTCATGTTCACCTTGGTACTTGTAACCTTCTCTATCAACTTAACTCTGCAGTCTCTCTATTTATCCTCAACTTCCTAAATGTATTCAGTATCAAAGTGAATACTACTGAAAGCTAGCCATCTTTACTCAGTTCATTTGCTCTATCTAGAAAGAACAAAAATACATACTTATTTTAAACACAAAATAAAACTTAAATCTTACATTGTAGAGTGAAAAGTAAAATCTCCATTCATTTTCTTCAGTCTTGTGCATTGCCAGGTAATAATTAAGTATTGAGGGTGAGTCTTCTGTATCATTCTCTTTGTATTTGTGTATGTATTTTTTAAAAACATAGATGGTATCATACTTAACATTCTATTTGCTTGTTCCTTTTAGTTATCTTTCTCATGTAGATCTCATTTTAACTACTTTATAGCCATTACATCCCACCTGCCTATACCCCCTCAACTAACACACTACCTACAAGTATATATGAGAGAATTACTATTTAGATTGAGATACCTCCAGGAACATACTGCTTCTTCCATTGAAAATGGAACTTCTTGCCAGTTGAATAGAGAAATTGTGCAATCATCTCTTTTCTTTCTCCAAGAATTGTTTGTTTGTTCATCAATTCTGGTTAGCTGGGCTTCTTTACTCCTTAACAATTGCCTCTGGTTATTAACCTTTTTTAGTTGGGGTTTCCAGCTCAAAGTACAAAGGGCTACTCTGCTTAAAATCTGCTCACTGTTGAGTTAATAAACTTCTCTTAAATGTATATATTACTCCTAGTAAGTAAAACTTATTCATAACATAAACTTTACTGTGAGTTACCTTAGCTTGACACTTGCCCTCAGTACTTTGAAATGGATTATACTGACAGAGTTAGAATTGTGATTTCAAAACATGACTAGGGATCAAAAATAGATGTGGAATCAGAAGATCATTGGGTTAGTCAAGGGTAGTGTAGGAAAGTAGAAAAAAAGAGTGCTTAGGATAATTTTCTGCTAAGGAAGCTTGGTGGCAACATCCTTCCCTAGAGCCCTAACTTGCCTTCAGTATCTCAGGTTTCTGATACCAGAGAGAACTTTCTCAATCCCTAGGGATTATATCACTTAAACAAGACAATTTTTTTAAAACAAAACTTCATAAATATTATAGAATAGTTATGCAAACACATTTCATCAAATGGAACATTTTTGTTGAAAAATTTGGGTTGGCAAGCATGACCTTTGGATTGTTTTGAAAAAACTAGGGCATGAAGGAATCAGCTAAGATGCTAACCTCTTGTTTTTGTAGCCTTAATTCATTAAGAAAGCCTTTTTAACAGTCTTGTTCCTATGTAATATATTGATATATTGCTATTTAGAAGAGTGGATAACCTTTTGAATAAATTGCATGAATTTGCTCTCTCTTAGTCTGACTTTGAAATTTTATTTAATCTCTCCAGTCATTGTTGGAAATTAATCTGTTTTTTTTTTATTTCTGTTATGTTCACTAACTAAGTTTATAAAAAAATCCCATCTTAATGCAGATTTGTACATCAAGACTTATTTAGTGTATTAAAGGAATATGATGGAGGTGCATATTATAACTTCAGTAATAATTTTAATCTTGTTATTTAAAAGTCACTGCCAAGAAATGTCTTTGAGCATAGCTTATATTTATTTGTATTTAGTTTTTAAAAAATCACATCTTAAAAATTCATTTAATCAATTACTAATTTCAAGTTAATTATCGGTTTAGTTGCATGCAATAACATTTATTTAATTACTCTTTTTCATCAGATTCTGCTGTGCTCTTCCAGTAGTGGTCATTATGATTCTGTATATTCAAAACAGTTTCAGTCAAGTGCAGCTGTTTGTCAGGGTATGTGAAAGCTTTATTAATATTTGGATGTAATTTCAGCTGATATGTTCCCAGTCTTTAAATTGAAGTACTGACCATAAAGAACCCCCTTTAAAACCTTTTGGATGCTGATTAAATTTGCATGCTGGGCTTTGGCTTTTTTCACATTGAAATGAAAAACATCTTGTTTTGACAATTGAACTTTTGGCCGTTTTTTTCCTTCAGCTGTATTGTATGAAATTCTCTATAAAGATGTGTTTGTTGTGGATGAACAAGTTTTGAAAACTGCAGTTGAATTGTTTCGAAGTAATTCCAGGAAGAACAGAAACAATGCTCTGACTGCAAGTGATGATGCCCATATCGATTACAAGAATTCAACTCAGGATAGGTAATAAAGGGAAAGGGGATGACAACTACATGACAATTATGTTTCTGTGCATCATCATTTGAAAGTGGAAGGGGCCTGGCAAGTTTATGACTTAACTGACATATACATACATACATGTGTGGTAGACATACATATTTTTAAATAAGGAAGAGAAAATTTACCAAAAAATGTTTTTTTAAAAGATTTTATATATTTACTTGAAAGGCAGAGTGACAGGAAGAGGGGAAAACAGAGATCCTCCATCTGCTGGCGTAACTCCCCAAATTTCAGTGATAACCAAGGCTGGGCAAGTACTAAGCTAGGAGCCAGGTGTCTCTTGATGATGGTAGGGACCCAAGTACTTAGGCCATCATCAGCTGCCTTCTCAGCTGCATTAGCAGAAAGCTGAATTGTAAGGGGGTAGCTGGGACTCCAACTGGCACTCTTATATGGGATGCAGACACCACAAGAGGTGGCTTAACTTGCTGTGCCACAATGCTCACCCTTCCCCCCAAAATTTGTTATATTCTGAGGTACTCATACTTCGGGGATTCTGTTCAAGTCACAATCCATTTTTTTAATTTTAAAATATATTTTTGAGATAACATTTTAAATTTACTTTATAGTTCAAAGCATATTGGCTCCACTAAATAAAAAATTCAACAAATAAAAAGACCATAGTGCAACAGCAAAAGTCAAGAGCTATACATAGTCAGAGAACAAGATGTTCAACTTCACTCACATAAAGTAAATTTTAAAATATTCACAAAATCATTAAAACTATAGTAGTATATAATTTGTATCAATTTGTTTGACAAATACTGAAAACCAAGTTTGACAAAACACTGTTTGTAGTAATGCTGATACACTTGGACATTTCATTTTTTTTTTATTTTAGCTCCCATGTATAAGGGAGATCATGCAGTATTTGTCTTTTTGGGTCTGGTTTATTTCACTCAACATGATGTCTTCCAATTCTAAACATTTTGCTGCAAATGATAGAATTTCATTCTTTTTAATAGCTGGACCATATTCCACTGTGTGTGTGTGTAAGTTTATGACTTAAATTATATGTACATGCATAGATATACATGTATATGTGTACACACTCAAAACACATTATCAATGCATTTGATGATGGACACCTTGGCTGATTCCATAGTTTGGCTATTGTGAACAGTGCTGTTATAAACGTGGTGCACATACCTTTTTGATACAATGAATTCACGTCTTTTGTGTATATACCCAGTAGTGGGATTCCTGGATCTTTGGAACATCTATTTTAAAAGAAATCTCCATATTGTTCCACAATAACTGCACTAATTTACATTCCCACCAACAGTGTAAAAATTAGTTCCCTTTCTTCCATGTCCTTGCCAGCATTTGTTGCTGTCTTTTGTGTAATAGCCATCAGACAGAGGTGAAGTGATATCTCATTATGATTTTGATTTGCATTTTCCTGATAGCTAGGGATATTGAGCACTTCTTCATATATTTGTTGGCCATTTGTATTTCTTCTTTTGAGAACTGTATTCAGACCCTTTGTCCGTTCCATAACTGGAGTGGTGGTTTTTTTGTTGTTGGGTTTTTTGTTGCTGATACATCTGGATATGCATCCTTTATTGGATAACTAGCTTGCAAATATTTTTTCCCATTCTGTCGATCTAATCCCATGATTCTCAAACTTTAATTGAATACAAATTACTCAGAATGCTTCTTAGAAAGGCAAATTCCTGGGCCTACTTTCACAAAATATGAGGTCAGGATGAGAGCATGAATCTATTTTTTAAAGTATTTATTTACAAAGTTCATTATATTCTACTGTAAACCCTTTTGGATTATTTGGTTCACTTAATAGCTTGGTTGTGTATCTTAAGGAAATGGGTCCAGGCATAGATTATTTTTTGTGAATCAGATCTCAAATCTTATTTCTAATCTTTGTATTCCAGTGTAATCTTGAAGCAGACTCTGCATTTCCATATCATACACTAATCCTTGCATGGTTTTCTTGTCTTCTTGCACTCTTCACTGTGATGTTACAATGATCACTTACATTTTGCATATCTAGTTCTTCTCTTGGGTGAGGTTCTTCAATTATTCTGCAACATTTATAGGCAGCTTCGGTCAGCATATTTATGCCTACAAACACTTCTTCATTTTTTAGAGCATTACTTGTAAAATCATTTTTGGTTAAAGATCATGATCATTGAAATTTTTTGCCCAATATATTGGAGATAAACTCATTGAATACAATATAAAGCAATTAGTAAAAATAAGAGAAATAAAGATGTGACAATACAAGATCATTTGCATTATTATTACTTTCTATAGGTAAGAAACAATGCAAATAAGGTGCTATAAAATTTATAAACACTCTGTCAGCACTTTCTTGTCATAGACTAGTAGGTTACAGCTCTGAGGCTGACTGTCATCAGTAGACTACATTTTGAGAGCAATGGACTAGAAGAGATGGAAAGCCATAGACACATCTCCCTGAATAATTTATATTAAAATATTTTTGAAAGGTTACTATTAATTTTTACATTAAAAGATGTTGGCACAATGGGGCTGACATTGTACCACACTGGGTCAAGCTGCTGTTTGTGACCATGGCATCCCATATTGTAATATTGGTTCAAGTCCCAGCTGCGCTGCTTTTGATGTGGCTTCCTACTAATGTGCCTGCAAAGGCAGTGAAAGATGACCCAGGTACTTGCGTCCTCAATACCCATGTAGGAGTCCAGGGTGGACTTCCTGACTCCTGGATTCAGCCTGGACCAGACTTGGATGTTCAGGCTATTTGGGTAATGAGACAGTAAATGGAAGCTCTCTCTCCCTCTCTGTCTCTGAGTGTGTGTGTGTGTCTGCCTTTCAAATAAATAATTTTTTGTCTTTTTAAAAATTATATAACAGGAAGTTCCACATATTTCAAATATGCAGCATTTTAAATATTTTTTTATTTGAAAGGCAGAGTTACAAAGAGAGAGAAAGATAAGGAGAAACAGTTGTTCCATCCCCTGGTTCACTCCCCAGATGGCCACAATGGCTGGGGCTGAACTAGGCTGAAGCCAGAAGCTTCCTCCAGGGCTCCCACTTGAGCGCAAGAGCCCAAGCACTTGGGCCATTGTCCGCTGCTTTCCCAGCTGCATTAGCAGGAAGCTGGATCAGAAGTGGAGCAGCCAGGACTCGAGCCCCGGTGTCCATATGGGATGCCAGTGTTGCAGGCGACAGCTTGACCCACTACACCATATATGCAGTTTTAAGAACACAGTGATAAATTCAACAACAACAAAGCAAGCAATCCAGTTAAGAAGTGAGCAAAGGACTTGAAGAGGCATTTTTCAAGAGAGGAAATTCAAATGGCCAACAGACACTTGAAAAAAATGCTCAGGATCATTAGCCATTAGGTAAATGCAAATCAAGACCACATGAGGTTTCAGCTCACTCTTATTAGAGTGGCTCTCATACAGAAATAAAAAAAAATGCTGGTGAGGATGTGGGGGAAAGACAACTCAGAAATCTGAATATAGACCTACCATGTGACCCAGCCATCTCACTCCTGAGAATTTACCCAAAGCAAAAGAAATCAGCATATAGAGAGTTATCTGGAGGCCAACGCTGTGGCATCGCAGGTAAAGCTGCTACCTGCAGTGCTGGCATCCTGTATGGGTACTGGTTTGAGTCCCAGCTGCTCCACTTCTGATCCCATTCTCTGCTACGGCCTGGGAAAGCAGTGGAAGATGGCCCAAATCCTTGGGCCTCTGCACCCACGTGGGAAACCCAGAAGAGACACCTGGCTCCTGACTTCAGATTGGCGCAGCTCCAGCCGTTGGTAGCCAGTTGGGGAGTGAACCAGTGGATGAAAGACCTCTCTGTCTCTGCCGCTTTGTGTAACTCTCCCGTTCAAATAAATAAATCTTTAAAAAAGTTCTCTATACCCCCATGTTCATTGCAACACAGTTGACAGTAGCTAAGATATGGAATCAACCCAGATGTCCACCAACTCTTGACTGGATAAAAAATTTATGATATATATACATTGTGGGGTAGTACTCAATTGTAAAAAAAAAAAAAATCCTGTCTTTTGCAATAAAACGGGTACAACTGTAAACCATTATTCTTAGTGAAATAAGCTAGTCCCCAAAACGCAGGTACCATATGTTTCCCCTGGTCCAAGGTAACTAATACAGTACCTAAAATGTAATGTATTGGAGTGAAATGGACATTTTGAGATTTGGTGATTATTTACAGTTCTTGTCTATTCTGTTGAAGAACTGTGTTTTTTTTTTTCTTCATACTGTTTGTTGAACTCTTACACTTAGTGTAGAGTTAACTTGATGATCATTAAGTAAACAAAGTAGATATTTGTAAAAAATTAAGAGTGATAATAAAGGAGGAAGAAGAGGAGTTGGGAGAATGGGCGGGAGGGGGGGTGGGTTGGATGGGAAGTATCACTGTGTTCCTAAATCTGTATATATGAAATACATGAAACTTGTATAACTTAAATTTTTTAAAGAACATAATGATACTTCCTCGTCTCCTGCACTTTCACCCTCTGTCCTCCTTCTGTTTTTATTTTTCTTTCAATTTTTGCAATGAAATACTTTGTTTACCTTATAATCACAAGCTTAATTCCTACTAAATAAAGAATTTAACAAGTAGTAAGTAGAAATACCACTGTTCCTCATGAGTATAGATAAGGCTATAAAGAATAATGAAATCTCAAAATGTCAACTTTTTACTCATAAACCTTCAGTAAAATTAAATGAATAAATTCTATATGTGTATGTCTGAAGACCCATAATCTGTCATAATTCTTTAGAGTTCTTAAAATGCACAACTTTGGTCATTATTATAACATTTTCACAGGGAAAAACAACTTTTGTACACTTTTTATGAGATCATTCTACTTTGCATGTGATTTTTAGGGAAAAATTGTAACTAAAGAAAAATACTCATGTGTTTCTGAGGGAAAAACCTGTTGGAGTGATGGTTGTTCAAAAATACTGCTTTTAAGTACTCATATCCTTCTGCTGAAAACATCTTACCAATAATTGAAAAATCTGAAATATTTTAGGAACATACTTTTATGTTTTTAACCAAGCAGATTTTTTAAACACAAAGCCTATACAAAAAAATATTTACTTGAAACACTCACACTCACACTTACACAGATATCAGTTGATTAGTTTCCAACCTTCTGGTTCACTCTTCCAATGACTGCAATAGCCAGATCTAGGCCAAGCCAAAGTCAGGAGTCAGGAACTCCATCCTGTCTTCCTGCATGCATGACAGGGGCCCAAGCCATTGAGCCATCATCTGTTACCTTCCCGGGCACATCACCAGGAAACAGAGCAACTGGAATACAACCTGGCACTCTGATATGGCGTTCCAGTGTCACAAGTGGTGAATTAACCTTTGTACCGCAGTGCCCACACCAGGAATCTGCATTTTTAGAGAAGTACCTCCAAGTGTTCTGGTGTGGACCCATACTTTGGAAGGCGGGATTGGGAAGCAATTCTCAACCAGCGCCATCTTTCTGCTGCTGATAACAGGTAGAGTGGTAGCTGGAGATACATACGTAGCTAGTAGAACGTCTCAGGCTAACAGTGTTTGAGGGGCTTTGAATGTTGCGTTTTGTATGCTCTGGGTATATACATTGTGTGTATCTGTGGATGCAAATGATGTTTAATAGATCTAATCAGAAACTGGGTTTGAGATAGTAAAGGGGGTATTATATCTTGTCCTGTTTCTCAGTTCTGTCTGGAAATTCAGATAGGTTTGGTGCTAGTCAAGTTCTTTCGATTTTTGTCCTACAGGTCTATTTCTTGGATATTTAATGCTTGCATTTTTTTTTTTGTAAAAGAGGGTTTTTAAAAATTTATTTGTGACTACAGGGAGTAGCAGCCATGTATCAGGGTAAATATTGCTTTATTCTTTTTTTTTTAATTTATTTATTTGACAGGTAGAGTTATAGACAGAGAGAGAGACAGAGAGAAAGTCTTCCTTCCATTGGTTCATTCCCCAAATGGCCACTACGGCCGGCGCTGTGCTGATCCAAAGCCAGGAGCCAGGTGCTTCTTCCTGGTCTCCCACGTGGGTGCAGGGGCCCAAGCACTGGGGCCATCCTCCACTGCCTTCCCGGGCCACAGCAGAGAGCTGGACTGGAAGAGGAGCAGCCGGGACTAGAACCCGGTGCCCATATGGGATGCCGGCTCCGCAGGCGGAGGATTAACCAAGTGAGCCACAGTGCTGGCCCCAAACATTGCTTTATCCTTCAGATTGTTTGTCTTAAAGACTTCAGGCTTAAGGAAGCTAGTAGTAAGAAAACAAGATGTATTAATTGTCTACTGCTGCATAACAATATTACCACAACTTGACATTGAACTCACAATTTATATGGGTTTTCAATCTGGGCATGACTTAGCTTTTGCTGATGGACTCGTAAGACCATAATGAGGGTGTTGGCCAAGTCCTTATCTGGAGTGTGGTGTAGTAGGCTAAACCTCTTTCTCCATGCTGGCATCCCATATGGACACCGGTTCTAGTCCCAACTGCTCATCTTTTGATCCAGCTCTCTGCTTATGGCATGGGAAAGCAGTAGAACATAGCCCAAGTGCTTAGGCCCCTGCACTCACGTGGGGAGACCCAGAAGAAGCTCGTGGCTTCAGATCAGCCTAGCTTCAGCTGTTGTGGCCATTTGGGGAATGAACCAGCAGATGGAAAACCTTTCTGTCTCTCCCTCCCTCTCTCTCTAACTCTGCTTCAAATAAATAATCTTTAAAAAGTAAATACTTTCTTAAAAGATTTATTTATTTGAAAGACAGAGTTACAAGGAGAGAGGAAGAAACAGAGGGAGAGATGTTCCATCTGCTGTTCTCTCCCCCAAAGTGGCTGTAATGACTGAAGCTAGGCCAGGCTGAAGCCAGGAGCCAGGAACTTCATCCAGGTCTCCCACATAGGTGCAAGGGCCCAAGCATGTGGACTATCTTTCACTGCTTTCCCAGGCACATTAATAGGGAGCTAAATTGGAAGTGGAGCAGCCAGGACTTGAACCGTTGCCTATATGTGATACCAGCATTGCAGGTAGCAGCTCAACCCACTGTGCCACAAGGCTGGCCCTGGACTTTTTTTTAAGATTTTATTTTTTTTGAAAGAGTTACAGTGAGAGAGCAATCTTACATCCACTGATGGACTTTCCAGATGGTCACAGTGGCCAGCACTGGGTGAGGCCAAAGCCGGGAGCTTCATGTGGGTCTCATATGCAGATGGCAGAGGTCCAAACACTTGAGCAATCTTCCACTGCTTTTCCCAGGCCATTATCAGGGAGCTGGATTGGGAGTGGAGCAGCCAGAACACAAACCAGCGCCCATATGGAATGCTAGCATTGCAGGTGGCAACTTTACTCACCACACCACAGTGCCAGCCCCTATCTAGAGTTTTGGCTGAGGAAAGATCTTCTTTACTTGGTTCTTGGCAGTGTTCATTCCTTCCAGCTGTTGGACTGAGAGCTTCCATCTTTTTGCTAGTAGTTAGCCAGAGGTAACTGTCATCACCTTGACACATTGGTGAATATGGCTGCTTGCTTCCTTATAGGGCAGCAGAGGGGAGAGAGACCAGTAATATGGGTACTGCGTTCTTATGTAATGTAATCACATGCATTCTGTCTATTGGTTAGAAGCAAACTCAAGGAGAGGGGAATCACAGAGGTGTGAACACCTGAAGGCAGGGAGCATCCTAAGTGTATCTTCAAAGGAGGTATAAAATATAGGAGATAATATGCTTGGTATACTAGCATTATAGCACACACTTAAATAAAGGGAGCATAAATGCAAATATTGGGATAAAGTATTTGCTTCACTTTGGGGACTGAGCTACTTTACCACTAGGTGGTGGTATAGTCATTAGACTTAAGTAACTATAGTAACATTAAGTAATATTTATATGAAGCTCTTTGCTCTTAATCTTTCTAATTAGGACTGAAGAGTGGGGTGCCTGCTGCAATGTTGAAAGTATACCAGAGGGCTACAATCAAGGGACAGAAGAATCAAAGGTCTAATATTTTCTATGGAAAAGAATTTTTATACTCTTGGCTTACAACATCATGACTTAAACTAATTAAGGTCACATGGTCCATTCTAACCATATGGAACTTAGGAAGAGTTGGTCATGTTTTCCTTTCTGGATACTGAAGATGTAAACCATGTGTTTAATTTCCTCCAAATTCTTATTCTTGTGAAATTTTAGATTTTTCAAAGCAAACTCAGGATACTCAAGAAATTTCAGAAGCTGTTCTCAAAGTAGTACACAAACATGGTATTTAGTTCATAGTCTTGTGATGCTTTGATCATTTTTTCCATGTAAGAATATAATGCTTATGTCTATTCTTATCAAAGAAACTAGATGATAATCCTGGTCTATTAAAGTTGGAGAAATAAGAGCAATTTTACCATCTCGACTGCCTAAGATCAAGAGGGCCTTCAGTTTCAGCCTAGCTATATAGGGCAAATACTAATATAGCAATCTATGTATGTGCTATTAATTTTGGAATAATACTGAATATGGTTAAATTCTAAGCAGAAAAAGATGGTAGTTTCTTTGGAAATTGTAACAATTTCACCAAAATAAAGTAAACCTTTCTGATATTTTCAAGTGATTTTAAGGTTTCTACTTGTACCTCCGTGTGTATATCAAGATGACACTTGAAAAATAGAGTTGTTGATTTTCCTAGGTGTTGTTTCCCTTCTGCTATCTAAATGCTTTTAATTATTTGCATTTTACTTCTTTAGTTTCCTGATTTTTAAAATACACAGTAAAATTTGTGCTATTATTTTAATAAAGAAAGGGAGATAGTAAGACAAGAACCTTAATTCTTCCTTACTCAAAGAAGAAATATTCAAGCTAAGGATGGTGAGTTTGCAGCATGATTATTTTTCTTTTAGTCTCCAGAAAATCCATCAAAGATGCTCTTCCCCTATAAGGTGCTCAAAGCCCTGGATCCAGAAATCTATCGTAATGTAGAATTTGATGTTTGGTTGGACAGCAGAAAAGGTAATAAAATATCACCAAGATACTTCTGAATCTTGACAGAGCCAGGAGAAGTTTCTTATAAGACATGTTGACAACATATTGTTGTCAAAACCAGTCTAGTACTTTTATTACTCGAGATATGATTTAAAGTCAGGAGGAAGCAAATAGGTTTAGAAATGGGAAAGAATCGTTTAGAATCTAATGCTTATTTGGGACTTCTTAAAGTATTAAGATTACTCTTAACTGATGAGTGAATAGGTCAGACCCATTAACCAAATCTGACCTACAACCTATTTTTGTGTGGTCTATGAGCTAAGAATGGTTACTTCTAAATGACAGAAAAATAAAAGAACAGTATATTGTGACACAGAAATTATATAAAATTCAAATTTCATTGTTTATAAATAAAATATTTTTTTAACTTGAAAGAGAAACACAGATCTCCCCTCTGCTTATTCACTCTGCAGATACCTGTAACAGTTGGGGCTGGGCGGAGCTGGGAACTCAATTCAGGTCTCCCACATGGATGCCAGGGACTCAACTACTTGAGCCATCACTTGTTGATTCCCAGGCTCAGGGACCAGGAGTGGAACCAGGACTTGAATCCAGGCACTCTGACATGGGATGTGGATATTGCAAGCAGTGTCTTAATCACTATGCTGAATGCTGCCCCTAAAGTTTTACAGTGGAGTTGAATAGTTCTGACAATTTCTTAATCTCTGGTTCATTACACAAAAAGCTTGCTAACCCTTGAAATAGATAGTTGTCTACTTCTTATAAGGTAACTAAATTGATCAAACTATACCTTAAAGTACTGCTTCCAAGTTAACCCTTTAAGGTTTCACATTCATCTTCTTGAACTTCAGTGTACGTAGACATAATCTAGAATGTGTTAAGACCTCGTGTTGGTAATTTTAAAAGTCTGTTTTAAAGAAACTATATAGTGGCTGGAGTTAAGGGACTGTGAGTTAAACCGCCACTGCCTTCAACACCCGTATGGGTGCCAATTCCAGTCCTGGCTGTTCCACTTCAAATACAGATCACTGCTAATACCCCTGGGAAAAAATCAGAAGATGGCTCAAGGGCTTGGGGCCCTGCCAACACATGAGAGACCCTAATGAAGCTCCTGGTTTCAGCCTGGCTCAGCCCTGGTCACAGCAGCCATTTGAGGAGTGACCTGGTAGATAAATTGATGGATCTCATTTTCTCTCTTCCTCTCTCTCTCTCTCCCTTTCAAATAAATCTTTAAAATAAAAAGAAGATGTATAATGTTACTTACAAATTATACCTTAATTAATGTTTGATCAACTCTAAGATGATATCTGAATTTCTAATTATTTGTATTTTAAAGTACAAAACTGTTCTGGTAAGTCACTTTACATTGACCACAGAAATAACATCTAAAGAGTGATACAATGGCTTTCTGAGAGTTCCCCACCCCAAATTTTAATTTATAGTGGTAGCATTGTCAAATGCACTATGGTAAAAGTAAATTAGGAAATTAAGTGACATAACATAGGAATGTTAACCAATTCAGTTGAGTTTCAATCTTTGTTTTCTTTCAAATAGAACTTCAAAAATGTAATTACATGGAATATGCTGGGAGGCAGTACTATTTGGGAGACAAGTGCCAGGTTAGTTCTTTTAAAGAATAAATTTATTTCTTCAGGCTTGGACTTTCAGTCATTCATAAGTTGAGCAAGACTTATTTACAAAATGCTAGCAAAATGTTGTTGATGTTTGTATTAAATTTTAACAACAAACTTCTGTGGATTGATATAACTCATAACTTTCATTATGTACAACCTCCATTGTCCCAGACAGGCAGTGTTGTTATCAATTACTTTACAGAGTAAATACTGAACTCCCTTTGGAGGAGAGTGATATTTTTGTTTGATAGAAACCAGATCCATCAATAGACTTGAGACTAGAAGCATTCTTACTATCTCTTCCCTCTTTCAGGTTCGCTTGGAAACAAGTGGAAGATACTATAATGCTCATATTCAGGAAGTTGGAAATGAAAACAATTCTGTAACAGTCTTCATTGAAGAATTGGCAGAAAAGTAAGAGTATAACAATGTGCTGAATTACTAAAATCTTTGGATCCTGATAGCTTTTCATAATATTAGCTTGAGAATAGGATGCTAGTAAGAAACCAGAGTTATATTTGGTACTTGCCTAAGATGTCATCTTGAATTACAAAAAGCATATATTGAAGTAGGAAATAACAGCATAAGTACCACTTATGTATAAAAGTTTCCAAATCCTAGGTACTAACCAACTCATGAGAAAGATTAAATTAAGTACAAGAAAATTATGGTTGAAAACCGTTCATAGTAATTGGAAAGGAGTTTTGGCAACTGAGCCTCTGCCAATATCAAGATAAGCTAGACCAGTCCTTCTGAAACTACCATATACTAGAATTACCTAGGAGGCTTATGAAAACACAGATTGGTGAGCCCAATCCCCAGTGTTTCTGATTCAGTAAGTCTGGAGTAGTATCTAAGTATTTGAACTTCTAACATATTTCCAGATGATGCTAATGCAGTTGGCTCACTTTAAGAGCCATTAATTGAGGCTGCATTGCCCTAATGATCAAAGAAATTTCAGCAGTTTAAAACAAGAAAGGTAATTTCTGTCTCATTTACTATGTCCATAGTGGGTCCAACAGTGGCTCTCTTCTGATATGTGCTTCTGTAAGCACAGGCAGGGAAAGAAATGAGAGTGTGACAAACCAGCTGCTGATCCTTAAAACGTCTCATACATTACTGACTAAAGTTTTACCTAGTGAAGTCTGATGTCAGTGGGGTGGTGAAATAAAATCCTTCTCTAAGAGGGGCAGCAAATATTTGTGAACTAATACAGTCTTCTGGATATAAGATACAAGCTACACACATTTTGAAGCTCTACAAACTAGTTTTAGGTTTTCTAACCTAAAAGAAAAGAAAAAAAAAAATGAACTAGGAAAGCTAATGTCAGTAAGTTTAAATAGAATACACTTTAAAATGTAGCAGAAGGTGTAAAATATGCATATTGAATGAGAGTTAAGTCTGAGTTACAGTGGCTTCATGGTGGTACTTCTAATTTTAAGGCATGTTGTTCCACTGGCTAACCTAAAAGCAGTTACCCAAGTGCCACCTGTTCCTGCCTGGAATGCTATGCCCAGTCGGAAAGGAAGAGGTTACCAGAAAATGCCTGGGGGCTATGTTCCGGAAATGGGTTTGTATACTAAAGGCTTTTATTTTTCCTTTCTTTTGGACCTTTTTACTTATGTTGAATGGGTTTTTTTTTTATTTATTCTAAGGTAAATTTTCTCAGCCTCGGCACTATGGACATTTTGGGATGGATAATACTTCATTGTGGGGTGATTCGAAGCATCCCTGGCTTCTACACACTAGATGTCAGTGGCACACTCTGCCTCTGCTTTTGACAACCAGGAGTGTCTCCAGACATTGCCAAATATACCTTGAGGGAGGAAGGGGAAAATTTTTCCTGGTTGAAAACCACTGTTCTAGGAGACTTTGTGTAAACTTAAGGTGGTGTACATTTTAGACTGGAAAACTTGAGGGGGAAATTTCTCCAAGAACTAAGAAAGTACTTTCTAAGAAACAGCCAAAGATACTAACAGGCATAATTTCTTTTTTTAAAAGATTTATTTATTTATTTATTTATTTATTTAAAAGTCAGAGTTACACGGAGAGGAAAGGAGAGGCAGAGAAAGAGAGAGAGATCTTCCATCCGTTGCTTCACTCCCCAATTGGCTGCAATGGTCGGGGCTGCACCAATTCGAAGCCAGGAGCCAGGAGTTTCTTCTGGGTCTCCCACGTGGGTGCAAGGGGCCCAAGCAACTTGAGCCATCTTTAACTGTTTTCCAGGTCATAGCATAGAGCTGGATAGGAAGTGGAGCAGCCAGGACTCAAACCGGCACCCATATGAGATGCTAACACTGCAGATGGCGGGCGGTTTTACTTGCTATGCCGCAGTGCTGGCCCCAGCATAATTTCTTGTAAAATAGTGATGTAGGTGACTGGATGACTTAATATTTTGAATTCAGTGCTGCCTATAAAGGTAACACACTGAACTACTCATTGGTATAGAAATTATCTGCTGGTTTTGCCATTCTAAATGGAAGACTTAGTATATCCTTGAAAAATACAAAAATTTTCTCCCTATATTTGATCTATTCCTGATTAAAGCTACTGAAACTTTAAGGCAGCATGGGGGTTATGGGATGCTGGATGTATTGCTTTGACTATGAAGCTTATTTGGTATTTCTTTGTATGCCTGAAAGCTATGGTAGAGATGGACATGAAGCAGCGGAAGAAAATATTCAAGAAAGTTCGAGGAAAAGAGGTTTATATGACAATGGCCTACAGCAGAGGAGATCCCCTCTTTCCAGCCAGACTTCAGCATAGCATGTATTATGGGCATGAGCCTCCTTTGCACTACTCACAGGCAGCTGGCAATGTTATGCCTAATGAACATTTTCATCCTCAATATTCATCTCAAAGACAAGGTCGGGGATGTGGGATGCCTAGGTAAGACTTTCAAAATAACATATGTCCTGTTTAGGTCTTAGAATTTTCTAATTCCTGCATGGAATTATAGTAGAATTGAAAAAAAATCTGAATACTCTGCCTAAAGAGAGCATGAAAGATAGAACTTCTGTACAGTTAAATTATTGTAAAATGAAGCTGTTGGCATTTTTGTATCTCATAGTCTAGGGAAAGGTAAAGCTGTTGAAGAGATGCTAGAAGATAAAATGTCATGAAGATGAATGTCCATGTGATATATGCCACTGTATCCATTGGTAATGGATAGGCCTTATGCCAGTATGTGGGAAAGAGCAAATCTTGTTAGTTGAATGTTTTTAGAAAGGTGTTTTACTTAATTTCAGCAATGACTACTCAGGCATAAGTGAGTAAAGAGTTCTATTTTTCCTTTCCATTTATTCTTAGGGATTCATCTCACTTTATCAACAGGCAAAACATGCCAGGCCCTAAAGTTGGTTTTTATTCTGGCCCAGGAAAAAGGTGCTGCCAGAACTATGATAACTTCTCCTATAGATCTCGGTAAGTATTTTAAAAGAGTTGGAAATCAGAAAAAAATAAATGGTGAAGTCTGGTTTTGTTGCTGAGCAATGATAATATAGAATAAAAAGTGTTAACTTCAGATGTTTGAAATGTTACTTAGAAGGCCAGCGCCGTGGCTTAACAGGCTAATCCTCCACCTTGCGGCGCCGGCACACTGGGTTCTAGTCCCGGTTGGGGTGCCAGATTCTATCCCAGTTGCCCCTCTTCCAGGCCAGCTCTCTGCTATGGCCCGGGAAGGCAGTGGAAGATGGCCCAAGTGCTTGGGCCCTGCACCCGCATGGGAGACCAGGAGAAGCACCTGGCTCCTGGCTTTGGATCAGCAAGATGCGCTGGCCGCAGCGGCCATTGGAGGGTGAACCAACGGCAAAAAGGAAGACCTTTCTCTGTCTCTCTCTCACTATCCACTCTGCCTGTCAAAAAAAAAAAAAAAAAAAGAAATGTTACTTAGAAATGGGAAACAAGTTACTGCCATATTTTCTCATTTTTCCTTTTTCATTCTCCAAACTACTTAAGCTCCTTTAGACGTAGTCACCGCCAGATGCATTGTATGAATAAGAACTTCCAATATGGGTTTGTCCCAGAAAACGGACAGATGCCCAGGAGCTTGGAAGAAACTGTTACTTTCTATGAAGTGGAAGAAGGGGGTGAGACTGCTTATCCAGCTTTACCTGTAAGTGGTCAAAGCTTTACTCAAAAAGATGTTTACTTTTTTTTTTCTTTATAAGTAAAGACAATGTGGATAAATTTTAGCTTTTTGTATGAGCAACCAAATAAAAACTTTTCTGAAGAATACGAGTTTTCATCTTAGAGCGTTCAAAGAGAAAAACTTTTTAAGCTGTTTGTAGAGAATGGGCTAGAAGTAGACAAATAATCTTATATATATGCATATACACAGATACATGTATACATGTATGTATATACTAATGTTTTCTGTTGATCATTAATTTTAAAATACACTTAAAACATGTACTTATAGAATTCTCTGACAATAGCGATTCACATTGTTACTCTTTGTTACTAATTGCCTTTCAGAATATCCTCTTTTCTGACTATACAAAGCATACACTTGTGTTTCTTTTTGATACAGAATCATGGAGGTCCCTCTACAATGGTTCCTGCTAATTCAGGATACTGTGTTGCAAGGCGAGGACATAGTACAGGCAAACAGCCTTTGAATTCAGAAGAGAATAATGGTCAGGGTGATAGTGGTGAGTCAATGTTCAATGTTTTTTAAAAGCGAATTCTTAGGATATTAGCACATCAGGGTTGTGAAGTAGACCAAAAATTTGGATCTAGGGTCTTGTCTTTGTTCTAGTAGTTTATTTTGGAAATGTTTTAAGGCCTTGTCCCAGAACCTGCTGGAGTTTGGAAGATGTCCTGGTAATTCTTAGAAGGGCAGCCTTTTATTTCAGTAGGCCATTATATTGTTATAACTAATTTCTAGGTCTTTACATAGGACTTTGGTGAGATATCAGGATGGAAAACCTGTTTCTTATTAGTAAGGTACTATTCATAGTTCCCCTTAGCATTTGTTTAACTACTTTGACCTTTTCATATGACTAGCTTTTATTTTACAAGACTGCTATGAAATGTCTCCTCACCCACAGTTTAGTTGACCTATACACAGTACTATTTATTGAATCCTATGTGCCATCCATTTTAATAGGCTTATTTATACTTTAATATCATTGTTTCTGTACTCTTTTAAGGAATGCAATATTCCTATTTTATCTGTGAGGAAATGTGAGGTTCAAATGACATGGCCATGGTCATACTCTTGGTAGATGGTAGAGGTATGTTTATGTGACAACTTTATTAAGATACAACTTTTTACCTATTTAATATGTGTAATTCAGTGTTTTTATTACATTCAGAATTGAATAGCCATCACCATAATTAATATTATAGCATTTTTTATTACCCCAGAGAGAAACTTAGTGCCCATCAGCACCCATTCCCCACATCATGTAACTACCCCTGTTCCCAGCTGTTAGTAAATATCAGTATGTTTTCTGTCTCTATGGATTTACTTATTCTGGTCTTTTTAGATAGTATGAGGGTCTTCAAAAAGCTCATGGAAAATGTGCAATATGTTTAGTTTTTTTTTCCATGAACTTTTTAAAGTAGTGGATCTATGTGATTGCAGAGATAGATTTTGGACTTAGGTGTATCTGACTTTAAAGCATACACACATACATACATATGCATATATGAATGCTCTTAACAGATGTCATATTGTCTCCTACTATGAGTATGCTTATTTTTTGCCATTTCACTAGTAAATGATATATGCCTACTGAAACTGTTCTGGAAGATTGGGGACATAAGGCAGTGTGAGACATTCTGAATGACTTCAGTATGTTTCTTGTTTTATAATATTCCTCCTTCTACTATCATGTAGAAGAAAATACAGTAAATACTTCTAGGAAATTAATGAGGATCAAAAATACAGTACCAGTCCGATTTGTGAAAATGTTATGCACGTGTATGTATGCATGTGCGTAAGGATGCTTCCTCTTTGCTTTTTTCTTTTCTTCTTATCCCTGTGGGTAACTTCAGATAAACTGCTCACCCATTGTGGCACATTTAAAGTGATCAGATCTTTGTTCTCACCTTCAGTTCAGATTGGTAGAGTTTTATTTGGTAGAAAACTATCCTTATTCTGCATCTCAATAGTTCAGAAATCTTAAAGTACTTCAATCTATTGAGCCTTCCTTTCAGGAAAAATGGTACTACATGTATTACTGGCATGAAACAGGCATAAAATATATAAGGCATAGCTTATTCCTTTATTATCCACGTCAGGAAACTGAGTTATACTAAAATTATACTCAACATTTGAGTTGACTATAATCTATACTATATGTCAAAAATTCTAAATTTTTTCACTTTTGTTAAAAGTGAAACCCATATACGCTAGATACTATTATCCATTTTACAGTGAAGAAATTGAGGTACAAATATTAAATAGTTTGCCTAAAGTCATGTAGCTAACTAGGATTCAAATCCAGGCAGTCCTAGTTCCAGGCCCTTTGTACTGCTACACTGTACTGCCTCCCTGGAAACACTGAACACAGCTGGGTTTTTCACCTCTACCTGAACTCTTACAAGCTAAGAGAATTTTCAGGAGAAATTTGTGGTGTTTATTGCTGGTCTTTGGCTTCAGTATCTGTCAACAAGTATGAAAACTCAAATGACTTCTAAGGATGTATGGAGTTTAGTTTTGAACATATAACCATAAAACTTAGGAAAAAAATTAAAAAGTGAAAAAAACAACTTAGGAAAATCAAGTGCTGGCCATTTTGCTTTCTCAAGCTAATAAAACCTATATAAATATACTTCTGTCTTTTTTTTCTAGGGGTATATCATGAAGAATATCTTTATCCTTCAGGTCAGTGAGATCTAGATATAATGACAATCATCACTATTTATGGAATTTCAAATGATAAAATAATGCTCATATTTTACTTTACTTTGGCTATATTCTCTAGAGCCAGACTATGAAACTTCAAGTGTTTACAGCACAACTGCATCTACAGCAAACTTGGTAGGTACTTAATAATGGCAAACACTGAGCCATATGTACTAGGGCACTATTCTAGGAGCTATGCATATAAATGTATTCAAATCAAATCCATGAGACAATTAGTATCATTCTCATTTTGTAGATATAGAAATTAAATAACTCATCCAATATCATACTCAGATTCTGAAATTAGGGATTAATTTAGGGATATTTCATTTAGTTAAGGGATATTCCTAATATTTGTTGTTAGTATAAGAGGAAGTTCTAACATTGGCAGTGATGATTTTTAGAGGATTTTATTTTTTATCAGTTAAAATGGAACATAAATCTCAGTCATTTAATATAGCAAAAGTTTGCTTCTTGATTATGCTACATGTCCAGTAGAGGTCTACAAGGACTTAGTGACACAGAGTGATGGGTGCTGCATCTCTTGATTGCCAAAGTGGGTAATAAAAGTGGGTAAATGGTACACTGACTCCTAGAGCTTATATCAGAGGTGACACATGGCACTTTGTTTTCTATTGGCTAGAGCAGATCCACCTGAAAACTCTAATTTCTTTGCTCTTGGAAGGCAAAATGTTGACAGCATTAAGGACTACAGCATTGAACTAGTTCTCCCTCTCCATCCCACAGGCAAAATACTTGTTTCTACCCCCAGAAGAGACAGCCTAAAATTTCCATTCAGTGTAATCAAACTTAAAGCCCAGGATTTCTGGGTAATTTGTTAAACTCTTTATGTTGGATCCAGGTATGGCTCCTCTTTATGTTGAGACCTAAAGCAAAAGTTTTACCATGCCCACCTATATCCAGGCTTTAGTTACAAAGCAGGGGCTAAAATATTGCAGTGAAAATCCCTAGAAAGGAAGAAAATGGTAGAAACATAGTTACTGTCCCATAGCAATTCTGAAATCTTCATAGGCAGACATTATGAACAGCGCTAACCAATAAATGGGGAACTATTCATTGGTTCATTGTTTCTGGTGTCTCTTGGTGGTTCCAAGGCTCTTCTTTCCTTGGCCATATTTGAAATAGGCATGGGAGAATGATTATTCCCTGGCAACTGAGAAGCTTTTTCAGCCTGCTTCTTACAGAAAATGGGGGCCCCAAGTGTTTTTTTTAAGAGTCCTTTATTTTTTTAAATTTTTATTAATACAGAGAGAACTGATTTCATGTATGCCATAGGTACAATTCTAGGAAGATAACCATACTTCTCTCCCTTCTCCAATGCCCCTCCTTTCTTCTTTTCTTTTTTCCTCTTTAATTTTTGCAGGAACATAATTTAAGTCCACTGTATAATCAGGCATAATGTACCACTAACCATAATGTTCAACAAGTAATTTAAAGAACACAGATCCAATTCCATGTCCTCCTTCATGATAGCTCCACATTGTATTTGGTTACTTTAACCATTCAATTCTCAGTTGCCAAATTCATGAACAAATTTGTCTTCAATGTTTAAAAAATAAGATAGAAGTTTGTGTTTTTTTTTTTTAAATAAAGTCCACAGTTCCCATAGGCAGCTCATGTCAAGAGCCTCGGGTGGTCACTTACGTCATATATGAGTGTTAATTGTTAAATTAACAACAGGAGTCACTGAGCACTAACTCCCCATGCAGGACTTCTGTCCTCAATGAGTTGCATTTATGAGAGTTAACTGTAAAACTAGTTCTCAAAACTGTGTGTGTGTATGTGGGCAAATTGTTGAAATCTTAGTGTAAAGTTGGTCTTCTGTGTACAAAGTTAATTGAAAATAAATCTTAATGGAGAATGGGACTGGTAAGGGGAGAGGGAGGAGGAGGAAGGGTGAGAGCACGGGTTGGAGGGCAGGTATGATGAGAAGAATAACTATATTCCTAAAGTTTTACTTATGAAATTTGTATTCCTTAAAAAATAAATACAAAAAAAAACCAAAAAACACAGTTCCACAGGTGTATAAACAAGGGCTAGAAACAATGATCAGATCACAAGATATTTGGTTCCTATACTTTTTTTGTATTCTGTGTTAACTACTACAAATAAGCAAAAACATATTTGCTGGCTTATCTAAGCATAATAGTTTCTAGTTGCTTCCATTTTATTGCCAAAGATAGGACTTCATTCTTTAAGACTGAGTAGTTGGCCGGTGCTGCAGCTCAATAGGCTAATCCTCCGCCTAGCGGCGCTGGCACACCGGGTTCTAGTCCCAGTCGGGGCACTGATCCTGTCCCGGTTGCCCCTCTTCCAGGCCAGCTCTCTGCTGTGGCCAGGGAGTGCAGTGGAGGATGGCCTAGGTCCTTGGGCCCTGCACCCCATGGGAGACCAGGAGAAGCACCTGGCTCCTGCCATTGGATCAGTGCGGTGCGCCGGCCGCAGCGCGCCAGCCGCGGCGGCCATTGGAGGGTGAACCAACGGCAAAGGAAGACCTTTCTCTCTGACTCTCTCTCTCACTGTCCACTCAGCCTGTCAAAAAATAAAAATAAATATTAAAAAAAAAAGACTGAGTAGTATTCCATAGTGTATATATACATTTTCTTTATCCATTCATCAGTTGATGGACATCTAGGTTGATTCCATATCTTAGCTATTGTGAATTGATCCATAATAAACATGTAATAAGTAACTCATATGCTGCTTTTATATCCTTTGGGTAAATTCTCAGGAGTAGGGTGGCTGGGTCATATGAGAGAGCCATTTTCAGATTTCTGAGGAGTCTCCATAATGTCTTCCGTAATGTTATACCAACAGTGTATTAGGGTACCTTTATCCCCACACTCTCCCCAGCAATTACTATTATTATTTTTATTTTTGGATGATAGGCATTCAAAATAGGGTAAGGTGAAACCTCATTGTGGTGTTTGCATCTCCCTGATGGCTAGTGATCCTGAGCATGTTTTCATGTGTCTGTTGGCCATTTGTATTTTATCCCTTAAAAAATGCCTGTTCATATCCATTGCCCATTTCTTGATTGTTTTATTATTGTCGAGTTTCTTGAGCTCTTTATAGATTGTAAATGCTAATCCTTTATCAGTTGCATGGTTTAAAAATATTTTCTCCTATTCTGTGTTGCCTCTTCACTTTGTTGCATGTTTCCTTTTGCAGTGAAGAAGCTCCTTAACTTGATGTAACACCATTTGTCAATTTATGCTTTTATTGCCTAGTCTTCTGGAGTCTTTTCCAAGAAGTCTTTTGTCATGTTTTGCATAAATACCCCCTATGTTTTCCTCTAGTAGTTTGATGGTATCAAGTTGTAGATTTAGATTCTTGATCCATTGTGAGTTGATTTTTGCATAAGGTGTCTTGTTTCATACTTCTGCATGCGTAAGATCCAATTTTCCCAACACCTTTCGTTGAATAGACTATCCTTTCTCTAGGGATTGATTTTAGCTTGTTTGTCAAAGATTGATTGTAGCTTGTAGTTGATTGTAGTTAATGGTGAGTCCAAGGGTGGTTTTTATCTCAGCCGAATGATTTCTAGTTCTGGCTCATAGTTTCTTTGAGTAATTCATTTATCAATTTGATCTTTTACAGTTTAAGATCAAAACAGTTGCTTCTTCTACCCTAAGAGTTCCTGTATGCAAAGACTCTATTCCCTTTTATTCCTTCCTGCAATCTGCTAATTCTTACACATGTCTGTCTTTAGAACTTTCATAAAAAATCAGTATTATGAAAAACTACATGGATTTCAGAATTTTTTATACCAAAAAACCTTTAAGTTCCATTTCCACTTTTGAAGTATTCTCATATCTTGCTAAACTTTGCCACCAGTAGTCAAAACACAGTTTAACATTCAATTTTCTAAGTCTCTTTTCCTAAGAGCTATGCATTCATAATCTCAGTTAGATTTTGGATACAACACATACTCTTAGTTACTAACACCTGTTTTACTCAAGTTATGCTGTCAAATAGCCCTCAAAATCCCAAAGGCTTATCACCAGAAAAGTTGTTGCTGCCAATGTTATATGTTCAGTGCAGGATGTAGCAGGTCTCTGTTCTTCATGATCCTCAGGGCCCCAGGCTGATGGATGTGTACTTTCACAATCACTTCTGTAGTTCAAAGATACAGAAATTGAACACCAGCAGTTAACATTTCTGCTTATATTTCAGTGTCCATACAAGTCACCTGGCAATACTTAATTTTATTTGGGGCTGGAAAGGACCATCCCACTAGAAACTCAAAATGAGAACTGGATTTTTTTTTAAGTACTTACTAATAATTACCCTCTGTTCTCTAATTAGGTTTATACTTAACCTTGGCAGCTTTCTGTAATTTTTTTTCTTTTTTTACTATTTAGGCAATGCGTCTTAGGAAAGAGAAAAAAAACTCTGATATGTAATTATTTTCTCCTCCTTTGTTCTCTTACTTTGTACCTTTTAAAGAAAGAGTTTTTACTCCACCTCACCATTACTGTTCTCATATCACATGCCTTATAACCTGCTTTTGAAATAGCCATTCAAGTGAAAATGGTAGTTAAAAATCTAGCCATTAAGCATGCTAAGACTAGGTACTTTATTTTCTTTTTAATTTCATTTTTCACATGTTCCTTTTTCTTCTCAATTTGCTTTATCATAGCCTACAATCTCTTCATGATGTTCCACATGCCCACCCCCCCTCCCAAGCCACCAAATCCATAGCAAATTTCTAAAGATTTTTTTTTCATATTATTCTGAGGGATTGAAGCCCAATATAGGACTTGAATAAATGTTTCTAGGTACAGAGCCTTCCAGGAGACCATAAACATTTATTCCATGTTCATCGCTCAACTAAATCTTTCTCCATAGTTGTTTAACACTCACACAGGGCCTTCTGAGCTAGGGTAAATGTTTGTCTTTAGGCAGGTGCTTTGGCTGTACTTGAACATGAACTTTGGAAATGAGCCATCTTGTTAAGTGGGGCTCCTTTTCACAGTATGGTTCTTGTTGTTTCCTGTGATTGCCTCCCTGATTCCCTCTGCATATTGACCAGTATTACCAGTTTCTCCTGTGAGAGTTTTTGCTGCCATCATAGTCTCTCTTACATGAATTTGAGGCCTTCAAAACCATCTTTACTTTTATAAAGATAAGGTCTTCTGCCCAAAGGAAGTAATGTTTGGATCCTACTACATCTTGCTTAGATAAGATGCAGTCATGAGGTGGGCACTGTGGAATGGCAAGTGAAGCTGCTGCCTGCAGTGCTGGCATCCCATGTGGGCACTGGTTCGAGTCCCGGCTGTTCCACTTCTAATCCAGCTCATTGCTGATGCTCTTGGGAAAGCAATGGAGGATGGCTCAAATGCTTGGGCCCTTGCACCTGCATGGGAGACTGAGAGGAAGTTCCTGGTTCCAGACTCCAGATCGGCCCAGCTCCAGCTATTGGGTCAATTTGCAAAGTGAACCAGCAGATGGAAGATTCATTCCCTCCCTCTCTCTCTGCCTTTCAAATAAATAAATTAATCTTTAAAAAAGATGCAGTCAGCTAGCCCATCCTTGTCCCAAGCTACATCATCAGATAGAATAGATTCCTTTAGCAAAACTATTGATGGTTCTACTTCTAAAGCAAGAAAGCCTACTGAGAAAGGGTTAAAATTTCAGTTAGATTTTAGAATCTGTCTTGGGACTAGTTATGTGATCAGGATCTCGGTAGGTAGGTAACAAAACAGTCACCCAAATCAGGCTCTAGAGTGACACCTTTTAGAGCAGTATTACCTATCACTTTCAAATTTTCATTATTTCAGGACAGATCACTTACATTTGGTTTAATATGTTAAGCAGATCTTTTATTGATGTGAAGTTTGGTTTCTTGATTTCCCTTTATTCAGTTGTATTTCTGTATTCCTTAAAGTCTCTTCAGGACAGAAGGCCATGTTCTGTACCTCCTCAGGATGCAGTTACCTCATACAGCTACCCCCAAAAGGTAATCTCATACTGTTATTAAATAGTTACAGTGATCTGAACAGAGAAAAATTATTTTCTTTTATCCCTGTAATACTTCAAACAGCTGATTGTGTTTTAAATATTATTAATACATTGTGGTACCTGACACAGTGATTGTGTAAATTCATTCAATAAAATTGATTGAGAATCTACTGTGTTCCAGACATTGTTCTATGTGCTGGCATTAGACTACTCATATTCAACCTACTGTGAACCTCTTCTGTGATGAGTGAGTTAATATAAATTACCTGTCAAATTTATTTTACTGAAGCTTAAGTTTAAAGTTCTCCTGTGGAATAGGGAGTCAACATGAAAAAGATAGCTGAAACCCTAGGAGTAAATAGTCATCCTGGGAAGTGCAAGAGATTGAGAAAAGCATCTAGAACAGAGTCTGTGAGTCGCCAAATTTTACAAAATGGGTAGAGAAGGAACAGTGCGGAGGGGGGGAGGAAAAGTAGGAGATTGTATTAATCTGGAAGCCCCTGGAAAAGAGAGTTTCAAGGAGCAGTTGCTGCTAAAAAGTCAAACAACATAAGGATTAATAAGTCTATTATGGTTTGTTGCCATGGAGACTACTGATGACTTTGAAAGCGGTTTCAGAAAACCAGAGAGGGTAAGGGTAGTAGGCACATTTCCGTGGGTGGTAAGGAAATGGAACTGACAGTGAAGACAATGTGTTCAAGAAAAGTCTTGCCATTTATTTATTATCTCTGCACAAACTTGGACTGGATGCTGTGGGAAAGTAGTCTGTGTCATAAACAGAAAAAAAAATTGTAGTCCCATGAAGTTACCAAATATGCAAAGCACCTTTCCTGTTTAAAAAGTATGTGATTATTTTAAAAAATGTGACAAACTGGATATGTATCACAAATCTGTAACCATATACAGGAAACTCATAGATTATCTGTTTGGGGAAGAGGTAGTGAGGCAAGTAGAATACAGGTTGGAAGGAAACTTTTCATTGTATACAAATTGGTACTTGATTTTTGAATCTCATTTATATATTTTCAAGAAAATAATAGATTTAGGAGTTAAAGCTTTTGGAGCCAGTGTTGTCCCATAGCAGATTCAGCCACTGCCTATAATACTGGCATCCATGTAGGCACTTGTTCAAGTCCTGACTGCTCCACTTCCTATCCAGCTCCCTGCTAATGTGCCTGGGGAAGCAACTGAGGACAGTCAAAGTGCTTGGGCTCCTATATCCATGTGGGAGACCTGGATGAAGCTCTTCGCTTCAACTTGGCCTATCCCTGGCTGTTGCAGTCATCTGGGGAGTGAACCAGTGGATGGAAGATCTCTCTGTGTGTCTTTTCCCCTCTCTCTGTGTGTAACTGTGCCTTTCAAATAAATAAAATCATAAAATGTTAAAGCTTTCAAATGAATCTGGGGTCTTCTAAAAGAAATAACCTTCCTACATAGCATTTATGTGAGATGGACTTCTTAGTCATTTAGTCATCAAAAGAAAATTATATCCTGAAATTTAGGATTAGGGAAGAAACTAAAATCTGTTTGAGAAACCAAAGTTAAGAGTTCTGAACTTTTTCTGCACTTATAGGAGATGGGAAATTCTCCAGTACTTGCAGCTTCCTGTGCCAATAATGTTCCAGCTCCAGTTTTATCTAACTGTACATCAGCTGATCAAGCTAGTAGCACTGCTTCAGTTTCCTCACAAAATACTGTACCACCTCTATATGTATCTACACCTATACGAGGTAGACCAGGTAGGTTACTAATGGTTGTTTTCCTATTTAAGAACATGTGCACGCAACTATTACAGTGATTGGATAGGATCATTTTAATTGCCAAAATTAAATTTAGTAGTAAACTTTGTCATTGAGGAATTCATGATATATGTGAGTCAAAGTTTCAATTTTTTCTTGCAGATTTGGCAAGCAATTTAATAACATTTTGTACTTACCATTTTCCTTTTTTCTTTTTTTGAACTTATATTTAATAAATATAAATTTCCAAAGTACAGCTTTTGGATTACAGTGGCTTTTTCCCCCCATAACCTCCCTCCCACCCGCAACCATACCATCTCCCACTCCCTCTCCCATCCCATTCACATCAAGATTCATTTTCAACTCTTTATATACAGAAGATCAATTTAGTATATACTAAGTAAAGATTTCATCAGTTTGCACCCACACAGAAGTACAAAGTACTGTTTGAGTACTAGTTATGCCGTTAATCCACATAGTACAATACATTAAGGACAGAGATGCTATATGGGCAGTAAGTGCACAGTGACTCCTGTTGTTGATTTAACAATTGACACTCTTGTTTATGGTGTCAGTAATCACCCGAGGCTCTTGTCATGAGTTGCAACGGTTATGGAAGACTTTTGAGTTTACCAACTCCAATCTATTTAGACAAGGCCATAGTCAAAGTGGACGTTCTCTCCTCCCTTCAGAGAAAAGCCCCTCCTTCTTTCATGGCCCATTCTTTCCACTGGGATCTCACAGAGATCTTTCATCTAGGTCATTTTTTTTTTGGAAGAGTGTCTTGGCTTTCCATGCCTGAAATACTCTCATGGGCTCTTCAGCCAGATCCAAATGCCTCAAGGGCTGATTCTGAGGCCAGAGTGCTGTTTAGGACATCTGCCAGTCTATGAGTCAACTGGGTATCCCGCTTCCCATGTAGGATGATTCTCTCCTTTTTAATTCTATCAGTTAGTATTAGCAGACACCACTCTTATTTATGTGATATCTTTGACTCTTAATCCTAACATTATGATCAATTATGAACTGAAACTAATCACTTTGACTAGTGAGATGGCATTGGTACATGCCACCTTGATGGGATTGAATTGGAAATCCCTGGTGCATTTCTAACTCTACCATTTGGGGCAAGTACGATTGAGCATGTCTCAAACTGTTATATTTAACAGGAATCACTTTTCAGCTAAATTTAAACACCTAAGAATAATTGTATGTTAATTAAAGGGTTCAACCAATAGTATTAAGTAGAACAAAAATAAAATACTAGAAGGAATAAAATAGTAAGTTGTTCCTCAACAGTCAGGACAAGGGCTGATCAAGTCATTGTTTCTCATAGTGTCCGTTTCACTTCAACAGGTTTCCTTTTTGGTGCTCGGTTAGTTGTCACATATCAGAACGTATGATATTTGTCCCTTTGGGACTGGCTTATTTCACTCAGCATGATGTGTTCCAAATTCCTCCATTTTGTTGCAAATGACTGGATTTCATTCATTTTTTACTGCTGTATAGTATTCTATAGAGTGCATATCCCATAATTTCTTTATCCAGTCTTCTGTGGATGGGCATTGAGGTTGATTCCAGGTCTTAGCTATTGTGAACTGAGATGCAATAAACATTGAGTTGCAGACAGTTGTTTTATTTGCCAATTTAATTTCCTTTGGGTAAATTCCAAAGAGTGGGATGGCTGGGTTGTATGGTACGGTTATATTCAGGTTTCTGAGGAATCTCCAGACTGACTTCCATAGTGGCTTAACCAGTTTGCATTCCCACCAACAGTGGGTTAGTGTCCCTTTTCCCCCACATCCTCTGCAGCATCTGTTGTTGGTAGATTTCTGAATGTGAGCCATTCTGACTGGGGTGAGGTGAAACCTCATTGTGGTTTTGATTTGCATTTCCCTGATTGCTAGTGATCTTGAACATTTTTTCATGTGTCTGTTGGCCCTTTAGATTTCCTCTTTGGGAAAATGTATATTGAGGTCCTTGGCCCATCTCTTAAGTGGGTTGTTTGTTTTGTTGTTGTGGAGTTTCTTGATTTCTTTGTAGATTCTGGTTATCAACCCTTTATCTATAACATAGTTTGCAAATATTTTTTTCCCATTATGTCAGTTGCCAGTTCACTTTCCTGTTTCTTTTGAAGTACAGAAACTTCTCAATTTGATGCAATCCCAAATGTTAATTTTGGCTTTGACTGCCTGTGCTTCTGGGGTCTTTTCCAAGAAGTCTTTGCCTGTGCCTATATCTTGCAGGGTTTCTCCAATGCTCTCTAATAACTTGATGGTTGCGGGTCATAGATTTCAGTCTTCAATCCAGGTTGAGTAGATTTTTGTGTAAGGTGAAAGGTATGGGTCTTGCTTCATGCTTCTGCACGTGGAAATCCAATTTTCCCAGCACCATTTATTGAATAGACTGTCCTTACACCAGGGATTGGTTTTGGATCCTTGCTCAAATATGAGTTGGCTGTAGATGTTTGGATTGATTTCTGGTGTTTCTATTCTGTTCCATTGGTCTATCCATCTGTTTCTGTACCAGTACCATGCTGTTTTGATAACAACTGCCCTGTAGTATGTCCTGAAATCTGGTATTGTGATGCCTCCGGCCTTGTTTTTACATAACAAGATTGCTTTAGCTATTCGAGGTCTCCTGTGTCTCCATATGAATTTCAGTATCATTTTTTCCAGATCTGAGAAGAATGTCTTCGGTATCTTGATTGGTATTGCATTGAATGTATGAATTGCTTTTGGGAGAATGGACATTTTGATGATATTAATTCTTCCAACCCATGAGCATGGAAGATTTTTCCATTTTTTGGTATCCTCTTCTATTTCTTTCTTTAAGGTTTTGTAATTTTCATCGTAGAGATCTTTAACATCCTTGGTCAAGTTTATTCCAAGGTATTTGATTGTTTTTGTAGCTATTGTGAATGGGATTGATCTTAGCAGTTCTTCCTCAGCCGTGGCATTGCCTGTGTATGCAAAGGCTGTTGATTTTTGTGCATTGATTTTATATCCTGCTACTTTGCCAAACTTTTCAATGAGTTCCAATAGTCTCTTAGTAGAGTTCTTTGGATCCCCTAAATAAAGAATCATATCGTCTGCAAAGAGGGATAGTTTGAATTCTTCCTTCCCAATATGTATTCCTTTAATTTCGTTTTCTTGCCTAATAGCTCTGGCAAAAACTTCCAGAAGTATATTGAATAGCAGTGGTTAGAGTGTGCATCCCTGTCTGGTACCAGATTTCAGTGGAAATGCTTCCAACTTTTCCCCATTCAATAGGATGTTGGCTGTGGGTTTTTCATAGATTACTTTGATTGTATTGAGGAATGTTCCTTGTATACCCAGTTTGCTTAGAGTTTTCATCATGAAAGGGTGTTGTATTTTATCAAATGCTTTCTCTGCGTCTATTGAGAGAATCATATGGTTTTTCTTCTGCAGTCTGTTTATGTGGTGTATCACGTTGATTGTTTTGCGCACATTGAACCATCCCTGCATACCAGGGATAAATCCCACTTGGTCTGGGTGGATGATCTTTCTGATGTGTTGTTGCATTCTATTGGCCAGAATTTTATTGAGTATTTTTGCATCTATGTTCATCAGGGATATTGGTCTGTAATTCTCTTTCAATGCTGCATCTTTCTCTGGCTTAGGTATTAAGGTGATGCTGGCTTCATAGAAAGAATTTGGGAGGATTCCCTCTTTTCCGATTGTTCTGAATGGTTTGAGAAGAATTGGAGTTAATTCTTCTTTAAATGTCTGGTAGAATTCAGCAGTGAATCCATCTGGTCCTGGGCTTTTCTTTGTTGGGAGGGCCTTTATTACTGTTTCAATTTCTGTGTCAGTTATGGGTCTGTTTAGGTTTTCTATGTCTTCCTGGTTCAATTTAGGTAGGTTGTATGTGTCCAGGAATCTATCCATTTCTGATAGATTTCCCTGTTTGTTGGCATACAACTCCTTGTAGTAATTTCTAATGATTCTTTTTATTTCTGTGGTGTCTGTTGTTACGTTTCCTTTTTCATCTTTGATTTTATTGATTTGGGTCTTTTCTTTTTTTAGTTTGTTGGGCCAGTGGGGTGTCAGTTTTTTTTTTCAGTTCATAATTGATCATCATGATAGGATTAAGTGTTAAAGGGATCACATAAACAAGACTGGTGTCTGCAAATACTAACCGATAGAATAAAACAGGGAGAGAACGATCCAACATGGGAAGCGAGATACACAGCAGACTCATAGAATGGCAGATGTCCTAAACAGCACTCTGGCCTCAGAATCAGCCCTTAAGGCATTCGGATCCAGCTGAAGAGCCCATGAGAGTATTTCAGGCATGGAAAGCCAAGACACTGTTCCAAACAAAAAAAAAATGACCTAAATGAAAGATCTCTGCGAGTGAGATCCCAGTGGAAAGAACAGGTCATCAAAGAAGGAGGTAGCTTTCTCTGAAGGGAGGAGAGAAATTGCACTTTGACTACGACCTTGTCTAAATATGATCAGAGTCGGTGAACTCAAAAGGCTTCCATAGCCTTGGCAACTCATCACAAGATCCTAGGGTGATTACCGACGCCATAAACAAGAGTGTCAATTTGTTAAGTCAACAATAGGTGTCACTGTGCACTTACTCCACATGTAGGATCTCTGTCCTTAATATGCTGTACATTGTGATTTAATGCTATAACTAGTACTCCAACAGTATTTTTCACTTTGTGTTTCTATGTGGGTGCAAACTGTTGAAATCTTTACTTAATATATGCTAAACTGATCTTCTGTATATAAAGAGAATTGAAAATGAATCTTGATGTGAATGAAAGGGGAGAGGGAGCAGGAAAGTGGAGTGTTGCAGGTGGGAGGGAAGTTATGGGGGAGAAGCCATTGTAATCCTTAAGCTGTACTTTGGAAATTTATATTCATTAAATAAAAGTTTAAAAAAAAAGGATGATGAGTTCAGACAATGTGACCTTCAAATATTTCTACCTTTGATTCTCTCAGGTCCATGAAAAATTTATGTAGGTCTTTTTCTATTAGTTGGTTTTTACCTAGTGATCATAATCACACTCTGCTATTTTTAGCTAGTTGAGTTTACTCCATTTTCTTTTTTTAAAATGTGACTTATTTTGAGTGTTTAAAAGGAGTAAGAGAAGAGCTTTGTTGAATAACTTTTTTATTGAAAACAAATTCATAGATTTAGCACTTAAGGATATTCTTTTTTTTTAAATTTTTTTTTGAAAGGCAGAGTGGACAGTGAGAGGGAGAGACAGAGAGAAAGTCTTCCTTTTGCCGTTGGTTCACCCTCCAATGGCCGCCGTGGTTGGCGCGCTGCGGCCGGCGCACCGCACTGATCCGATGGCAGGAGCCAGGTGCTTCTCCTGGTCTCCCATGGGGTGCAGGGCCCATGCACTTGGGCCATCCTCCACTGCACTCCCTGGCCATGCAGAGAGCTGGCCTGGAAGAGGGGCAACCGGGACAGAATCCGGTGCCCCGACCGGGACTAGAACCCGGTGTGCCGGCGCCACAAGGCGGAGGATTAGCCTAGTGAGCCGCGGCGCCGGCCTCTCTTAAGGATATTCTGAAAATCATTCTCAAATTGTAGAAGATTTATAAATGCGGCCGGCGCCGTGGCTCAACAGGCTAATCCTCCGCTTTGCGGTGCCGGCACACCGGGTTCTAGTCCCGGTCGGGGCACCAGATTCTGTCCCGGTTGCCCCTCTTCCAGGCCAGCTCTCTGCTGTGGCCCGGGAAGGCAGTGGAGGATGGCCCAAGTGCTTGGGCCCTGCACCCCATGGGAGACCAGAATAAGCACCTGGCTCCTCCCATCGGATCAGCGCGCCAGCCGCGGCGGCCATTGGAGGGTGAACCAACAGCAAAGGAAGACCTTTCTCTGTGTCTCTCTCTCACTGTCCACTCTGCCTGTCAAAAAAAAAATTTAAGAAAAGAAGATTTATAAGTGCATGAAAAAGCTCCAACAGTCAGTTAAGCAAGTTTTTAAAATTTAATATTTATATATGGGAAAATTCATTTTTGGGGTACGAAGTTATAGTTTTGACAAATGCATGGAGTTGTATAACTACTGCCACAATCAAAAGAGAAAGTTTTATCACCAGACCTCCACCCCGAAATTGGTAACCAAGTTTTAGATAACCCTGAGATATACAGATTTCCTATAACCATTACCCTGTAAGTATATAAAAGGTATAGATGAATATATTGTTATTATTTGTCACTGAATGAAAACAACATGGATTACTTATTGCTAAATTACTACTATAACAAATTAACCTTGTGTTGACTGTTCCTGTACTAATTCACTGGGCAGAAATTCTGAATTTAAACATTTATTGAATGATGATACTAAACTTCCTATACTTCTCAGTATGAAAATGTTAGTGCAGGTGACATAGTGGTGAAGTTTCATACTTGAATTTCTAAGTTGGCTGAAGTGATTTAGGTAAACTTGATGGGTTATATCCTTCATCTTTTGTTAGAAAAATTTAACTGGCATGTCGTGTGTGTGTGTATGTGTGTGTAGAGAGAGAAAGAGGAGGATGTATGTATTAACTAGGGAAGAGTCACATTATTTCTCCTTTATTATCATAGAAGATTCATATTTAAATGTTATTATATTTTAATTTCTTATATCTAAAACTGTGAGACACTGAGTATTGTTTTTAAACTATATTAAGAGGTAGAGAACATTAAAGTTAGCCCTTTAATGTTTATTTAGCCTGTTTTGTTTTGTACCTCCTTAGATATGGAACTGTTGTGATATAAAATTTCCCATGTTTCTCAGATGTTACCAGTAGAATTTCTCAAAGATTGCTAAAATATGAAATCTGTGCAGTTTAGTTTCTTATTAGTTTATGCATCTTGTGATTTAAGCATGAAAGATTGCTGCTTTAAATTATATATTAAACTAAGTAACCAAATATTTTTTGAAAAAAAAAGAATTTATTATTTGAAAGGCAGAGTAAAAGAAGGGGACGAGAGAGAAGATGGAAGGTGGAGAGAGAAAGGGGGACTGGAGAGAGATCTAACATTTGCTGATTCACTCTTCAAATGGTCTCAGTAGCCAGGTCTGGACCAGGCCAAACCAGGAGCCAGGCACTCCTTCCTGGTTTCTCACATGTGTGGCAGGGACCCAAGTACTTGGACCATTTTCTGCTACTTTCTGAGGAACATAACCAGGAATCTGGATTGGAAGTGGAGCAGCCAGGACTTGAACTTGCACCAAAGTATGGGATGCCAGTGTTGCAAGTGGCAGCTTAAACCCGCTGAGCTGCATCATTGGCCCCACCTTGCAAGTTTTTATCTTTAAGTGAAACTATGAAAATTAAGAGTTCCATGACCATACAGGGAACATAAAAGCAGAAGATAAGCTGTTTATAAGGTGTTACATTATGCATTGCTATTTTTTTTTTAGTGATTGTCTCACAGTCTTATCCATACCACTCTCCTCCTCTTCCTCCTGCTGCTGCTGCCGCCTCTCTACCAGTACCACCACCACCACCACCACCTCCACTTCCTTCTCTTGAGATGGGAGAGGCTTCAAACTTACCACCACCACCTCCGCCTTACTCCTGTGATCCAAGTGGCAGTGACCTGCCTCAAGGTAAGTAGATTTAGAGACTTGGTGAGGGCTATTTAAGTCTGATATTTTAAAAAATCTTGGTGCATATTTCTTATGCTTGACCTATGAGAGAACTGGGGTGATCACCCAAATGGAAATGAACTTGAGCATAATGCCAGGTATTTGACTACAGAATGGAGAGATTGAAAGCTAAGGGTATCATTTACATAATCAGCAAGTAGATAGTTGATTTGACTTTTGATCCTTTTTTTGGGTAGTGACATATCTTTCCTGAAAAAGATTCTCAAATGGATATCTTTCCTTTTCTCCACTGTTTTTCTTTAAAAGCAGGAGTCAGGGTCATATTTTTCTCCATTTTTAAAATTCTTTCCACAAGTATATGAAATTGTTGCAGTCTTTGTTATTTAGGGTTCCAAATGAATTTTGAAGACATGCAGAGGGTTTTAGGGGAGAATTGGGGATCTGATCTGCTTGGATTTCAGCCATGTGCTCATTACCTTAAATAGCTAAAGAGTGGTTTCCATTGGAAGTTATCCTTCAGTTTGGCAGCATTGCTTAAAAGAGAATTGTACTTGAAAGTTCCTTGTAGTTTACTTATACTTTGTTTTCTTAAAAGAAAGATGTATTATTCTTTGAAAAACAGAGTGACAGTGGGAGGATGAGAGAGGCAGACACACTGACAGACATCTGTTTTCTGTTTGCTATTTCACTCCCAAAATGGCATTAACAACCAGGTGTAGGCCAGGCCAAAGCCAGGAACCAGGAACTTTGTCTAGGTCTCCCATGTGGGTGCTGCCTTCCGAGATACATTGATAGGGAGCTAGACCAGAAGCAAAGCAACCACAACTTCAACTCTCATATGGGATGCCTGCATTGCAAGCAGTGACTTAACCCCCTGTGCTAAAATGCCAGCCCCTAATATTTGCTTTGCTGTGACATTCTCTTGATATTTCTAGCTGCTTTTCTATTCAATTTTGGGCTTTTTTCCCCCAATCCCAAATTAATTGCCAAAATTTTCTTCGACTTCATGATGTCCTTTTTTCCTTCCTTCAAACTTCATTGTTAATACTTTGAGGTAGCTGATTCCTAAATCTAGGTAGCCTTGGCCTCAGAATTATCAGATATTTTTTTCTCTAGCTACTTGCTACACATTTTCTTTTCTTTTCTTTCTTTCTTTCTTTCTTTTTTTTTTTTTTTTGACAGGCAGAGTGGACAGTGAGAGAGACAGAGAAAAAGGTCTTCCTTTTCCATTGGTTCACCCCCCAATGGCCACTACGGCCAGCGCGCTGCGGCTGGCACTCTGTGCTGATCCGAAGCCAGGAGCCAGGTGCTTCTGGTCTCCCATGAGGGTGCAGGGCCCAAGGACTTGGGCCATCCTCCACTGCACTCCCGGGCCACAGCAGAGAGCTGGACCGGAAGAGGAGCAACCAGGACAGAATCCGGTGCCCCAACCGGGACTAGAACCCGGGGTGCCTGCGCCACAGGTGGAAGATTAGCCTATTGAGCCATGGCACTGGCCTACTTGCTACACATTTTCATGTAGCTTTTCAACTTTCATTTCAAATTTAAAAGTCCATAATGAAATTCCTCATTTTTATCTCCTTTCTTCTTAGCCCACACAAAATGTTGATTCACTGACTCTTCTCCGTGGTTTCTTAGTTTGTTAGCAGTGGTAACATTTCCACCTAATAAATAAAAAATAAATAAAAAATAAATATATAAATAATAAAAGGTATTTTATCTAAACCCTGATTTCTTTACTCTCTCCCCTCTCTTACCTACCTATATCAGAGTTGTAGTCAATCACTGTATAATGCTGACTTTGCTCTTTTCCAACGTTGTGTTATGGAAATATTCAAACACACATCAAGGTTGAATTTTAAAATGAATATTCTATTCGCCACCTAGATTCTATCATTAACGTTTAGCTGTGTTTTCTTTATAGCATGTATGTACATTTTTCCGTCTCCATCAGTTCATTAATCCATCTTATTTATATGAATTTAAAAGTAAATTATAGATGTCAGTATATTTCTCCTAAATGGATAAAGAAAATGTGGTATATGTGCATAATGAAATGCTATTCAGCCATAAACGGAATGAGATCCTGTCATTTGCAGCAACATGGATGAACCTAGAGGTTGTTACATTAAGCCAGGCACAGAAAAACAAGTAACACCCAATCTCACTTATATGTGGAATCTAAAACAGAAGTACTAAATAGAATAGTGGTTACAAAGGCTGGGGAGGATGGAGGAGAGATTGGTCAATAGGTACAAAATTGCTGTTAGATACGAGAAAAAAGTTCTGGTATTCTGTTGCATAGTAGGGTCACTATAGTTGACAGTATTCCATTTTTCAAAATAAAGAAATGGTAAATGAGGTAATGGATATGCTTAACACCCTGATTTGATCATTATACAACATGTACTTTTATTGAAATGTTACACTGTACTCAAGTATGTACAACCATTATGTATCAAAATCACAGTAAAATTTCAAAAACCTTCAGTGTACATATCATTTAGTTGGAGTTCAGTAGTTTTTGGTTTTTTTAAAGGTTTTTTTATTGGAAAGGCATAGTGACAGAGTGAAGAAGACAAATCTTCCGACTGCTGGTTTATTCCCCAAATGCCTGCAACAGCTGGAGCTAAGCCCAGCTGAAACTAGGAGTCAGGAACTGCCTCTGGGGCTCCCATGTTGGTGGCAGGAACCAAAGTACTTGAACCCTCATTTGCTGCTTCTCAGATGTTTTAATCAGAAGCACAGAGTAGTTGGGACTCAAACTAGGCACTCTGATATGGGATGCAGGCATCCTAGGCAGTGGCTTAACTAATTGTACAAGACCCATCCATAGTTTTTCATTTTCTTGCAAAATTCACATATAATGGAATGTCCAAAACTTAAAACTAGCTGAGTTTAACATATGTGTGCATGTACCAGTGTAACCCAAATCTGCATCAAGGTACACAATGTTACCATTATGCAACAAAGTTCTTCCATGCCTCTTCCCACTCTTTCCCTGCTCCCATCTCCATTATCCCTGAGACAACTACTGTTCTGATTTCTTCCTACCATAGTTTTATCTGTTTTATCATTTCATATAAATGTAAACATACAGTATTTAGGGGCCGGCGCTGTGGTGCAGCAGGTTAACACCCTGGCCTGAAGCGCCGGCATCCCATATGGGCACTGGTTCAAGTCCTGGCTGTTCCACTTCTGATCCAGCTCTCTGCTGGATGAAATAGCTGGGTCAGAGAAGTATATTCTTGCTTTTATAAGAAATTGCTGAACATTTTTTTTTATTTGACAGAGTTATAGACACACACACACAGAGAGAGAGAGAGAGAGAGAGAGAGAGAGAGAGACAGAAAGGTCTTCCTTCCGTTGGTTCATTCCCCAAATGGCTGCTACTGCTGATGCTGCACTGATCTGAAGCCAGGAGCCAGGCACTTATTCCTGGTCTCCCATGCAGGTGCAGGGGCCCAACAACTTGGGCCATTCTCCACTGCCTTCTCAGGCCACAGCAGAGAGCTGGACTGGAAGAGGAGCACCGGAACTAGAACCCAGCGCCCATATGGGATGCCGGCGCTGCAGGTGGAGGATTAACCAAATGAGCCACGGTGCCGGCCCCCTACTGAACATATTTTTTAAAAGGTTTATTTATTTATTTGAAAGGCAGAGCTAGAGAGGAGAAATAGAGAAAAGATCTTGAGATTGATCTTCCATCTGTTGCTTCACTCCCAAATAGCCATTATGGTTAGGGCTGGGCTGGGCCAGGCCAAAGCAGGAGCTTCTTCCAGGTATCCCACTTGGGTGCAGGGTCTCAAGCACTTGGAACAGCTGGGACATGAACCAGCACCCATATGGGATGCCAATACTGCAGGTGGAAGCTTAACCTTCTATGCCACGGTGTTGGCCCTGAACATTTTCCCCAAATTGTACCACTTTACATGCCCACCAGTAATGTATAATAATTCCAGTTCTTTCTCATCCTTGCCATCATTGAGGGTTGCCACTCTCTAGTTTTAGCCATTTTGGTGACTGATGAACAATATGTTTTTGGGGTCTGGCATTGTAGTATAGCAGATAAAGCTGCCACCTGCAATGCTGGCATCTCACATGGCTGCCAGTTCTAGTCTTGACTGCTCCACTTATGATTCAGCTCTCTGCTAGTGTGCCTGAGGAAGCAGTAGAAGATGGCCAGAGTCCTTGGGCCCCTGCACCCACATGGGAGACCCAAAAGAAGCTCCTAGCTTTGGCCTGGCCCACCCCAGCCCTAACCATTATGGCCATTTGGGGAGTGAACTGGTGGATGGAAGATGTCTCTGTTTCTGTGTGTGTGTATTTGTGTGTCTGCCTTTCAAATAAAAAAAGTACTGCATTTTTTGAGCAATTTTCTATTCATAGGAAAATTGAGAGGAAGGTACAGAAATTCCCCATGTACCACCTGTTTCCACAAGTGCATAGCCTCGCATATTAACAAATGACCCCCCCACCAGTGTGATACATTTGTTATAATTGATGAACCTATATTGACACATCATTGTCACCTAAGGCCATAGATTACATTATGGTTGACATGTACTGTTATATATTTCATGGGTTTGGACAATTGTACAATGACATGTAGCCTCCATTATGGTATCACACGTATTTTCACTGCCCTGAAAATCTTCTGTGCTCAGCATATTTGTCCTCCCCACCCCCACCAACCTTTGGCAATCACTGATCCTTTTATTATCTTCATAGTTTTGACTTTTTTCAGAATGCTGCATACTTGTACACAGTTGTATAGACAGTATTTAGCCTTTCCAGATTGACTTCTTCTTTTGCTTCGTAGTGTGCATTTAAGATTCCTCCATGTATTTTTATACCTCAATAGTTCATTTCTTTTGAGAGCTGCAAATTAATCCATTGTCTGGGTATACCACAATTTGCATATTCATTCACCTACAGAACATCTTGGTTGCTTCTTTTTTAAAAAAAGGTTTATTTATTTGAGAGGTAGAGTTACAGACAGTGAGAGGGAGAGACAGAGAGAAAGGTCTTCCGTCCACTGGTTCACTCCCCAAATGGCCACAATGGCCGGAGCTGGGCCGATCTGGAGCCAGGAGCCAGGAGCTTCTTCCGGTCTCCCACATGCATGCAAGGGCCCAAGGACTTGTGCCATCTTCTACTCATTTCTCTGGCCATAGCAGAGAGCTGGATTGGAAGAGGAGCAGCCAAGACTAGAACCAGCGTCCATATGGGATGCTGGTGCCGCAGGCGGAGGATTAACCTGCACCACAGCGCTGGCCCTGATTGCTTCTTAATTTGAACAGTTATGAATAGAGCTGCTCTAAATATGTATGTGCAAATTTTTGTTTGGTTTTATAAGAAATGGTCAAACTTTCTTCTAAGATGGATGTACCATTCCGTATTCTCACTAGCAGCAAATGAGAATTCTTCTTGCTCCACATTCATAACAGTACTTGGTGTTGTCAGTGTTCTGGATTTTGGCCATTCTAGTAGGCGTGGAATGGCACCTCATTATTTGGATTTGGATTTTTCATATGCCATTTTCATATACATATTTGCCACCTGTATTTCGGTGAGATGTCTGTCATGGTCTTTGGCCCATTTCTTTTTTTTTTTTTTTAAATACATCAGAAAGTGTCTTTTTTTTTTTTATTTGACAGGCAGAGTTAGACAGTGAGAGAGAAAGAACAAAGAGAAAGGTCTTCCTTCCGTTGGTTCACTCCCCAAATGGCCACTATGGCCGGAGTTGCGCAAATCTGAAGCCAGGAGCCAGGCGCTTATTCCTGGTCTCCCACACGGCTGCAGGAGCCTAAGCACCTGGGCCATCCTCCACTGCCTTCTCAGGCCACAGCAGAGAGCTGGACTGGAAGAGGAGCAGCCGGGACTAGAACCCGGCACCCATATGGGATGCCGGCACCACAGGCAGAGGATTAACCAAGTAAGCCACGGCGCCGGCCCCATCCCATTTCTTAAAACAGGTTTTCTTATTGTAGAATTTTAAGAGTTCTTTGTGTATTTTGGGTAAAAATATTTATCAGAGATATCTTCTCTCCCAGTCTATGACTTGTCTTTTCATTCTGTTGACAGTGTCTTTTACAGAATGGACGTTTTTTATTTTAATTAAGTCTGCTTTATCAGTTACTTCTTTTATGAATTGTACTTATGGTGTTGTATCTAAAAAACCATCACCAAAGCCAAATCCATCTAGATTTTCTCCTCTCTGGTCTTCTAAGACTTTTATAGTTTTGTGTTTTACATTTAGATCTGTGATCCATTTTGAGTGAATTTTCGTGATGAGTGTAATTCTGTGTTTAGATTGAGTTTTTTCCATGTGGATATCCAGTTTGAGTATTTTTCACATCTGCTGATTAACTATCTGCATATTTTTCTTTTTAAAAAATACAATGTAGGGTCAGCATTGTGGCACAGTAGCTTAAGCTGCCCCCTGCAATACCAGCACACCAGATGAGCAGCATCCCTTCTGAGTACCAGATCAAATCCTGTCTGCCCTGCTGCTGATCATGTTACCTGCTAATGCTCCAAATACTTGGGCTCCTGGTACCCGCATGGGAGATCTGTAACTCTGCCCTTCAAATAAATATTTTTAAAGATTGTGTTTTATAGGGAACATTTACATTTGAATGATGAAATTTGACCTGTGGTGGATGGAAGCAGTTTTTTTTTTTTTTTAAGATTTATTTATTTATTTGAAAGAGAGAAAGTTACTCAGAGATAGGAGAAGCAGAGAGAGAGCTTCCATCCGCTGGTTCACTCCCCAATTGGCCGCAAAGGCCAGAGCTGCACCAGTCTGAAGCCAAGAGCCAGGAGCTTCTTCTGGGTCTCCCACGTGGGTGCAAGGGCCCAAGTGCTTGGGCCATCTTGTACTACTTTCCCAGGCCATAGCAGAGAGCTGGATCAGAGGTAGAGCAGCCAGGATTTGAACCGGTGCCTATATGGGATGCTGGCAGGCACTGCCGGCGGCAGCTTTACCTGCTACACCACAGTGCCAGCCCCAATATTTTGTTGTTAAAAAGTGTTTTGTTTATTTATTAAGATTTATTTATGTGAAAGAGTCATGGAGGAGGGGAGAGAGAGACAGAGACAGAGAGACAGAGAGAGAATCTTCCATCCACTGTTTCACTCGCCAAATGATCACAACAGCTAGAGTTGGGCCAAGTCAAAGCCAGGAGCCCATAACTCTATCCAGGTCACCCATGTGGGTGGGGGAGGCCCAAGCATTCAGGCCATCTTCTGTTGCTTTCCCAGGCACATTAGCAGGAAGCTGGATTCGAAGTAGAGTAGCTGACACTTGAACCAGTGCCCTTTTGGGATGTCAGTGTGGCAGGCATTGGTCCAACTTGCCATGCCACAATGCTGGTCCTTATATTTCTCTTTTTTTAAGTGTTTATTTTAATGTACTCGAAAGGTAGAGTAACAGAGATACTGATCTTCCATCTGCTGTTTCACTCCCCAAAATGCCTGCAACAGCTTGGACTGGGCCATGCTAAGGTCTGGAACCTGGGATTCCATCTGGGTCTCACTCCTGGGTGGCAGGGGCCTAAGCACTTGAGCCATCTTTTGTTGCCTCCCAGGATACGTTAGTATGAATTTGGGTTAGAGGTGAAGGAACTGAGACTTAAATCACCAAATCAAGCATCCAAAGCTGTAACTTAACCCACTGCACCACAATGCCGCCTCTGTACCACTTGTGTTATTGAGTTGTAAAAGTTCTTTACATATTTTGAATACTAGTCTTTCTGTCAGATATGTTTTGTGAATATTCTGTGGTTTACTTGTTTATTTGTTTCATGGTGTCGTGATGAGCAAAGGATTTTAATGGTGATAAAGTCTGATTTGTCAATTTTTTATTGTTTTCTATAACCAAAGAAACCTTTGCCTATTCCAAAGTCCTGAAAATATTCTCCTATATTTTCTTCTGAAAGCTTTATTTGTATTTAGGTTAGCCATCCATCTCAATTTTTTTTAAGTGCATGTTCATCCACTTAAAAGTCTTAGACAATCTTCCATCTTCTGGTTCATTCCCCGAATGCTCACAATAGCCAGGTCTGGGCTCAGCCCTAGCCAGCATCCTGGAAGTCCATCCATGTCTCCGATGTAGGAGAAGGACCCCAGGCACTGAAGCCATCATCTGTTGTCTACCAAGATCTATTAGCGAGAAGCTGGATTGGAAGCAGAGGTTCTGAGACTCAACTTGTTACTGTTTTATGTAAGACACAGGCATTCCAAGTGACAGCTTAACCTGTTCTATGATGCCTGCCCTCATCTTAAATTTTGGTTTATAGTATGATCTGGGACTTAAGATTGTTTGCTTTTTTCCCTTATGAATATCCAGTATTCCAGCAGTACCACTTGTGAAAAAGACTTTCTTTTCTCTATTGGATTAGTTTGGTGTTTCAGTCAAAAATGAAATAACTGTTTTAAGTGCAGGTTTATTTCTGAGCTTTCTTTTGTTGCACTGATCTATTTTTTTCAATCCATGCGCCTCTCCACACTGTTTTTATAGTATAACTTATAATACTTTTATAAATTTTGTAGCTGTCTTCTGGGAAGATTGCTTTGGGTATTCTAGGTTATTTGCAGTTCCATTTGATTGTTGCTTTTTACCAACCAAAAATTCTTCTGAGAATTTGGGGTTTCATTGAATCTGTGGCCCAGTTTGGGGAGAATTGCCATCTTAACAGTATTAACACTTAGAATCCACAAACATATTGTCATACTATATCTGTCCATTTATTAGAGTCATCTTTGGATTCTCACCAGTTTATGTATGTGTGCATAACAATCTTCTGTATCTTTTGTTAAATATGTTTGGGTTTTTGGTACTATGTAAATAGAATATTTAAACTTCGATTTTTTAATTCTTATATGCTAGCATACAAAAATACTATTGATGTTTGCATGATAACCTTGACTGACTTATTAGAAATTTGTTATAGAGGATTTTTTAAAATAGCCACCACCTCCTTCCTAGATTGTGCCTTTATCACCTCATCTCTGAACATTTAGAGTAACTTCTTGACCACTCTGATATCTGTACAACTCTGTGTCTCTTACCTTCAGAACTCTTCAGTGATTCTCTAGTTTTTATAAATTTCAACAAATTAAGGATGGCATTTATGACTTAGTATAATGTAATCTCCATTCTAACCTTTTCTCCTTCTATTCTTACATGAACTTTATGCACCTAATTTTCTATTCCTAAGCCTTTGCTGGCATGGTGATTACTCAAAATTTACCCATCCACTCATCCATCAAATTTCCTGTTAACCCCCAAAAGGTATTCTGTACCCTTTAGTAGTCATTCCCTATTCTGTCTGGTCCTAGCAGTCACAACTCTGCTTTCTATTTCTATAGGTTTTCTTTTTCTAGACATTTCACATAAATGGATTCATACAATATAAAGTGTTTTCACTTGGCAAAATGTTTTCTGGGTCCATCCGTGTCATAGCATGTATCAGAATTTCATTCTTTTTATGTCTAATATTCCATTATATGCATATACCACATTTCATTTATCAGTTGATTCATATGTGGGTTGTTTCTACCATTTAGCTCTTAGTAATACTGCTATGGATATTTGTATACAAGTTTTTGTGTTGATGAATGTGTATATCAAGGAGTCTCATGACCTATCTTTTCATATTCTTTAGCTTGCACATTAGGGTTTTATACTAAACTCCCACATAATAGTTAAAATACAAGCTGATTGCTTTTAAATAACAGCAGAGAGGTGTTTTCTGAGAGTTCTTCTGTTAGTGGAATTCTGGTTATATATGAATAAAAATAAATGTGGGTCCCAGGTCAGTACAAATACATTCAGAGATGCAATTGGAATACTGAGACTGTTTCCTCTGTTCACCCTTACTTCTAGTTAATTTATGAAATATTTTTGTTAAGTCCAGTTAAGTTCAATCATTGCCTCTTTTCTTTAGTGTTCTAGCAGTAGTATGTTAACCATGGTAAAGAAAAGCAAGATGGGGCCGGCGCCGTGGCTCAACAGGCTAATCCTCTGCCTTGCGGCGCCGGCACCCCGGGTTCTAGTCCCAGTCGGGGCGCCGGATTCTGTCCCGGTTGCCCCTCTTCCAGGCCAGCTCTCTGCTGTGGCCCAGGAGTGCAGTGGAGGATGGCCCAAGTGCTTGGGTCCTGCACCCCATGGGAGACCAGGAGAAGCACCTGGCTCCTGCAATCGGATCAGCGCGGTGCGCCTGCCGCAGCGGCCATTGAAGGATGAACCAACGGCAAAAAGGAAGACCGACCTCTCTCTCTCTCTCTCTCTCTCTCTCTCACTGTCCACTCTGCCTGTCAAAATTTTTTTTTTAAAAAAAGCAAGATGAATTATTTCATGTTGTGTTAGTTGTCTCAGCAGGCATCACTAATAGCAGCATTAGTAGAGCATTAATATGTACCATCTAATAGTTCCAGTAACTGAGGACCAAAGTGAGTGCGTATATAAGTAGAGTTGTTTTAAAGTTGAATTGTAGTTTAGGCAAGTAAGAAAATGCCTTTACGCATTTTTCCTAAATGTTAGCAGAATTGCATTCTTGTTGATTCTATCTAATGTTAAAAATAGAAATAAAATATGTAGTTAGTGATTAATTTTTATATCACAAAATGATCTTATCTATAATAATGTGTAAATGGTCATTTACTGTTAAGGTAGAATTGAGAGAGGAGTGTCATGGTGGAAGACTACATTGATACCTACCTTAATACTCAAAGAGAAAAACTTCCAAATGATGGTTCTGATTGCCTGTGTCAGTCTAATCACTAATTTTTTTTTTTAATTTTAGACACAAAAGTTTTGCAGTACTATTTCAATCTTGGATTGCAGGTAAGAGTCATGTTAAAATTGCTTTCATAAGCTCTACACTCAAAATGTAAAGTGTGTTGATAATCAGACTCTTGAACTTTAAAATCCAAGAATACTGTGAGGGGCCTAAAAATTTTGTTTCTGTCTTGTGAGATCTCTGAAGATATGCTATAGGTCAGTTTTCTACTTTAGCCTCCCAGTGCTTAAGTTTCTCTTACTATAAGAGTGGAGACTAAACTCTGGCAGCACAACTTCAGCAAATATTAGATTAGCCTTCATATTTAGCATTACAACTCTGTACTGTTTTTCTGTCTCCAAATAAACAGAATATTTACCTTGCCTACTTAAAATATTTTATGAGTATTTCTGCATTTTGTATGAGAACTAATCAGACTGTTAGCTACATTATTTTTAAAGCACTCATGTGTTCATAGATATTTGCCAAACACTGGTTTCATCACTCCACTTGAGTCCTACAGATGGGTACTGAGAAATGTCTTAATATTTCTTAAAGGTATTTCTGATTTAAGCTGAGAGTTCTTTTATTTTTCCTCCTGAAATAACACTTCTGATAATACAAGATAACTTATTTACTGAAAAGGAATGGTGCATCTTAAGATTTGGCAGATGATAAGCTATTACAGTCTCCTGTTTCATATTCCCTGACACTAATTTCCCAGAAACCTTCAATATTCCAGAAAACCCTTCTCCAAATAGTACCTATAAATTCAGAGTAGTGGGCTGTTTTTTTTTTTTTTGGTTTGTTTTTTGAGACTTTTGTACTAATTGCACTTTCAAGAATTGATAAATTACTTGCCCCTTCAGTTATGTTTATTATAGTCACTTGTGGAAACTTTGTTCTACAGGACTGAGGAATTTGAAATATTCTCCAGCTTTTTATATCACAAGAGTACTAGGAAATGCAAACTAGATATTTAAAAAAATATTTCAAGGGCAAAGAGAGAAAGCAAGCTCTCATCCAATGCTCCCCAAATGTCCACAATGCCAGGGGCTAGGCTAGGCCAAAGCTGGGAGTTGGGAACTCACTCGAGGTTACCTGCATGGATGCAGGGACCCAAGTGCTGAGCTGTAACTGTCACCACTGCTTCCCACCATCTGCATTAGAAGAAAGCTGGGGTTAGGAGTTGGAGCTGGGTATCAAACCTAGGTATTTTGATGTTAGACACAGATGTCTTATCTGCCATGTAGAATTCCCACCCCAGAGTAGCTATTTTAATATTTTAACATATTAGAAGCAGTCGTGTCCACTGCAGTACATTTGGATTAAATAGAAATTCAAATCACCTGTATAACCAGTGTACATTTTCATCATATTCCCTATAACTTTTTATTTTTTCCAGTATATGGATTACACTGTATAATTTTGTAATCTCTTAATAATATCATTTTTTCTTAAAATATTTGACAGCATGATTTTTGCCTATATAGTTTTCCATCAAAGATATATAATAATTAATTCATCCAATTCTCTGTTGTTGAATACTTAGGTTCAGTGTTTTTTGCTTTTAATAATAATGCTACAAAATTTATTATTGTATACAGATGTTTATGTATATCTCTAATTTCCATAGGATGCTTTCCCAAAAGAATTCCTAGATCCAAATATGAAATAACATATGCTGCATGAGATGTTAAAATTCTAGTAGAGAACAAATTATCTGTCATTTCTTTTATGTCAGTCATTGCTACCATACCTGAAAATCATGACTCAATTGCTTTTTTCACTGAGAAATTCTATGGTATAATAGGAAACAGTAAATTTTTTTTTGTTTTTTGTTGCCCTTTCTTGTTATCAAGTGCTATCATCAGAACTACTGGCACTCCATGGTCTATATGCCACATGTGCAGCAACTCCCTATAGAGAATTATCCAGTGTATCCTGAGCCACCTCCTCTGATAGGCCAGACTGTTACTCACACGTACAGTGAAGTAGGGAGAGCAGATGGCACACAGGCAGAAGCATCAACAAATGGTGAGTATGTAGTGAAATTGTCAGCAAGACAGACAATTGGATTTTATTGTATGTAATCTAGTAATACTTTTCAGATGTTTTATTAGGAACATAAACTAAGTCAGTGATTCTCAAAGCATGATATGTGGCCCCCTTTGCATCCCTGAGACTCTTTCAAGGGATTCATGAGATCAAAAGTATTCACAGTAAGATTTTATCTGCCCCTTTGACTATGTTAGATATGCATTGAAGGTATACAAATCAGTAATGGGTAAAACTGCTGGCACCTAAACACAAATCAAGGCATTAGCACCAAACAAAAATTCCATTTTTATTTCTTCTCCAGTTTCATCAAAAATGTTGTTTTTAATAAATATCTTTGACTAATTTTATTTCATATACTTTGTGATAGAATGGAAGCTATTCATGAAACATATCTGCATATTGAGTGAAGTACAATGATTAACTTAAGAAAAAGTTCTTGTGCTATTGAGATACAAATTGTGCCAGCTGACTTAACTTTCATGGAGCACTCTTACTTGAAAGAATAATAGACAGATTGATTATTCTGACTTGGTTGATCTCGCCATCATTTTCTCAAATGAACAAAGTGACCCTATTATTTCTGGAAAAACAACTAGTAGCATTTATTGTCAAAGAAAACTCGTTTTCATGTAAAACTTAGGCTTTTGGAAAACTTGTATCTACCACCATGAGCTTGACAGCTTCCCAGGAATTAAAACTTTTTAACAAGATAGGTGGAGCAATGAAGCCAGTTTCTTAAAATGTATAATGAAATGTGTTAACATTTGGAAGATCTGAGTAGCTTAGTGAGGTACAGTTTCCTGATTACCAATGCATGATGTTACCCGTGCTTGGTTTTCTAAAGTATCTAACCTAAGTACAAGGTAAAACAATGGATTCTAATGTAACATAATATGAAAAGTCCATATTGGTAATGACTTTTGAGAAACCACCACTTTGGTAGCTTTGGTAAAGCATCACAGGATATCTAGAAGTCTTGTTATTTAAAAAATTCTCTTTTCCAGCTATGTCTCTGAGATCAGATTTCTTCATATACTTCAACCAAAATGACATATCGTAGATTGAATACAGAAGCATCTATGGGAGTCCAGCCGTCTTCTATTAAGCCATACGCTGGAAATTCATACAAATATAAAACAGTGACTTTTTTAATTTTGGAAAATCATTTTTTTCATAAAATTTATACATATGTAGTTTTTTCACATTAATATTTTAGCTTTCTTATGTTAATTCTTACTATATTAAATATTGATATAAACCATATAAATAAAATCTATTTGAAGTTCTCAATTTTTTAAGAATGTAAAGTGATCCTGAGACTAAAATATTTGAGAACCACTGTGCCAGACCGTAAGGATGATTGCCATCTATGTGATTACAATACAATTTAGATGGGAAAGCATTTGGGAGGGTTTAGAGTAGGATCTTTGGACTGCTCTTCTTAGAAAGAATCAGTAGGAGGCAGAAGAAATGGTATGAACTAATCTAATTAAATATGTTTTAAATTCCAACACTGCTGCTTGATATTTGTGATTTTGGTTGTTTAACTTCCCTAAACCGGATTTTCTGTAAACTGGGAAATAGTTGGCTTGCCAGTGTTGTTAGAAGAACTGATTGCAGCCTATATATAAGTATATTGTACCTGGTGCATATTTGAAGTGTTAGTTTCCTTTCTCTACTCCCTTCCCTTTTTTAAAGTATAGTAATATTTTTGGAATGTTGTTAGCACTATATAATCTTCTTTCTAGTGAGCTGATATGATGTGGCCCATGGTAATAAAAAAAAAGTGTCAAACTTCATTGCATTTTTGTACAATGTATCTTTTATAGAGCTCTTTTTAGTTGTAGTAAACCATGAGGCAGTGGCAATCTTGATTCAATGGGATGGGATAATCTAAATAATTAAAAATTCCTTTTTTTTGTCTAATATGTATGGTCACTATAGCAAGGTTAAAACACCATCAATTTCTACTGTGGTTTTTTTTTTATTTTTTTTTTTGACAGGCAGAGTGGATAGTGAGAGAGAGAGACAGAGAGAAAGGTCTTCCTTTTGCCGTTGGTTCACCCTCCAATGGCCACCGCGGCCGGCGTGCTGTGGCCGGTGCACCGCGCTGATCCGAAGGCAGGAGTCAGGTGCTTCTCCTGGTCTCCCATGCGGGTGCAGGGCCCAAGCACTTGAGCCATCCTCCACTGCCTTCCCGGGCCACAGCAGAGAGCTGGCCTGGAAGAGGGGCAACCGGGATAGAATCCGGCACCCCAACCGGGACTAGAACCCGGTGTGCCGGCGCCGCTAGGCGGAGGATTAGCCTGTTGAGCCACGGCGCCGGCTCTACTATGTTTTTGATCATAGCCATTCCAACTGGGATGAGGTGATATATCATTGTGGTTCTGATTTGAATCCATTTTCCACAAACTTATATGTAATGTTTTATTTGAAAATTTTCATATTATCTTTTGGTTGTTTTCTTTTAGACACTATTATTTATATGTAAAGTGCCCCTGCTCCAGTTGCTGTGATCTTTCTTACAGTTAGTGATATTATTATATTTCACCTGTAAGAACATCTGTTTATTCTGTATGTGATCTATTTCAGTGAATTTTTGTGTATAAAGTATACCATATGTATTCTGTATTTCAGATACTTTCCCAAATGCTGATCCTGCATCGATCCCTCATGGAGCAGTCTACTATCCAATAATGTCAGATCCCTATGGACAGCCACCTTTTTCAGGTTATGATGCCTGCTATCCTGTTGTGCCAGATTATACCTGTGTTGCCTCATGGCATCCAGTTGGTGCAGTCTATGGCAGTTCTTCTCAAATTCATGGTGCTATAAATCCTGGGCCAACAGGCTATGTTGCTCCACCTTCCTCAGCTCCTCATTATTTACCTCAAAATATGTAAGATTCAACAGTATGAAGTATTCTTGCACTGCTATTTCTTGCTGTTTTGGTTTTTAGAAAGTCTTTTATGTTAGTGTTTAAATGGTTTAGGTGGGTAGAATGGTTACTGTTGTATCTGTTTTCAAGAATATTTTATCTTTTGATTTAAAATACCACATTAAAGTAATATTTCTTTGAGTTGTGAATGAAGAAATTGAGTTGAATGTACAAATAGTCCCACATTTTATTCAACTGCTTTCCTATCAGCTGGCTTGTCAACTTTGAGTTAGCTGATGGTCACAACTGATAAAAGGAATAAGTCATACAAACTGTTTCCTTAGTTCAAAGATCACACATATTAAACCATGCAAAATTGGAATAACTTCTGCTTTTTTCTAGAAAGCAAAACAATAAAACCAGAAGCCTTTGCTTCTAGGTGACTCAATATTAAATGAGAGTGTTCTTCAGATGTCTTAAGAATTGTCTGAACTGAGCTGTATTCTGTGGTAATCAGCTTTGAAGGCACACAGTGCTCTGCTTTAGATTTATCCTATATACTATTGTTTAAAACTGGATTTATGTAACTGTTTTACTGCACAGTATTGAATTGGTGTCCTTTGCACAGTTAGCAGTAAATAAAAACTAGCATTTAAAATGGCCAAAATGTGTGAGATTTTCTTCTATTTTACTTTTTCATGGCCACAAAGAGTGTACCAGACATTTGATTATTTCAACATGTTTTTTCCCCTGGCATTTTGGTTGCAAAAGAATGTGAATTTATAGCATGAACTGGTGGGGGTAGTTGCGGGGCCATTTGAAATGTCATTTAATCTCAGGTCACTGCAATGCATACTGCTGTATCTAGTTCTTTTCTCCTGAGGATGTTCCTTTTTAGGTTGTATTTCTGTTTTTCAGAAACATCTGTATAAACCCATTATGGAACATTAATCTAGACTTTGTTATTGTCCTATGCTTTGCAGTTTTTCATCTTGATGTTTTGTTCTTAGACTTATCTTGTGTCTCTGAAGGCTTGTCTCTGGCTTTCTGCGAGACAGTTCATCAATCCATCTTTCCTTTTCATCTAGCCAAACACCCCAAGGTGTTCTGTATTTTAATCAGTTCTCCTCTGAGTGGTAATTTGTCCTAAATGCGTTACTGTATTTCATCTGACAGCAATTTAGAAAGTGTCCTTTGGTTGCCCAAAAACCTGCTTTTTTAAAAAAAAAGTTTTATTTATTTGAAAGGCAGAGTCAAAGGGAGAGAGGGAGGGAAAGAAGGAGACAGAGACTGATTGATTGATTGAGATCCTTCATCCACTAGTTCACTCCCAAAATGGGTGCAATGGGCAGGGCTGGGCCTGGCCAAAACTAGGAGCCTGAAACTTTATCTGGTCTCCAGTGTGGGTGTCAAGTATCTAAGTGCGTGTGCCATCTTCTGCTTTCCCAGGCATATTAGCAAGGAGCTGGATTGGAAATGGAATAGCCGGACTTGAATTGGTACTCATGGGTTGCTGGCTTCACAGGCACTGGCTTAACTGTCTGCACCACGATGCCATCCCTAACCTATTTCTCTTTCTCTCTCTTTTTTTAAAGATTTATTTACTTATTTGAAAGAGTTACAGATGGGGGGACGGAAGGAGAGGGAGAGAGAGAGAGAAAGAGAGACTGAGAGATCGAAATGGAGATCTTTCATCCTCTGGTTCACTTCCCCAGATGGCCACAACCGTCAGGACTGGGCCAGACCATAGCCAGGAGCTTCTTCCAGGTTTCCCACATGGATAATGGGCCCAAGAACTTGGGCCATCTTCTGCTTTTCCTAGCCCATTAGCATGCAGAGAAAATGCAGCCCCACAAAGGAGGGAAGCAAACCCCGGACACTAACCTTGAAAAGTGGTTGCTCCCAATTAACTAGCTAAGCAGCTGCCCAATGTTATTTTGTCAAGGGAGGGAAGATGTCCTAAGTTCTGCTGTCTGTAACTCCAGTGATAAATCTGCCCTATAAATCCTCTCCAGGTATCTCTTTTGTAGCCATACAGAATCCACTGACCATTGAAAAGTGTGGCCTTAAGTCACATAGGATGCAGTTTAAACCCACTGCTGTACTGGCTAAGGTGTGATGCTGATGAACCTATAAATATGGTAAGAAACTTGGGATTGATGCTCAGTTTTCAGGAAATGATTCCAGTTGAGCCCACTCATGTTAATACACTACTTTGGATCCTCCACTGTCTCGGTGCCTGTTTGAACGAAGGGAGTTTTCATGTCCCAGGTTTCTGGATCGGAAATGGAGCAGCCAGGAGTAAAACAAGGACCCATATGGGATGCTGGTGCCATAGGCTGTAGTTTAGCCTACTACACCACAGCATTGCTGTCCCCCCTCCCCCGAAAACCTATTTCTTTAAAGGTTAGTTATGCTTGTGACTTGTTCTGTCCTTTAACCTGTTTCTACACCCCTGGCAATAGGAACCATTTGAGAAGTCAGAAGTGCTTGTACAGTTGAAAAGACTGGAGTGGAACCCATTGCAAAGCAGTTGTTATCTTCAATGTACTATTTTCAAGGCAATTGATATTCCAAATAAGCCAGTGTACAAGTTAAAGAGTTCCGTTCACAGTAGACACTGGTTCAGCTGTTTTCGGATCCATCTTGAAAAGCCTTGTTCTAGGGGCCAGCATTATGGCATAGCCAGTAAAGCCACTCCCACATCCCATAGGGCACTGGTTCCTGTCTCTGCTACTATGCTTCCTATCCAGCTCCCTGCTAAAGGCCTGGGAAAAGCAGCAGAATATGGTTCAAGTGCTTTGGCCCCGCATCCACATGGTATAACCGAATGAAGATCCTGGCTTTGAGCTGTCTCAGCCTTGGCTGTTGCAGCAATTTGGAAAATGAACCAGCAGATGGAAGGTATCTCTACCTCTCTCCCTAACTTCCTCCCTCTCCCTCTCCCTCCCCCTCTTTCTCTGTAAGTCTTTCAATTTTTTTTTAAAAGAACCTCTGATTACTTAATTTGTGGGTACATCAAGAATTAAAAAAAAAAAAGGAAGCCTTGCCCTAGAACTTGACATCTGACAACTTTAGTAAAGATGGATGGCATCTCACTGATGTTTGCAACAACCTAACTCTGGACGTATTAGTGTTTTCACTTCTGCCCTCCTGGATTCTTAAATTTGTGCAGACTACAAATCATGGTTTGTATAAGTGTTTATTTTAGTTAAGCTTATAAAGAACAGTGCCCTACTCCCAAGTTTTTTAAATTTGCTAGCATTTCTGGTATATGCGTAAGTCACAGCAAGTAATTCTCTCTAACTTCAACTGTCATTTGTTCACTAATTAGCTCCATAGGCTGCTTAACAAGGTTGTAGTCTATCTTAAGATTGTGAGTTTGGAATTTGGCTGGTCTTGAAACAAGCACATCTGCCTTCAGTTTCCAGTTGAAAACTTGTAGGTGTATGCCTTGTCCTGAATGCCATTACCAATTAATTCAGTTTAATCAGATGATTGTTATTTTCTTAAAACCTGAATTCAACATGTGTACTAAATTGACCTAATTATCATCAATTGTAATCAGTTTTTATGGTCTGTTTAAGTCATAAATACAAGTCCCTTTGCTGATGTGTTCTAATCTTCTCTAAAATAAACGAATGAGCCTTGGCCCTCCTATTGGTGAAGACCAGGGAGGTAAGGGTGAGGATAATCTATACTGCAGCAGTGGTTCTTGGAGGCAGCTGCCAGATAAAAGGAAGTGGTTGTTGTGGTAATTAAAAAACTAAGACTTTACATTGAATCAGCCTATAGCCGAAATGTAGTGGTAGATTCCTCTTTTACATGTTATGTTTCCAGTTGCCCTTAATATTACCAACAGTATTCTGTCTTTTCTTTACTGTTAACCAAATTTCATCATTTAGAAATACCAGGGGAAGGAGATACAAAGGCAGCATGGTTTATTTGAGAACCTTTACCTCTACCCTGTTCCTGATATAAATCTGGTGCACTAAAGTTAGAAAGTTGGATCTCTTCCATACTTAAGAAGAATAATTCATTTTTATTTTTATGTTGTATGTGCATTTTCAAAACTAATTGTGGCTGTCTGCCTTGATTAAGAGCAGATGCAAATATTGAGTCTTTTACTGTTGAAATCCAAGAGTTGTGAATTTAAAACATCTTTCATTTCCTTGGATCCTCTAATCAACGGATAACCTTTTAATTAACTTTGGAAATAAAAGTATAAACAAGCAAATCATGATGTTTTCATGTGAACACCAGACATTGAGAATTTAATTCAGACATGATAAATCTCCACGAAAAGTGAACTAGTCCATTGTGGAAGGTAGGGCATGAACTTAATCTAGAGTTTTCTAAATCTGGGCAATTTTACGTCCTTTGATGTGAAATCTGGAGTATTTTATTTTTCCATTCATAGCAGAACTAAGAATTCCTGACTAGCAAGCAAAAAATGACCTGTTTTTCCACATCCTATCTAGAATGTTAAATTTCAGGAAAGCAGTTTGATTTAAAACACTTGTCTTTTTTCCTACCTCAATTATCATAGGCAGTTTTATCTATAATACGTTTTAAGGACTTGTTGGGTACCTGTGGGGATGTGTAACTTCAAGAAAGGATTGACCTGAGTGTAGGTAACTACCTACTTGGTGACTAAAACTGTTTTACGGGTGATAATCTGGGGATATGAATTGTAGGTTGAAGATTAGCTGCCTGTTACTCTTTAATAACTGTTGAAGCTTGGGTTAGTTATGCTCTTCTCTACTTTTATTTGTGTTTGAAATTTTTCATAATTATTAAAGAAAAACTACATTGGTAATTAGCCATCTGGAGAGGAGATGTTTGCTTAGGAAGTAAGAGTTCAGATTTTAAAAACTGTTGACTTGGGGCTGGCACTGTGGCATAATAGTTTAAGCTTCCACCTGCAGTACCAGCATCCCAAATGGGCACTGGTTTGTGTCCCAGCTGTTCCACTTCCGATCTCGCTCTCTGCTATGACCTGGGAAAGCAGTAGAAAATGACCCAAGTGCTTGGGCCCCTGCACCCGCATGGGAGACCCAAAAGAAGCTTTTGGCTCCTGGCTTTGGATCGGGCCCAGCTCTGGTAGTTGTGGCCGTTTGGGGGAGTGAACCAGCTTATGGAAGACCTTTCTATCTCTTACTGTATTTGTCTGTAACTCTACCTCTAAAATAATATCTTTTTAAAAAAATTGTTGACTTGAATCCAGAAAAGAATCAAATGTATTAGAGAGACTGTCACATAAGATCTGTAGATATGGTGTGAAGACATCCATATGATAGGAAATGGCTCTTTAAATTCTGTAATTCTCAAGAATAGTCAATAGCTACACGCAAAACTAATTTTATTAACTATATAACATTTTCTTGTAATTTAATCTAATTGAGGTGAGTGAACCACTTCAGGTTTTACTATTTCAGTAGCAGTTTTCCCAATAATTATCTCTGCCTTCAAGTTCACTTTTTTTTCCCATTTGGCTGCCAGAGGGGATCTTGGAAACCTGGAAATTTCCTCACTGGTGAACTGCTTTTTCCCCCTTTGGTGAGTGGCTTCTGTGACTGGCTAGACTAGGGGAATGGGAATGTTTCAATAATATTGAAGTTCAGTTAAATGAATTCTTACAAATTCAGACCAGTTAGTAAAAGTGTTAAGATATTTTCCAGTCAAGGTTATTGGTTAATGTTACTAATGTATTAGTGTTCTATGGGTGGTGAATCCCCCACCTAATTAGCAAATTTTTCTTGCGAGACCTTATGACTTTTTCCAAACTCTGTATGTGTAAGTATGTAAGATATGAGTTTTCCAAATTGTTTGCAGAATTGTAGGAAAAATCTGCCCTAGTAGTAGGATTCTAAAGTGTACTAGGCTTAAAGAAACTTTAATTTCATTGCTCTGGTATATTAACTACCTCAAAGTTAGAATTTTTACCTTAATAAAAAGCCAATTTATTTTCAGTTGCTCTGCTTGCCTTAGCAGTTGAACTTTATATTTTCTTTCTTTTAGCTGTGCTGAAATAGCTTCAGCAACCTAAGTAGGTCTCCCCTTCCTAGTTGTTTTGAAGCATGGCATATGTTTGGCTTTTGTTAACCTAGTTCTTTCCCTTTACTCATTGCTTTTTCCAACATTTTATTATGAAAATGTTCTAAATATACAGAAAAATTGAATGAACATATATCCACGACCTAGATTTTATACTGAACATTTTACTATACTTACTTTTTCACATATCCATCTCTAAATTCTTATTTTTGATGCATTTCAATGTAAATTGCAGACTTAAATACACTTCACCCCAAATAGAAAGAATATTGTTAACTAGAATTCTGTATTTCTTACAGATTCTTCTTCTTTTGAGGTAAATTTTACATAGTGAAATGCAAGAAATCTTAAGTGATGCAGTGAGTTTTGATAAATCATAACTGACAAATTATAACTTGAAGCCCATGTGCTGATCAAGATAGCATCACCCCTGAAAAATCCCTTCATGCCCCTTCCCAGTTAAGCCTTATTTCTGTCCCCATCCTTCAGGTAACAATTGTTCATTCTGGTTTTACCACCATTATAGATTGACTTTCTGTTATTCAAACCGTATGTAACTGAATCTAATTTTGTGTTCTTTGTGTAAAGCTGTTTTCAGTATAATATATTTGGGATTCATCTATCTTATACGTCTCAATAGTTGTTTTCTTTTTATTTCTGAGTAGTATTTCATTATATGACTGTGTTCTGTTGATGGATGCTTGGTCCATTTCCAATTTTTAGATGTGAATAAAGCTTCTATGAATGTTTTTCTGGAAATCATTTTGTGAACACTTTTCATTCCTCTTGAAAGAGAATTGTTGGGTCATAAGTTAGGTGTATGTTTAGTATTATAAGAAACTGCATTTTTCCAAAGTAATTGTACCATTCTTACATTCCCATCAGCAATATATGAGAGTTCTAGTTTCTCCATTTCCATCAACATGTTGTGGTGTCAGTCTTTTTGGTTTTAGCCATTCTGGTGGGTGTCTAAGTGATATCTTGTGGTTAAAATTTACATTTTCTTAATTTTTTGTATCAAGCATTTTATGTGTATATTCCTTTGTGAAGTATGATCAGACTGTTTCACATTTTAGGAGAAATTGGTACATGTTGATTACAAATCTTTGTCAGATATACTTTGCACTTCTTTTTAAATTGTCCTTATCTAACTAGTGTACAAATGTTATACACTTTTATGCTCAAAATAATTGGGCCAGAACTTACAAGTTATTTAGCTGAAAGTTGCTATTTTGCTTATGCTAACCAGTGTTCTAATGGCCTGAAACTTTAATTATTAAAATACAATGAAACATCAGGAATCTGAATTAGTTGGAAGAAACATAATTGCTGGCGAGTATATTACTACCAAACCTTTGAAGGAATGTCAATTAATACTTGAAGTATTGCTCAGATGTACTCAGATTACACTATAATCATGACCAGCTTAACCTTGGTTTATATGTTTTCTTACTCAGATTCAAACTGTTTTGTGTACAAACTGTATCATATTTTAGGTACCCAATGGAGAATAATAAGTTTCTAGGATCAGGACTTTGAGGTTTCCCAGTGTTGTAAGCTATAGTTTTATCACTGGATTTGTCCCTTTATTTTATCAACTCATAGTTTTATGAGTGATTACTAAATTTTAAATTAATAGTCATAGCTTGATTTAGTAGGAAATGTAAAAATTGGAATAATGTTTATTTTCAGTCATATACTTTTCAAAATCTATTAGACTGCAGAGGTCTCCTGTTAGTGTTGTCAAATTATAGTGTAAAATCTATTGTTCATAAATATTTATTAATAGGTGGCTACAAATTATTACATTGGAAAAGGGTGGAACAGACATACCTTAAATCTGAGTAACCATACATATGGGGGGGAGTAAATGCTTTATTTTTATTTATAGTAAAGCTAAAAATACACAAAATTATTGTACAAGATTTTTTTAACACAGTTAAGATTGACACTAAGTTTGCACTTCTTACAGAAAGTAAATAAAATAGTTATTGAAAGAGGTTTTAGCTTTTAAAATAGTTTGCAAAGCCAAAACACCATTTTTTCACAAACACATTTGAAATTTTGTATGATTAAGCTTAGGAAATATAATTTGAACCTTAAATTTGACACTAACACTTTCTGTATGATGATGCATGACTGGGGCCACCAGCTAGGCTTAAAAAGTGAATTAAGCATACACTTTATTTTCTAATCTTTTTTTTTTATTTTTAGCTGTAGTTCCAAACTGCATTTATTAGTTTAAGTAGAAAGGAATTCCCCATCCTCAATTTTATCCCTATAGTTGAGAAATCTTGAAGATATTGAATCCTATGAATAATTTAAATATTTCTGTCCTCTTGAATACTACTTCTAGTGTTAGAAAAAAACAAGGAAGAAATTGTTCAAAATCATTGACTGGTTTTCATAAATACGTGCATTCTGAACAATTTAAAACATAACCGTACCATGAGTCTGATGTGTTCAATTCAGGGTTGCCGTGATCCCAAGATGAGAACTCACTACCATCTGAAATGAAACCCAAATATGACCCAAAATTTTAAAAATCATAGGTTGATTGGAACTAGTTTTCATATTCTGTTGCAATTCTTGATTTTATTAAGGGAGAAAATGATGACAATGTTTTAATCTGGAAACCATATTTTTTAATTGGGCAAACTGAATCTCAATTTGGTGGTTAGTCCCATGTATTTTTTTAAGAATACTTATTTATTAAAAAAGCTGAGTGACAGGAAGGGAGACATAGAGAGAGAAAGATGTCTTCCATCTCAGATGGCTGCAGCAGCTAGGTCTGAGCCAGGCCGAAGTCAGGAGCCTGAAATTTCAACTGGATCTCCCATGTGGGTGGCAAGGGCCCAAGTACTTGGGCCATCTTTTGTTTCTTTCCTGGGAACATTAGCAGAGAACTGGATCAGAAGCAGAGCAGAAGGCACTTGTGCCAGTGTATGGATACAGGATGCCAGAGTCATGAATTGTGGGTTAAACCATTGTACCACAATGCCAGGCCCAGTCCTATGTTTCAAAGTGCATATCCATATTCATCTTTACTTTGAAAGCTTTTCCTTTTGTCTCTCTACTGTCACCATCTAAGTCCCTTGAGAACTTCAGTAAAAATCCAAAGGGTCAGTTTTAGGGTTTCTATAAAACTGGAGAACTGTCAGGAGGGTTTTTCACTTGGAAGGCAATTGGTGGCAATGAGTATTTGAGGGGCTATTTTGAATTTTGAAGGAAAAAAAACAAAATGGCCAAGACCAGCTTAACTGTACTCACACATGATTGCCTACTTTAGGTTTAAATGAAAGAGACACTGCTACCTATTCATTCAAGTGCCACTGAGAACAGTGTCTTGGTGTGTATGTGCCTGTGTGTTCATGTGTTGGCATACAACCTTTTAATGCTGAAGGGCAAAAAAAAATGTTGCAAATTAGTGAAAATGACTTTCACTCTGCATATCATTCTTCTTTAGTCTTTTTTAGTTCTATCAAGTCATTTGGAGTTGTAAAGAAGGCTTTTTGGGACGAGGGGCAGGAGGGCAAGATGGATTTGTGCTACAATCATGGATGTGTGAAACTTGATTACAGTGATCAAAAGTTGTGGGCTCTGTTACTGGGGAATTGTTTTTGATTGATCTATCTGGTGGCATAAAGCCTCTATGGAGTTTTCCCAACTTTTCACATCAGATAAGAAAACTAGCTTCTGGTATAAGGGTGTCCCACTTAATTTTATATTTAAGTATTATAATTCCTAAATACCTCAAACACTGATGGTATATTTTTAGAAAAAAAGAATACAGCTTGTACCAATAAGCTAACAAGTACATGATGCAAATCCATTCTAGATAGCAAAAGATAAAACAAATACTGAACTTAAAGATGCTAGAACACCCTGGCTTGCTGCCTGAATCATTCCAGTAATTAACTGCTCTGTGCTTAAACATCCCATTTTTTAAAAAGCCACCTACTAGCACTTTCTCTGGGTCACCAAGCAGCATATAGTTTAAAACCCTAGGCCATAAATCAACATGTAAATAGTAATATCTCAAGTGTGCAGACTTGTTTTATTTTGCCAAAAGTGTATATTTTTATATTTTACAGGTAAGCTCTTTTTTTTCCTGTCTAAATGCTTATTCTTAAAACCAGAAACCTCAAATCTTGATAGCCCTCGATATAACAGTTGTGTTACAGTGATGGCAGTTCATTTTAGCAATTCCTTACCACATCTCAGGAAGTATCTTTCCATTAAAAAATTATTCCGGCTTCCTCTCCCTTCAGAATGATCTAGTAATTACCAAACGAAATGAAGGGCCACGGTCAGTACAATCAGTTGCTATTAAGTTTCATTACACATATGTGTACATAGACAAGGTTCCCACTTTAAGAAATATCCCCACAAAAGCAAAGTAAGCCAAAACTCTGATCTGTTGGGAAAAAAAAAGTGACTGAGTCATTGGCAATACAGTAGAAATAACATTTCTGTGTAGTAAAGTACTACTCAGTTTCCAATTGCTAGTCCTGCATCAACAGAGTGAGTATTTGGAGCATTTACCCAAGTAGAGCAAACCAAAGAAACAGTCTAAAATGCCCATAGTTCTGAGGCAAAACTGCAAGGGTTGAAAGTAGGGGGAGCTGTGAGGTAAGTATGAAGAGGTTATTTAAATGATCCCAACAATTACATTAATATACGTTGACTAGTCTATACAAGCAATCTGTTTATTAGCACTCTTTTGAAAGCTTGATTACCAAGATAATATGTACTAATCATCTTCCTTTTAAACAAAGGAAACTTCTGCCTAACTTCAAGTACTTTTTACCTGATGATTTAATAAACCAAGATCCAGACCATTAAAACTATCAATTAAAACACTGAATCTTACCCACAATTCAATGTGAATGCCAAATCATTATATTTTCTGGGTAAGATATTGCCTCATATTTTCCTCTAAAATTCCCATTGAAATTTCCAAAGGAGGTTTGCATTGCCATAAGAACTATACATTTTTTTAAAAGGGTAGTGTTTTTTTGTTTTGTTTTTTAGGTTCTTGAATCATATTGCAGGTACATGTTTAGATGTTTTGCACTTAGTTGAAATAGCCTAAATTAGGCCACGATGGAATGAAAACTGATAATGAAAAATTATAGGAGTCAGAATTGGACATTTAAAAAAATATTCCCATGGAAGTAGATTGAAATAAAACTTGGATCATTTATATTTGTAAATGTTGGCCTCTTCCAAAAATGATTTTGAATTTAGAACTTTTCCTCTTTGTACTGCATTAGCCTTAAAGCTAGAAGTGGAAGGCATAACTTCAACAATGATCACTTTGTCATAGAATCCAGACATTGTAATATTTTTTACCCTTACTATCATAGAGATGTGAATGTCATTATGGGATCAAGCAAATTCATCTAAGGTATCTAGAAGTAATAAGAAAGCCAACTGTAATGGAGGTGAACCATGGTATAGATATTTTAGACTAGTAAATGTTTTATATAAGTATATTTGACTTCACAGTACATTTTTAACTTTACATTTAAATATGTCAGTCTGAAATTTTGTTCATAACATTTTGAGCAAACGAAAAAAGGGTATTTGTAGTAGCCATTTGCACATCTCCTGTATATAACATATATGCTTAATAATGTCTATTTCTGTGATCTAGATTTGAGTTATTGGGGTCTGTGATGTTGAGCAAGTTGTTGTTCTTCTTTGGGCCTCCTTTATTCCTATTGCTATTCTTTTATTTGTAAAATACCAAGTTGGAATAGAATCAGTCTTATCTAAGGTTCTCTTTTAGCTCTAACTTTTTTACCTCTATAAATCTACTCAGGTTTTCTTATACCTTCTCTAGGGTCAGAGGATGTAACCATTTTGACTTGAGATACATTTTTGATAGTAGCTATCAAAGGTGAACATAAATCTCATTCCCTTCATACTTTCTACTGAGTTAGCTAATAAAAATGTTGATGTCACCAGCATAAAAATTAGGAGAAAGTTTGACTTTAACCACCATTCTAAATGAGGCCTCAACATTGCTAATGAAGTCATAAGCTCAATTCATGCAGAAAACACCCTGAAAAGATCTGAAAAACAATGTACTCCCATGAAATATGACACTAGTTTCTTTTAGCAGCAGGGATTGACTACTGTGATTTATGCATATTCTTTCTTGAGAACATAGCTGAGAGAAGACTATGTTTTGGAGCATGGCTCCTTGTGTGACTGCCCTGTTCTCTGACAAATTGGTAAATTAATTGCTAGAACAGTTGTATGAGAAATTATATACATTTGTGAGAAAGACATGTGGTTTTTCTTTTCATGAACTAGAGCTATATATATTGGTTTTTGGCAACATCAGTACAAATTAGTACTGTAGCCAATGTTTTATTATTCAAAGTTATTTTGACAATTGGGTAAGTTAGATGAACTCCTACTGGTGTTGACATTTAAAAGAATAAGGTGACACCTAACTCTTTGTTTTCTGGGGACACATACTGAATTTAATCTCCAGAATTCAGACCTATTAGGACTGTTTCAGGTCATTTATTAGAGACTAAATTGGAAAAACCTTTGTGCTAATGCTGGTGAAAACCACTCCTGTTTATAGCATGTTATCTTATGGTGGTTATCATTATGGACTTCACTTTTAAACTTGAACCTTTGTAATCTGATGAGGCACTCTTAAGATGTGGAAAGTAAATTTTGGATGTATATTGCTTCATAACAGCAGAACTTGGATCATGTGTACCGTTTCATGAGTTCACTAGGGTTGTTATTTTATATATCTAACGTAAATTTATACATGCAATTTCATTGTTCCCAATGAATATTAAAATTACAACCTGAATTAGGTTATCTAGACCTAAAATTGAGTTCTTTCTCAAAGCAATTAAAGTGAAGATGCTCATTTTTTGAGATTCTAACACCTCAGCAAAATGTCATTTTTCTAATAGAAAATGTTTCAAATCCAGACTTTTATCTTAGAAATTCTTTGATAGCAATGATGATTAAAACTATAAACAGTAGATAGGACCCTATAAATATACCAGCTAATGATTTTTTTTCTTTTCAGTGTATAAGATGTAGTGTCTATTGGTTAGAGTGTAGTAGAAGTTTTTAAAAAACAATACACATCCTAAATACTAATTTTGATAGTATCAAATATCAAAATGTAATAAGTTAACTGAAACAAACACAGGAAAGGAATTCACCTAACTTATTAGATATGACATATACTATGGGATAAATATCTCATTGGCACACATTACGAAACTGACACATCTTTAAGAAACAAAACTCAACAGCCCCCACAATAAGAAGTTGTAGTGTTTCAAAACAAAACAAAAGGCCAGTTATACCTAGAAACCACGAGCTGACAATTCTTTGGAGTCTGTTCGGCCTCCCTCTTATGCTGTTCATTGAACCAGCATGGGCAGCGTGTAGCACTGAAGGGCAACAAAGATAGGCAGGTTGGTTTGCCTTATCTGATAGCTGGTGGGGACTGCTGGCCACATCCCTCCACCCTGTGGGGACATGGTGTGAGATCCTGAGGAAGGTCAGGAATCTGTGGCAGCAACAATAGCACAGTGGCACCTGGAGCTTCAAGGAAGCAAAGGTAAGAAAAGCAAAGCAAAAGGGTTAAGCACCCAACTGCACCTCTGCTGATTAGGGGCAACACCCCTTCAGTTGGTTGTGAGATGGACGTAGTGTTTATAGGTATAAAAAGGCAAATAATAGTGATAATAATAAAACAAGAACAAAATATGGAAGATGTGGCTATAAAAGACAGTGAAAATAATAGGAGTTTCACTCCTTCCTAGCGGGGGCAGTGAGAGAATCATATTCTATGTCACTTCTGAGAGCAAGGATATTATAAATTTTCTGTTGAGTTCCAGAACAGGAGATAGGGGCTTGACTTAGAGCCGAGTTGTAACTTGTTCTTCCTGTCCATCACCCCATTTGTGCATGAGCAAGTCACAAGCCTCTCCCCAAGTTTCAAATACATCCTCTGAGGAGTCTAAGAGTTTAGAATTTGAGGAGCAGATGCTGGATGCACAGTGAAGAGAGCTGGAACAGGTTAAAGGGCATTCACTGCTCTGAGCAGCGCCCCGGACTTCCCCTAATTCTACCTCACTGAGGTTAATTTCACTTTGAGAACAGGCCTCTGCTTTCCCTTTCTCCATCTGAGAATATCTGATGTCCTGCCACATATAGTGCTGCTGAACGATTCCATCAGAAATGGTGTACATTGGTTCTGAACTGGGTTCAGACATATGACCATTAAACTTGGAGAATAGGAGACCCAATTTCTTGAGAGAAGGGCCCATGAAGGAGCGTTTGCTTGATGACTCGGGTTTTGACTTTCCTTGGGCACCACTGGCTCTTGGCATGGTTCTGATGAGAGGTGGCCCATGGCATGCCTTTTTCTTACAGCCTAAATTGAAAGAAACACTCTTGGATTTGGCCCGAGCCCCACCACTGCCATCATTGGTATCATCCCTCTGAGAGAGTTCAGTGCTGCTAGTGGAAAGGCTTCTCCTTGGCTGTTTTCTATTTCCTAAGAGGTCAAGCACTTCGTATCGAAAGCTGGAGATGTCCTGCTTTAGTTCCTGGGGAAAGAGAGGAGGCACATTATGTCAAGAAGCTTGGTTTTTAATTCAAAGTGGGCACATTCCCCTTTGGAACATAGCAGGGTTTTCCTAGTAGCAAATCACAAAGTCTGCAAACTATCAGAAAAGTCTCCCATTATCCAAGCGCAAGAAAAAAATGTTAATAATTCTGCAGGCAGGGTTGGCCACTGGAAAAATTGTGCAGTGGGTAAAGTTGATTTCAGAACCACCTCAGCAGGGCACATCAACAGAATAATTCCTGCTAAAGTGTTAACTGACAATGAAAGTATTAGATTAGGGCACTGGCTTTCACAGGTATCTGCTTATAAAAGGACTACTGAAGAAAAAGCTTTCAGGACTCTAAGGAATGAAACCAGAGCAGTGGAATGTCAGAGATGAGTGCTCTCTGGGGACAGAACTGTTCCTTTAAGTCTCTATGAACTCTCTTCTATCTTACTGGCTACTTAGATGCTAGGCTGTTCCTTTGAAAGCCTTTTTTAAAGCTTAATCTGATCATGTCATTCCCTTGCTTAAAACTAGTAATTTAGGACAAATTAAGCATCATGTCATGGATCAAAGGTTTTTTTTTTTTTTAAGGTCTAGTACCTATTGATTCTTTCTAATTTCATCTCTCTTTTTCCCCTATTTCTCGGGCTGTCTACTGTCCACCCATATGGGCATATTCTCCCTTGCTTCTGGGCCTTTGTGCTGTCCTCTCTGTCTAGAACACCCTTCTCACCAACTCTTTCTTCATCTGGCTCCTCTGAGCCTCAGCTTAAACACCAGTTCTGCTGGAAAGTCTGTTCTGGCCCTCCAAGTCCAAGTTGTGTTCCTTCTCTCTGTTTTCGTAGTGCCTATATTTATCCTGTCAGAATACTCAATCATTTATCACTCTGCATTACTGCTTGTCACTCCACGATACTAGAGACTGTTTAGATCTTACTACTGTATGCTAGCACTTAGCAGAGTTCTTGGCACTTCATAGGTGCCAAGTTCAGGCTCTCCATAGGTGAATTATGTCTGTGGATTACGATAATGGCCTTCCTATATACCTTAGAAAAGAAATGTGTTCTAGGAAAGGGTATCTCAACCTCTGCACTATTGACACGTTGGGCTGGATATAGGAAGCTGTCCTCTTCATTAGCAGAGGTTTAGTGGCAACCTTGCCTTTATTCATTAGATACTAATGTAGTGACCAAAGATGTCTCCTGACATTCCTACCTGGCCTGGGAACCAAAATTGCCCCAATGAGACCCACTGTTTTAGGCATATGCCAAGAGTAGCAGAATTGTATTGTTTAGTGGTAGTGTTTCTTAAGACCTTATATCCAAGAACAGATTTTTTTTGGTCTTACATCTTTTAGGTAAAGAAGTACTTTAAATCTCCAAAAATCTTACATTTTCTGTCTTGCCTCTCACCATACATCCTTGCCACATCATTTGCAGGGGTGGGGAAACTTTTTTCTGCCAAGGGCCATGTGGGTATTTATAACATCATTCGTGGGCCATACAAAATGATCAACTTAAAAATTAGCCTGCTATACATGTATTGAATTTTGAGTGCTGTTGCCCCGGCAGGGCCGCGCCAAATGGTTTTGTGGGCCTTATGTGGCCTTTGGGCTGGATGTTCCCTACCGCTGAAAAACACCCAGAATATTAGAAGACTGCATGGAGCACACTTATTTTATTCATAAAACTGATTGTGATTTGATAAACATTGGTAAAATTTCTCCATCTACTGGGTGACAAGCAATTTCAAAAAAGAAAATAAGTATTAGAACTGATTGTATGCGGGTATAGCTGTGTTATCAGCAGGCAAAATTTTATCACAAGTAACCCCAAACACTGAAGATTAAATGATGATTAAGAAATAAAAAATGAGAGACCACTTAGTGATTAAATTACCTTGAAATTTTCTTCTGTTAGTCCTTCATTTGTTTTGGAATTTCTTATCATAGCAGCCACATATCTTTTAACTAAATTCCTGATAACTTCCTGGAATTTAAAAAAAAAAAGGAAGAAGCATTCAGTTTCCTTCTTAGACTCTTAGTGAAATGAGCAATGTACACAGGAAATAAAACATGCTTAGATCATCTTTGCAACGGAAAATCCTTACAGGATCCAGCCTTTTTCTGCCCCCAAAATGGATTAAGTCCATTGACTAAACAAATTATGTCTCTGAATGTGGGAGTAGAGTGAGCCAGTAAAAGCCAATTCACACTAAGGGCAAAATTTCTACCCAAGTATAAAGGAAATATGCATTCATACTTATAATAACAATGAAATAATGCTTGAATGATCATATTATCTGTTCCTTTCATGCTGGATTAAACTGTAACACTCCCAGGAAAATGAGTTTTTCCTCCTTTTAGAAAGTTCAGAGTCTCTAAGTCTGCTAATTTCAATATGCACTAATAATATACTCAGAGTATTTTTTTTCAGAATCAATCTATACTTCTTTACAGGAATTGTCTCTTGATTTGGCCTCAGGGCAATAACACACATATGGTCTCTGATTTGTATTAGTGATGATGATGATGTTGATAGCTGTCACTTACTGCACTAGGTTAGGCACTGTGCTGAGCAATACCCAACACCACACACACACACACACACACACTCATCACTCAATTTCCAAGACCCTGTAAGAAGTTTTATCATAATTCCCCTTTAACAGATGAGGAATCTGAGACTCAGTGAGGTTAACAGGTGTGTCCAAAGTCACACTATTAGTAAATGCAAAAATTGGAATCCACTTTCATTTCAATCTGATTTCAAGGCCTATGGTAACAATAGCTAATGCTGTATATATTACCTCTGTTACTCTGATCTTAAAGAAGTCACTGAGAGGCAGATGTTGTGGTGCAGTGGGTTAAGCCAGTGTTTACAAAACTGGCATCCCATGTCAGAGCACCAGTTCAAGTCCCAGATGCTCTGCTTCTGACCCAGCTCCTTGCTAATGCACCTGGGAGAGCAGTGGAAGATGATTCAAGTACTTGTCACCTGACACACATGTGGGAGACTAGGATAGAGCTCCTGGCTCCCAGCTTGGCCTGGCCCAGATCTGGATGTTGGGAGCATTTGGGGAGTGAACCAGAGGATTGAAGATCCTCTCTCTCTCTCTCTCTCTGTGTGTGTGTGTGTGTGTGTCTGCCTTTCAAATAAATACACAAATAAATCTTTTTTAAAAAAGTAACTGAAATGTCCTTGAAACAATTTTTATAAGGACTTTGAAGCAGAAAATGAAGACAGTGAATTTTTTAAAGACTCATTACTATGAAAATAATAGTGCTTGGAGGCAGGAATAGTGAGAGAAGAGTTTCTACCAAATACTGTATTTTCTGTTTCTCTTAATTATGTCCTAAGAGAGAGTTAGGAGAAGCGACCTGTAGAATAAGGATGAATTTACTTCAAGCCTGCTTTTTTCTACTTTGGGCTTCTTTTAATCAGAAAGGTGAGAGATGATTGTCTCTTACTTGGGATTTGCAAGGATCACTCTCAAAAGATGTTTCTGGTATTTGGGTGCTTGGTTGTTTTCTGTCTGGTGGGAAGAGTATCCAAATGTTCCCTTGGTTTATTACATTTTTAGCATGCCAAAATGTTTATTTAATTCTGTAATTAAAGTTATGTTGTAATTTAAGAAGATTTGTGTTCCTAACATTCAGATAAGCTTTTAATTCATTGATGTTACTTTCCTTTTGTTATGTATTCCTGATGTATAGTATCATTACTCCATGCACTTTTTCTTTTTTTTTTCTTTTTTTTGACAGAGTTAGAGAGGGACAGAGAGAGAGAGAGAAAGGCCTTCCTTTTCCATTGGTTCACCCTCCAAATGGCCGCTATGGCCAGCACGCTGCGCCGATCCGAAGCCAGGAGCCAGGTGCTTCCTCCTGGTTTCCCATGCAGGTGCAGGGCCCAAGCACTTGGGCCATCCTCCATTGCCTTCCCAGGCCATAGCAGAGAGCTGGAATGGAAGAGGAGCAACCGGGACAGAATCCGGTGCCCCGACCGGGACTAGAACCCGGGGTGCCAGCGCCGCAGGCTGAGGATTAGCTTAGTGAGCCATGGCGCTGGCCACACTTTTTCTTCATAGTAGATTTTACCCTTGTATCACCTAATTTTAATAGCTATAATGATTTGTTTAATATCTTCTTATTCCTGCTAAATAATAAAAGAATAACAGAAAGACTGGGTCTTGTTCACAGTGATTTCTGTTGTACCCAGCTTAACGTCTGATGAACAGTAGGTATTAAAGTATTTGTTAACTGAGTGACCAATAACATTCTATTTTACTTAATATCAAAAATATAGGTTTGGAGTAGGGTTTTGGCTTTATAGTTAAGACACCCACATCTGATATTGGAGTACCTGGGTTTGATTCCTGGCTCTGGTTCCTGATTCCAATTTCTTCCAGTGCAGACCTTGGGAGGCAGTTGTGGGTTCCTGCCACCCAAGTGGGAGACCTGACTTGTGTTCCTGTCTCCTGACTTTGGCCCAGCCCTGGCTTTGCAGGCATTTGGGGTGTGAACCAATGGATGCAATCTCTCCCTGCACTCCATATCCATCTCTCTCTCTACCGTGTCTCTTTCTGTTCCTCTACCTCTCAAATAAAATTTAAAAAAAAACTTTCTAAGTCATGGATGCTGTTGAATACACTGAGGCATTGTTAAAGGACAATGAACAGGATGATAAACCAGGTGAATCCACTGTAAAGTGATACTTCAGCCTTTGGTGAAATAATAGTCTCTCCAAGCCTCCTACTCCAGTCAAATGGAACATATCCAGAAAGCCAGCGTGGAATTTGTTTCTACTTCACCAAACTGGCCAAAAACCATTGTCTTTAGTTCCAGTTAGGAAGTTTTACCTGATAATGCTGATTTTGTATCAGACTGTCAGCATGGCGTTCCTGTAATTGAAAATGGGAAGACAGGTTACATCAGCAATCAGCCCCACCCTACCCACCCATACGGATATATTTCTAAACATTAAGATTAGAAAATAACACAGGAGCTCCTGCTTGACAAACCCCCAAAGCATGTGTAGACTGGAGTGATTTTATGACATTTAAGATATGGAGTGTCACAAAGGAAGGAAGGGAAGAAACAAATTTGTCTAGAAGGAAACAATTTGAAAAACGCTTACTGTGAAACTTCTCAAGTTGTGCCTTCTCCGTCTACCATCAGGGTCTCTTTTGGGGCAGAAGGTGTTGTTGAACCAGTTGCCAAGGTATAGAAATGACTTGGGGCTGGGGATGATGTTGAAAGGAGGTGGCAAGGTACCACCTTCATCAAAGTAACTCATCCAGAGCTTTGTCCTTGCAAATTTCCACTCAATATCAGCATGATCCTATGGAAGACAGAAGTTTAAAGATTTGGAATGGGAAACTGCAAAATTCAGTTATGCCTCATTCTAACCTTTCTTTTTGCTTCTGTAGAGGGCACTCTGTCAGTAGCTATATCCTCAAGTTACACATAACTTATGATCCTGTAATCCCACTTTTAATAAGGTATATACCTTATCAATATACTTGCAAAAAGATATATGCATAGACTGTTCACTGTAGCGCAGCTAGTAATAGAAAAACAACTAACACAACCTAAATATCCAATAGTGGGAGACTAGTTAAATATATAATATCATATCTAAAAATGGCATACAATATAATAATTAAAAGCAAAGAAGCTTTTATAAGTACATATATGTGTCTAGATATGTCTATTTGCATCTAAGACCTCTAGGTAAAAAAAAGCAATATAAAGCAGAGCATATGCTGTATACATGAACCCACTTCTGTAACTGTAAACACTTTATATCTCATGCTTGCAGGTTCTAGACAGGTATATACTAAACTTATCATAGTAGTATTTTTAAGGAGTGGAACTGGAGTGGCACTATGGTTTAGATGTGGTTTATTCCCCAAGGGTTTATGTGTTGGAGGTTTGACCCTCAGGTTGTGGTGTTAAGGTGCTGAGACCTTTAAGAGGTGAGGCCTAATGAGAAGTTCTTAGGTAACCAAGGGCACTGTTCTCAGAAGAAATTGATGTAGTTCTTGCAAGCCAACCCCCACTCTGGCTTCCTGTCTGGCCATGTTTTCTCTCCCTCTCATGTACATTCCTCTTCAGGATGCTATCCGCCATGAGGTCCTCAGCTAAGCCCATGCCAGAGTCATGCTCTTTTTTTTTCAAAGATTTATTTATTTGAAAGGCAGAGTTACAGAGAGGCAGAGGAGAGGTAGAGAGAGAGAGAGAATCTTCCATCCACTGGCTCACTCCCCAAATGTCCACAGTCCACAACAGTTAGGTCTGTGCTAGGCCAAAGCTAGGAGCCTGGAACTCTATTCTGGTCTCCCGCATGGGTGGCAGGGGACTTCAAGTACTTGAGCTATCTGCTGCTGCTTTCCCAGGTACATTATCAGGAATCTCAATCAGGATGGAGCAACCAGAACTTGAAACAGCACTCTGATGTAGGAATGCTAGCATTGGAAGTCGTGGCTTAACGTGCTGCACCATAAAACCAGCTCCAGTGTTAAATTTCTTATATTCTGAAGTATTTGGAGTAAAGTGTTATAATATTGGCAACTCACTTTCAAATATTAAAAAAATAGGGGGGCTGCCATTGTGGTGTGGTTAGTTAAGCTGCTGCCTGTGACACTGGGATACCATATGAACACTGATTCTAGTCCTGGCTGCTCCATCCTGATCTAGTTTACTGCTAATGCACATGGGAAAACAGCATAAGATATCCTGAGTGCTTAAGTGCCTGCCAAATGGAGTTCCAGCCTCCTAGCTTTGGCCTGGTCCAGACCCTGAAATTGCAGCCACTGGGAGAATGAACACTTGGATGGAAGATTGCTCTTTCTCTCTCTATCTCTTTCTAACTGAACCTTTATATTTAAAAAATAAATCTTAAAGAAATAACGTCCTTGAGCCCCCAAAATTTGCATAAGGTGGTGCAAGCTTTGTTTAGAGGCCACATAACTTATGATTTATGCCCATCAGCTTTTTAAGTAAAGATTTATTTAATTTTTTTGAAAGAGTTTGGCGGGGGGAGACACACAGAGAGTTGGATCTCCCATCTGCTGGGTTGCTCTCCAGATGGCCACACAGCCAGTGATGGGTTAGGCCAAAGCCAGGAGCCAGGAGCCAGGAGCTTTATCTGGGTCTCCCTTGTGTGTGGCAGGGTCCCAAATACTTGGGACATCTGCTGTTGCTTTTCCCAGACCATTAGCAGGGAAGTGGATCAGAAGTGGAGCAACTAGGACATGAACTGGCGCCTATATGGGATGCCAGTACCACAGGTGGTAAGTTTACCCACTATGCTACAGTGCCGGCCCCTACCCATCAACGTTTTTCTTGACAGGCAGAGTTAGACAGTGAGAGAGAGAGACAGAGAGAAAGGTCTTCTCTCTGCTGGTTCACCCCCCAAATGGCCACTATGGCCAGTGTGCCGTGCCGATCCAAAGCCAGGAGCCAGGTGCTTCTCCTGGTCTCCCATGCGGGTGCAGGGCCCAAGGACATGGGCCAGCCTCCACTGCCTTCCCGGGCCACAGCAGAGAGCTGGACTGGAAGAGGAGCAACCGGAACAGAACCGGCACCCCAACTGGGACTAGAACCCAGAGTGCCAGCGCCACAGGCAGAGGATTAGCCAAGTGAGCCGCAGTGCCAGCCTACCCATCAACTTTTAAAAGAATTCCATATAGGATAGTTCATGTGAGAAGCAGAATAATGACCCCTAAAGATGTCCTAGTCCTAATCCCTGGAAACTCTGAATGATATAGTACATGGAAAAGAATCATCAGTTATACAGGGAACTAAGGCTGCTAATCAGGTGACTTTGAGATGAAGAGGTCATTTTAGATTATCTGGGTTGGCCCAATGCAATCACAAGGCTGTTTCTGAGTGAAAGAAGGGGGCAGAGGAGTCAACTTCAGAGTGACACAATGGGATAAAACTCAACCAGCCATTTCTGGCTTTGAGGATGGAAGAAGTTCACACAACTAAAGGCCACCAGCCAAGGGACACAGGCAACCTGTAGGGGCTTAAAAAGGTAAGAATATGAATTTTCTGCTACAGTCCACAGAAATGTCAACTGACCCTTAAATTTCAGTTCAGTGAAACTCATTTCAGATTTCTGATACCAAGACTGTCACATATAGGTTTGCATTATTTTTTTATTTGACAGGTAGAGTTATAGACAGTGAGAGAGACAGAGATAAAAGTCTTCCTTCCATTGGTTCACTCCCCAAATGGCCACCACAGCCGGTGCTGCTCTGAACTAAAGCCAGGAGCCAGGTGCTTTTTCTTGGTCTCCCATGCGGGTGCAGGAGCCCAAGCACTTAGGCCATCCTCCACTGCCCTCCTGGACCACAGCAGAGAGCTGGACTAGAAGAGGAGCAACTGGGATTAGAACCCAGCATCCATATGGGATGCCGGCACCACAGCAGGAGGATTAACCAAGTGAGCCACGGTTCTGGCCCCTGATAGGTTTGCATTATTTCATACCAATAAGTTTGTGGTAGTTTGTTAGAACAGCAGTTGAAAACTAGTACAGATATGTGTGAAAGAACAGGGATCATCTTTTGGAGGCTGAAACTGTATTGTAATTGGCTACCAAATTTGGTCAAAGATTTCTTGGGGCTGGCACTGTAGCATAGCTGGTAAAACCACCACCTGTAGTGCTGTCATCCCACATGGGTGCCAGTTCAAGTCCCGGTTGCTGCACTTCTGATCCAGCTCTCTGCTGTGGGCTGGGAAAGCAGAAGATGGCCCAAGTCATTGGGCCCTTGAACCCACATGGGAGACCAGAAAGAAGCTCCTGGCTCCTGACTTTGAAACAGCATAGATCCGGACATTGTGGCCATGTAGGGAGTGAACCAGCAGATGGAAGACCTCTCTCTCTCTCTGCCTCTACCTCTCTGTAACTCTGATTTACAAATAAATAAATTTTTAAAAAGGAATACAACCTAATTCAATTACAGTTTGGTTGTCTAATTTCCAAAGGAAACAGAATTTGTCTGCACAGATCACTGTTTTTATCTGGAACAATTGTTACAAATACTCTGGCAAAAAAGGAGTTCTGAGAGATAGAAACAATATAGACCCCTCTATCAAAAGCTTACAGTATAAGGACAAAAATGTAAATCTCTTTCTTTATCATTTCATGAGATTTTGAAAGGGCTATCTAGGTCTTACAATGTGTGCTCAGAGTGGTTTCTGGGTGAATATCCACTCTGTCACCAAATCCTAGAATTTGCCCCTTTAGCCTTTCAGATGTCCCACAAAGGCTTTCATTTTGCTCTCCAAGGAAGCAATGCTTAGCTACCATATTAAATAATTTGAAGATTGAGTGCAAGAGTGACATTCTGTAGAGTAAGATTTTTATGTCTGATTCTATGAAGTTAATGGAATCAAAGGATCTATTAAAATTGTATGTAAGAGTTGAGGGGGGCGGAGCCAAGATGGCAGATAGTGAGGGCGCACACCAATAGTCCGGGAAAAGATAGTTTAATAAAAGTGGAGTTACTGTAGCCTCAGGAAAAGAATCAAGAAAAAAACTGCAGAGGAAACTCTCCCGGATCTAGTGGATATGACACAGAGGACCTATGGGGAGAGCAAGGTCGCCCACCATGTGGAAGCCCAGCCGCGGGAGCCGAGCAACAGAATCTTCGCGCCAGCACTGGAAGGGGAGGTAAGACAAAAACCTCAGAAACCCGAGACATTGGCAGGGAAAGGCAGAACAAGGCCTGAGGCCCCACTGGGGAAAGTTCACCAGGCTGACTGGAGGAGAGAAAAAAAAATGAATAAATAAGGGGAACCAGCATGAACACTAGCCTCTCGCTCCACTAACCTTACAAAGCCGGGCAAGAAAAAGAGCAGGCGCGATTTTACATATGTAAAGTGGCAACCGCGAGTAGCCAAGCAGAAAAACTTGACTCTGGTAGGGAGAAATAACAGGAGGTTAGAATCTAGTGAAAGTAGGTGGAGCTAATGATCTGCGACTATGAGAAGCTGAGGGGGCGGGGCGAGAGAACTCACCAAGTACACAGACTTGGTAACATTGGTAACCCGGTGAAAGACTGTGGAGAAATTTGAGAATATGCTGAGGGCTGTATAAACTCTTTGGTCCCAGGGGTAGATCAAACAAATACCCACAAAGGCCAGATTTCAACTACCCTCAATTCCACTCAGCTGTGCAGAATTACTTCCCAACTGAGGCAAAGAAAAAAAAAAAAGAGAGTGCGAGCTAGGGAGAGAACAATCTGGGTGAGTCACATTTGACACACCCTTAAACCTGAAGAATCAAACAGAGCTCTCTGGCCACACCCATCACAGTCTCTAAGGATCCATCAAAGCAGACAGCCCACTTAATCTAGAGTCATAGTATAAAGAGAAAAAATACCATAGCAAAGAAACCAAAGAATATCTCCAATATGCCAAACAACAAACGCAGAAAGGGAGGTCACAAGAGCAAGGAAGACACTATGATGCCCCCAAATGAACAAGACACCCCAAGCCAAGATTATGAAGATGAAGAGAGAGGAAATGCAAGAAGCACATCTCAAAAAGTTGATAAGAACATTAAGAAGTTCTCAAAAACAAATTCTTGAACTACAGAAATCCTTACTGGACAGGATAGAAAAATCTCATGAAAATGAAATCTTAAGGAGGAATCAAAATGAAACGCAGAAACTAGTAGAACAGGAAAGTGGGGTAGTGACGAGAAATCATAATGAAATGAAGAACTCAATAGATCAAATGACAAACACATTAGAGAGACTTAAAAACAGAATGGGTGAAGCGGAAGAGAGAATATCGGACTTAGAAGACAGAGAACAGAAAGGAAACAGACAAACCAAAGAAAAGATTAGGAAATCAGAAATCTAAAAAATATTGTTGGGAATCTACAGGATACTATTAAAAAAACCAACATTTGGGTTCTAGGAGTTCCTGAAGGCATGGAGAGGGAGAAAGGATTAGAAGGCCTTTTTAGTGAGATACTTGCAGAGAACTTCCTGGGTTTGGAGAAGGACAGAGACATCCTAGTACAGGAAGCTCATAGAACCCCTAGCAAACATGACCAAAAGTTATCCTCATCACTACATGTTGTAATCAAACTCAACAAAGTGAAACATAAATAAAAGATCCTAAAATGTGCAAGAGAGAAACGTCAGATTACTCTCAGAGGATCTCCAATTAGACTCACAGCAGACTTCTCATCAGAAACCCTACAAGCTAGGAGGGAATGGTGAGATATAGCCCAGGTACTAAGAGAGAAAAACTGCCAGCCCAGAATATTATATCCTGCAAAGCTCTCATTTGTGAATGAAGGTGAAATAAAAAGACCTTTCATAGCAAACAGAAATTGAAAGAATTTGTTGCCACTCACCCAGCCCTGCAAAACATGCTTAAAGATGTGTTACACACAGAAACACGGTCATCAATATGAAAGAAGGTAAAGGAAGGAAACCTCACAGCAAAAGATCACAGGGAGTTCAAAGCATATATTAGAAATATATTTCGCAAATGGCAAGGCAAAGTTACTACTTATCAATAGTCACATTGAATGTTAATGGCCTGAACTGTCCAGTTAAAAGACACTGATTGGCTGAATGGGTTAAGGAACAAAACCCATCTATTTGCTGCTTACAAGAAACACATCTTTCCAACAATGATGCATACAGACTGAAAATGAAAGGCAGGAAAAAGATATACCATGCCAACAGAAATGAAAAAAGAGTGGGCGTAACCATCTTAATGTCAGACAGCATAAACTTCAACACAAAAACTGTTGAGTGAGTCAAAGAGGGGCACTATATAATGATTAAGGGATCAATTCAACTGGAAGATATAACGATTATCAATGTATATGCACCTAATTACAGGGCACCAGTTTATTTAAAAGACTTGTTAAGGGACTTAAAGGGAGACTTAGACTCCAATACAATAGTTCTTGGGGACTTCAATACTCCACTCTCAGAAATAGACAGATCAACAGGACAGAAGATCAACAAGGAGACAGTAGATTTAAACGACACTATAGCCCAAATGGATCTAACAGATATCTACAGAACTCTTCATCCTACACATAAAGCATTTACGTTCTTCTCAGCAGTACGTGGAACCTTCTCTAGGATTGACCACATACTAGGCCATAAAGCAAGTCTCAGCAAATTCAAAAGAATTAGAATCATACCATGCAGCTTCTCAGACCACAAAGGAATGAAATTGGAAATTAGCAACTCGGGAATCCCTGGAGCACATGCAAACACATGGAGATTGAACAACATGCTCCTGAATGAACAATGGGTCATAGAAGAAATCAAAAGAGAAATCAAAAATTTTCTTGAAGTAAATGAGGATAAAAGCACATCATACCAAAACCTATGGGATACAACAAAAGCAGTGTTAAGAGGAAAGTTTATATCAATAGGTGCCTACATCAAGAAATTGGAAAGGCACCAAATAGATGAGCTTTCAAGTCATCTCAAGGATCTAGAAAATCTGCAGCAAACCAAACCCAAACCCAGTAGGAGAAGAGAAATAATTAAAATCAAAGAAGAATTCAACAGGATTGAATCCAAGAAAACATTACAAAAAATGAGCCAAACAAGGAGCTGGTTTTTTGAAAAAATAAACAAAATTGACACCCCATTGGCCCAACTAACTAAAAAAAGAAGAGAAAAGACCCCAAATCAATAGGATCAGAGATGAAAATGGAAACGTAACAACAGACACCACAGAAATAAAAAGAATCATCAGAAATTACTACAAGGACTTGTATGCCAGCAAACAGGGAAATCTATCAGAAATGGACAGATTCTTGGACACATACAACCTACCTAAATTGAGCCAGGAAGACATAGAAAACCTAAACAGACTCATAAATGAGACAGAAAATGAAACAGTAATAAAGGCCCTCCCAACAAAGAAAAGCCCAGGACCAGATGGATTCCCTGCTGAGTTCTACCAGACATTTAAAGAAGAACTAACTCCAATTCTTCTCAAACCATTCAGAACAATCGAAAAAGAGGGAATCCTCCCAAATTCTTTCTATGAAGCCAGCATCACCTTAATCCTAAGCCGGAAAAAGATGCAGCATTGAAAGAGAATTACAGACCAATATCCCTGATGAACATAGATGCAAAAATCCTCAATAAAATTCTGGCCAATAGAATGCAATAACACATCAGAAAGATCATCCACCCAGACCAAATGGAATTTATGCCTGGTATGCAGGGATGGTACAACATTCGCAAAACAATCAACATAATACAGAAGAAAAACCATATGATTCTCTCAATAGACGCAGAGAAAGCATTTGATAAAATAGAACACCCTTTCATGATGAAAACTCTAAGCAAACTGGGTATGGAAGGAACATTCCTCAATACAATCAAAGCAATATATGAAAAACCCACGGCCAACATCCTATTGAATGGGGAAAAGTTAGAAGCATTTCCGCTGAGATCTGGTACCAGACAGGGATGCCCACTCTCACCACTGCTATTCAATATAGTTTTGGAAGTCTTAGCCAGAGCTATTAGGCAAGAAAAAGAAATTAAAGGAATACATATTGGGAAGGAAGAACTCAAACTATCCCTCTTTGCAGATGATATGATTCTTTATTTAGGGGACCCAAAGAACTCTACTAAGAGACTATTGGAACTCATCGAAGAGTTTTGCACAGTAGCAGGATATAAAATTAATGCACAAAAATCAACAGCCTTTGTATACAGAGGCAATGCCACGGCTGAGGAAGAACTTCTAAGATCAATCCCATTCACAATAGCTACAAAAACAATCAAATACCTTGGAATAAACTTAATCAAGGACGTTAAAGATCTCTATGATGAAAATTACAAAAACTTAGAGAAAGGATTAGAAGAGGATACCAAAAAATGGAGAAATCTTCCATGCTCATGTATTGGAAGAATCAATATAAAAAAATGTCCATTCTCCCAAAAGCAATTTATACATTCAATGCAATACCAATCAAGATACCAAAGACATTCTTCTCAGATCTGGAAAAAATGATGCTGAAATTCATATGGAGACACAGAAGACCTCGAATAGCCAAAGCAATCTTGTACAACAAAAACAACCGACATAATGGGAAAAAATATTTGCAAACTATACTACAGATAAAGGGTTGATAACCAGAATCTACAAAGAAATCAAGAAAATCCACAACAACAAAATAAACAACCCACTTAAGAGATGGGCCAAGGACCTCAATAGACATTTTTCAAAAGAGGAAATCCAAATGGCCAACAGACACATGAAAAAATGTTCAAGATCACTAGCAATCAGAGAAATGCAAATCAAAACCACAATGAGGTTTCACTTCACCCCGGTGAGAATGGCTCACATTTAGAAATCTACCAACAATAGATACTGGAGAGGATGTGGGGAAAAAGGGACACTAACCCACTGTTGGTGGGAATGCAAACTGGTTAAGCCACTATGGAAGTCAGTCTGGAGATTCCTCACAAACCTGAACATAACCCTACCATACAACCCAGCCATACCACTCCTTGGAATTTACCCAAAGGAAATTAAATGGGCAAATAAAAAGCCATCTGCACATTAATGTTTATTGCATCTCAATTCTCAATAGCTAAGACCTGGAACCAACCCAAATGCCCATCAACAGTAGACTGGATAAAGAAATTATGGGACATGTACTCCATAGAATACTACACAGCAGTAAGAAACAATGAAACCCGGTCATTTGCAACAAGATGGAGGAATCTGGAAAATATCATGCTGAGTGAATTAAGCCGGTCCCAAAGAGACAAATATCATTTGTTTTCCCTGATCGGCGACAACTGAGCACCAAAGGGGAAACCTGTTGAAGTGAAATGGACACTATAAGAAACAATGACCTGATCAGATCTTGTCCTGACTCTAGATGTACAATGTAATACTTTATCCATTTTAGTATTTGTTGTTGTTGTTGTTGTTCTAGTACTAGTGGTTGAACTCTGTAATTAACACACAATTATTCTTAGGTGTTTAAATTTTAACTGAAAAGTGATCCCTGTTAAATCTAAGAGTGGAAAAAGAGAGGTAGGAGATGTACATTTTGGAACATGCTCAATTGGACTTGCCCCAAATGGTGGAGTTAGAAATGTGCCAGGGGATTCCAATACAATCCCATCAAGGTGGCATGTACCAATGCCATCTCACTAGTCCAAGTGATCAATTTCAGTTCACAGTTGATCACACTGATAGGTCTAAGAGTCAAAGGGATCACACAAACAAGACAAGTGTCTGCTAATACTAACTGATAGAATCAAAAAGGGAGAGAAGGATCCAACATGGGAAGCGGGATACACAGCAGACTCATAGAATGGCAGATGTCCTAAACAACACTCTGGCCTCAGAATCAGCCCTTAAGGCATTCGAATCTGGCTGAAGAGTCCATGAGAGTATTGTAGGCATGGAAAGCCAAGATACCATGGAAAAGGAAAAAAAAGAAGAAGACCTAAATGAAAGATCTGTGTGAGTGAGATCCCAGTGGAAAGAACGGGGCCATCAAAGAAGGAGGTACCTTTCTCTGAAGGGAGGAGAGAACTTCCACTTTGACTATGACCCTATCAGAATAAGATCAAAGTCAGCGAACTCTAAAGGCTTCCATAGCCCTGGCAACTCATGACTAGAGCCTAGGGAGATTACTGACGCCATGAACAGGAGTGTCAAATTGTTAAGTCAGCAACAGAAGTCACTGTGTACTTACATCCCATGTGGGATCTGTCCTTAATGTGTTGTCTAATGTGCAATGATGCTATAAATAGTACTGAAACAGTATTTTTACACTTTGTGTTTCTGTGTGGGTACAAACTGATGAGATCTTTACTAATTATATACTGAATCGATCTTCTGTATATAAAGATAATTGGAAATGAAAAAAAAAGAACTTGGGGTTAAATTGGCAATAGCATAGAAAATTAATTTTTTAAAAAAAATATCATGTAGGATCTCTGTCTTTAATGTTCTGTACACTCTTATTTAATGCTATAACTAGTACTCCAAGAGTATTTTTTTCACTTTGTGTTGCTATATGGGGGCAAACTGTTGATAACTTTACCTAATATATACTAAACTGATCTTCTGTATATAAAGAGAATTGAAAATGAATCTTGATGTGATTGGAAGGGGAGAGGGAGCGGGAAAGGGGAGGGTTGTGGGTGGGAGGGAAGTTTTGGGAGAGGGGAAGCCATTGTAACCCATAAGCTGTACTTTGGAAATTTATATTCATTAAATAAATGTTTAATAATTTAAAAATATCGGAAAACATAAACATTACCACAAAAACTGTTAAGGGTTCATTCAATTCAACAGGAAGATATAACGATTATCAATGTATATGCACCTAATTACAGGGCACCAGTTTATTCAAAATATTTGTTAAGGGACTTAAAGGGAGACTTAGACTCCAATACAATAGTACTTGGGGATTTCAATACTCCACTCTCAGAAATAGACAGATCAACAGGACAGAAGATCAACAAGGGGACAGTAGATTTAAATGACACTATAGCCCAAATGGATCTAACAGATATCTACAGAACTCTTCATCCTACACATAAAGCATTTACGTTCTTCTCAGCAGTACATGGAACCTTCTCTAGGATTGACCACATACTAGGCCATAAAGCAAGTCTCAGCAAATTCAAAAGAATTAGAATCATACCATGCAGCTTCTTAGACCATAGTGGAATGAAGTTGGAAATTAGCAACTCAGGAATCCCTAGAGCATATGCAAACACATGGAGATTGAACACCATGATCCTGAATGATCAATGGTCATAGAAGAAATCAAAAGAGAAATCAAAAATTTTCTTGAAGTAAATGAGGATAACAGCACATCATACCAAAACTTATGGGATACAGCAAAAGCAGTGTTAAGAGGAAAGTTTATATCAATAGGTGCCTACATCAAGAAATTGGAAAGGCACCAAATAAATGAGCTTTCAGTTCTTCTCAAGGATCTAGAAAATGTGCTGCAAACAAGACCCAAATCTAGTAGAAGAGAAATAATTAAAATCAGAGAAGAAATCAACAGGATTGAATAAAAAATATTACAAAAAATGAGCCAAACAAGGAGCTGGTTTTTTGAAAAAATAAACAAAATTGACACCCCATTGGCCCAACTAACTAAAAAAAGAAGAGAAAAGACCCCAAATCAATAGGATCAGAGATGAAAATGGAAACGTAACAACAGACACCACAGAAATAAAAAGAATCATCAGAAATTACTACAAGGACTTGTATGCCAGCAAACAGGGAAATCTATCAGAAATGGATAGATTCCTGGACACATGCAACCTACCTAAATTGAACCAGGAAGACATAGAAAACCTAAACAGACCCATAACTGAGACAGAAATTGAAACAGTAATAAAGTCCCTCCCAACAAAGAAAAGCCCAGGACTGGATGGATTCACTGCTGAATTCTACCAGACATTTAAAGAAGAACTAACTCATATTCTTCTCAAACCATTCAGAACAATCGGAAAAGAGGGAATCCTCCCAAATTCTTTCCATGAAGCCAGCATCACCTTAATTCCTAGCCGGAAAAAAGATGTAGCATTTCCCTGTTTGCTGGCATACAACTCCTTGTAGGAATTGCTAATGATTCTTTTTATTTCTGTGGTGTTTGTTGTTATGTTTCCTTTTTCATCTCTGATTTTATTGATTTGGGTCTTTTCTCTTCTTTTTAGTTAGTTGGACCAATGGGGTGTCAATTTTGTTTTTTTTTTTTAAAAAGCCAGCTCTTCGTTTGGCTGATTTTTTGTAATGTTTTTTTTTTGGATTCAATCCTGTTGATTTCTTCTCTGATTTTAATTATTTCTCTTCTACTAGATTTGGGTCTGGTTTGCAGCACATTTTCTAGATCCTTGAGAAGAACTGAAAGCTCATTTATTTGGTGCCTTTCCAATTCCTTGATGTAGGCACCTATTGATATAAACTTTCCTTTAACACTGCTTTTGCAGTATCTCATAAGTTTTGGTATGATGTGCTGTTATCCTCATTTACTTCCAGAAAATTTTTGATTTCTCTTTTGATTTCTTCTATGACCCATTGTTCATTCAGGATCATGGTGTTCAATCTCCATGTGTTTGCATATGCTCTAGGGATTCCTGAGTTGCTAATTTCCAATTTCATTCCTTTGTGGTCTGAGAAGCTGCATGGTATGATTCTAATTCTTTTGAATTTGCTGAGACTTGCTTTATGGCCTAGTATGTGGTCAATCCTAGAGAAGGTTCCATGTACTGCTGAGAAGAACGTAAATGCTTTATGTGTAGGATGAAGAGTTCTGTAGATATCTGTTAGATCCATTTGGGCTATAGTGTCGTTTAAATCTACTGTCTCCTTGTTGATCTTCTGTCCTGTTGATCTGTCTATTTCTGAGAGTGGAGTATTGAAGTCCCCAAGTACTATTGTATTGGAGTCTAAGTCTCCCTTTAAGTCCCTTAACAAATATTTTGAATAAACCGGTGCCCTGTAATTAGGTGCATATACATTGATAATTGTTATATCTTCCTGTTGAATTGATCCCTTAATCATTATATAGTGCCCCTCTTTGTCTCACTCAACAGTTTTTGTGTTGAAGTTTATGCTGTCTGACATTAAGATGGTTACGCCCGCTCTTTTTTCATTTCTGTTGGCATGGTATATCTTTTTCCTGCCTTTCATTTTCAGTCTGTATGCATCTTTGTTGGAAAGATGTGTTTCTTGTAAGCAGCAAATAGATGGGTTTTGTTCCTTAACCCATTCAGCCAATCAGTGTCTTTTAACTGGACTGTTTAGGCCATTAACATTCAATGTGACTATTGATAAGTAGTAACTTTGCCTTGCCATTTGCGAAATATATTTCTAATATATGCTTTGAACTCCCTGTGATCTTTTGCTGTGAGGTTTCCTTCCTTTACCTTCTTTCATATTGATGACCGTGTTTCTGTGTTTCTGTGTGTAACACATCTTTAAGCATGTTTTGCAGGGCTGGGTGAGTGGCAACAAATTCTTTCAATTTCTGTTTGCTATGAAAGGTCTTTTTATTTCACCTTCATTCACAAATGAGAGCTTTGCAGGATATAATATTCTGGGCTGGCAGTTTTTCTCTCTTAGTACCTGGGCTATATCTCACCATTCCCTCCTAGCTTGTAGGGTTTCTGATGAGAAGTCTGCTGTGAGTCTAATTGGAGATCCTCTGAGAGTAATCTGACGTTTCTCTCTTGCACATTTTAGGATCTTTTATTTATGTTTCACTTTGTTGAGTTTGATTACAACATGTAGTGATGAGGATAACTTTTGGTCATGTTTGCTAGGGGTTCTATGAGCTTCCTGTACTAGGATGTCTCTGTCCTTCTCCAAACCCAGGAAGTTCTCTGCAAGTATCTCACTAAAAAGGCCTTCTAATCCTTTCTCCCTCTCCATGCCTTCAGGAACTCCTAGAACCCAAATGTTGGTTTTTTTAATAGTATCCTGTAGATTCCCAACAATATTTTTTAGATTTCTGATTTCCTAATCTTTTCTTTGGTTTGTCTGTTTCCTTTCTGTTCTCTGTCTTCTAAGTCCGATATTCTCTCTTCCGCTTCACCCATTCTGTTTTTAAGTCTCTCTAATGTGTTTGTCATTTGATCTATTGAGTTCTTCATTTCATTATGATTTCTCGTCACTACCCCACTTTCCTGTTCTACTAGTTTCTGCGTTTCATTTTGATTCCTCCTTAAGATTTCATTTTCATGAGATTTTTCTATCCTGTCCAGTAAGGATTTCTGTAGTTCAAGAATTTGTTTTTGAGAACTTCTTAATGTTCTTATCATAAATTTTTTGAAATCCGTATTTTGCATTTCTTCTACCTCATCATCTTCATAATCTTGGCTTGGGGTGTCTTGTTCATTTGGGGGCATCATAGTGTCTTCCTTGCTCTTGTGACCTCCCTTTCTGTGTTTGTTGCTTGGCATTGTGGAGATATTCTTTGGATTCTCTTCCCTCGCTGTGGTGTTTTTTCTTGTTATACTATGACTTTATTAAGTGGACTGTCTGCTTTTGATGGAGCCTTAGAGGCTTGAGTTGGCTGTGGCCTGAGAGCTCTGTTTTGTTCCTCAGGGTTAAGCGTTTGCCAAAGGTGACACTCCCAGGTTAGGCATGGTAAATCTCTCTCTCTCTTTCTTTCTTTCTTTCTTTCTTTCTTCCTTCCTTCCTTCCTTCCTTCCTTCCTTCCTTCCTTCCTTCCTTCCTTTCTGATTCATAAGGGAAGTAATAGTGCACAGCTGAGTGGAATTGGAGGTAGTTAGCAGGCGAATGAAATACCCACAGGAGCCAGGGATCGGAAGCTCTTTCCCAAGGACCACACAGGGAATCTCTGCTGCCCTCAGTGTGGGCTCAAATTCTCCTGCAGTCTCCCACTGTGTTGCCAAAGTTACTGAATTTTAGCATCTCTGGAGAGTACTCACGTGAATCCCATGAGTTCTCTCCTCCACCGTCTCTTTTTTCAGTCTCAGTTCATTAGCACCACACATCACTAGTTCCTAATCTCCTGTTATTTCAACCCCCCCGGAGTTTGTTTTTTCTGCTTGGCTGAGGGTGGGTGCAGGCCTGAGGTCGCCCCGCTTATGACGTATGTCCAAAATGGTGTCTGCTCTTTGTCTTGCTCGCTTTGAGAGGTGAGCGGAGAGAGAGAAACTTGTGTCCATATGGGTCACTTTTTTTTCCTCTCTCTTCTAGATAGCCTGGAGAACATTTCCCCATGGGGTTTCAAGCTTCGTTCCCTCTAGTCTCCTCTTTCCACTTTCCTGCCAGTGTCTCGGGCTATTGAGGTTCAGCTCACCTCACGTTCCAGCGCTGGTGTGTTGATTCTGCCGCTGGTGTCCCGAACCATGGTCTCCCATGCTCTCCACGCAGGTCCACTGTGAATCACTAGTTCTTGAAGAGTTTCCTCTGCTGTTTCTTCCCCTACTCTTCCTTGAACCTGCAGTATCTCCACTTTTATTAAACTACCTCTTCCCAGACTATCTGTGTGCTTCCTTCCTATTCCACCATCTTGCCACTCTCCCTCACAAAGTATTTCTTAAAATGAACTATGTCACATTGTCAGAACTCATTTCTGGATATTTCACAAAGGAGAATGATGTTGCAACTCCTGTGGCTTTTCAGCTGCTTTTCTCATAAACTTGGCCCAATGTCCTAGTATCTGTAAATACTCTGGTTTTTAAAAGTTCCTGAATGAATTTAAATTTTTGTTTTCATATGTTTTGGACAAGAAGAAGTTATGGCTTTTTCTTTTTTTTAAGATTTATTTATTTATTTGAAAATCAGAGTTACACAGAGAGAGAAGGAGAGGTGTGGTGGAATGAGAAGGCCATGCCAAGATGGCCGGTGGCCACAGAAACTGCCTGGCAACAGGCTGTGATTGGTTAAGGCATAGACCACTCCTTGACCGGATTGGCTGCCTTGGCTATATAAGCTACTGTAGCAACTGTAGTAAAGGAGTCTGCAGGCTGCTTGCCTCAGGCCTGCTTTCACCTGACTCCTGGGGTCTGTGTGGTGACTCAGTGCCTCTTTCCCACACCATGCTCTTCCTCTCAGAACAATTCCACAGCAACAGAGAGGCAGAGAGAGAGGTCTTCCATCCGATGGTTCACTCCCCAATCGTCCCAAATGGCCGGAGCTGTGCTGATCTGAAGCCAGGAGCCAGGAACTTCCTCTAGGTCTCCCATGTGTGTGCAAGGGCCCACGGACTTAGGCTATCTTCTACTGCTTTCCCAGGCCATAGCAGAGAGCTGGATCGGAAATGGAACAGCCAGGACTCGAACTGGTGCACACATAGGATGCCAGCACCGCAGGCAGTAGATTTACCTCTAAGTCACAAGGCCCTCCCCAGTTATGTCCTTTTCAAAAAATAGTTTTTTAAGAGGAGGGAGAGTTTTTGATTTTGAGAAAAAAATGAAAACATGTAGTAGGCCAAGTTATAAAGCATGGGCCACTGGTTTAGGGGTTGGGAGGCTTTCTGCGTCTACTCCTCTCAGGTAAGGATATGATTTTAGCTGAGCATTTACAAAATAGTTCAAGGACCTCAATCCTATTCCCTTGGTGCTCCAGTGATGTCAAGTTGGGAATTACTATGTAGTAATTCAGCCATGAAATTATTGCAAACAATTCCCTCAAAATTCTTTTTCCATTCATTTATCATGTCTCAATTCATTATTCACTTATGCATTTGTTCTTTACTTATTTGAGAGTCATAGAGAGAGACACAGAGAGAGACAGAGAAACAGTGAGGCCCCATTCACTGGTTCACTCTCTAAATGCTCACAACAGCTGGGGCTGGGCCAGGGCCCGAAGCCAGGAAGTGGTTATGCTATTCAGGGCTCCCATATGTGTGGCAGGAATGGAATTACTTAAGCCATCACCACTGCCTCCCAGGGTTTTCTTTAGCAAGAAACTGGGGCAGGGAAATGAACCAAGGTCTATAATATTGGATGTAGGTGTCTTAAACTCTAGGGTAAATGCCTGCTCCCCATTAACTCTTTGACAGCTGTGCTGAGCAACGACCATGTGCTAGACATTCTTCTAGGTACTGAGTATAGAGAAATGACTGTCCAATGGTAGAGGTGGTGGTGGTGGTGATGGTGGTGGTGGTGGTGATGGTGGTGAGAATACCACACAGGACACAATTAGAGTACAGAGGTAAGACACAAATCCTAAAGATCAGCAAATAATAGGAACTGGTTAAACAGAGTAAGCTACTAACTGATGAGTAAGGTAAGCATTTATTTATTCATTCAACAAATATGTATTGATTGCATCCTGTGTGTTAGGATTATGGACAACAGAATCATTTGATATACATAAATCTTTTTTTAGATGTATTGATTTACTTATTTGAAAGGCAGAGTGACAGGAAGATGGGGAGAGCGAGGGAGGGTGAGAGAGAGAGATCTTCCATCTACTAGTTCACTCTCCAGGTGCCCACAACAGAGAAATGTTTTATTTCTAATCTGTGACCTAAATTCAGTTGCAAGATTGTGAATGTAGCTTCTGTAATCTTATTTATCTAAAACTTCCCTAACTACATATTGGCCAGTTGGTTTTCACTCATCTTCATGGCACTAGCCTTTCACATTTTGTGGTAGGTAAATCAAACATTAGCTCCTCCATTTCTTCAGTGTTGGTGGTGATTCCCACTCCTACTCTCAGCCCAACCCTCTCTATCCAACTATAACTTTCGGGTATTTTCCTAGATCAGCCCTGACTGGGTGCTTTTGTGTAAGAGATAACCTATGCAACCATAGACAATGGTCCTGCTTCTTCCCAAATTTCCAAAATTTTTAGGACTTTTCTGCTGCCATAATGTGCACTTAATGACACATAGCCTTACAGATGTGTTCTAACTCATGTGTATGCCTGCTTTGCCGTTCAGATTGTCAGCTTGTATAAAGCAGCAGAGGGCTTTTTATTTATTTTAGCTCCTTTCAAAGTGCCTACATAATATACCCTAATTGCAGAGCACACCCACAAATGTTGTTGACTTGCTCAGATTCTGAGCACATGGCCATACCTAGGTCAAATGTACATGTCTGTACAATTTCACATTTCTCAACACATCCAAGCTCAAGGTTATTTTCCTTGCAATCATTCTGCAAGGCCAGTTTCTTACCCAGCTTTTGAAAAGTCCTATGTACTCTCTCAGATCTCCTGCCAGCAACCATCTTGCTTAGCAAATTGGAAAAATTTATAACATGATGTAAAAGAAGAGTGGCAGGAACAAACACAGCAAGAGCAGAGCTAATAATAACCCTGATGGAGAAGGCTGCTCCTAGGAATCTTGGTCCCCATGGCAGGCTGGTTGGAAGGCTATTTTAGGCATGGGGACATGTTGGCATTCTTCAAATTAACTAGTAATTGCTTATTTCATTTGAGCATAAGACCAGCTCTGTTTCTCTTTGATGGGGAAGCAACATAAATCACTGTGGCTTACACACCACAAGAGATGAAGGAATTAATTTTCCATGACATCTCAAGGGAAGGTTACCTCATTTGGACTGCTTCCTCCTCATGTTAGAATCCAGGGCATGCTTCTTAAATGTTGGTGTATATCAGAATCATATGGGGCATTTATTAAAAACGCTGATTTCTGGAGCTTGCCAGAAGTTATACATGGTATTATAGTTTTGCCTCATAGCTAAAAATGCAATTTTAAAAAGACATGAGCGTTTTCAAGACATTATAATTTTAACTCCATTTTCTTTCAATTCGTTTTTAAAATATACAGGAATTTTAAAAATATGGAAGTCATCTGAGCCTCCCTCTATCACTTGGAGGCCTTGAAGCAGAAAAAGTCCCCTCAGTGACTGTTTTCATCCTCTTTGATGCCCTCCCCTCTTATTAAACACTGTGGTGATCTAGTCAGGGGTCAGTTTCCTGCCACAAAATAGGCAGCAGTCCTCCCCACCTCCCTGAAGTTTCTAGGTGGCTAGAATTTATTGTTCTAGTCATTCTGGGGCCTGCTGGGCATTACCTTGATATTGGTGTACCTGGCGTTGAGCCCTCTTAACAGTCTCAATGTATATGCACAAACTCAACTGTGAAACTTCAGGGCTCTAACTCACTGGCTGCTCATTGCCCACCAATGCTCCATTACACCTTAGTATTGATGACTCCTAATTGTCCATTTAACCCTTTCCAAACTGCAAGAACCACCACAGTGGGAATTACAAACAAGTTTTTCTCCCTACTGAATAGGTGCAGTGATCTTGTGAATGATCATTATGTCTGTTTCCCTCCAAGCCCCATCCTCAGGCATGGTCCAGCTTCTAAAGCCTTTCTTCAGGTATAGTTGATAGGTGGTTTGAATTGTTTTGATCATTTGAGAACTTGGTGTGTACTTTCTATAGGTTGCCCAGCATCCAGCTCTTGTAACAACCCTGGCTCCAGTGCACAAACTCAGGGCAAATCTCAGAAATCATGCTCCAGCTCCATTCCAGCTTCCCCACCCTCAGGCTCCCAATTCCCTTCGTATTCCACTACTGACAACAACAAATATCCCGTCTCACTGCTTCACGGCAGACCCTAGTCATTTGCAGATGGGGAACTGAAAGCAGGAAAGGCATAAAACGGTTGTATTTGAACCAGGCCTTGAGAAATTGGCCAGGCAATTCCAGGCAGGAATGAAGGGAAAGAACATTCCAGGAAGATGCAACCAAATGAAAAGGCAGGAAAAGTACAGAAGCTGAATTAACTAATTGGGCTTTGTTGACATAGTTCTCCAACTTTAGTACTTATTAGATTCACTGCGGATGCTTGCTAAAATGCATATTCTGCTGCAGATCTACAAAAACAGATACTCTGGGGGTGGGAGTCCCAAGAATCCCATTGCTTGACAAGCTTCTTTGGATAATTTTGCTGCATGTGCTTGCTGACAACTATTTCAGAAACAGGACTTCAGGGATTCTACCTGCTGGTCCAGATATATTTGGCAGTAAGCCTATTTTCCTACACATAAAATGGAAATAATAGTAGAAACTGCCTCTCCAAGTGATGATGAGGATTAAATAAAATATGCCAAAAACTTGTAGGTAGCTTTACTGATGCTCCTTTCACCAACATATCTGTCTTGGATCTTCAATTAACTCCTTCTATAAAATTAATTGTATGCCTCCTTTGTTCCAGGCATTGGGACCAGGCTCTAGGATTATAATAGTGACCAAGACAAAGTCCCTCACCTTGATGGGCTTTCCCTCTAGTGATAGAGCCTAAGAACAAGCAGATAGGTGAATCCATTATTTACTTTTAGCTTGCAAATGTCTCCTACTCTATCAAGTGTCTCTTTATTATTTCCTTTGATGTGCAGAAGCTTCTGAGTTTGATATATCCCATTTGTTTTAAATCCTTGTCAACCAAATCATTAAGAATTATATACTACTACAGTTTTAATGATCTGTGACTGTTTTAAAATTTACTGTATATGAGTGAAGTTGAACATCTTTCCATTTGATTATTGTTCATAGTCCTTGCCTAAATTCCTGCTGAAATATGGTCTTTTTATTTTTTATTTGTTGACCTCTTTATTTAATGGAGCATCAACCCTTTGACTGTAAGTTAAAGATTGTTATCGCAAAAATAAAAAGGAGAAAAAAAATCGTTTAGTTTTTTTTTTTTTTTTGGACAGGTGGAGTGGATAGTGAGAGAGACAGAAGGAAAGGTCTTCCTTTGCTGTTGGTTCACCCTCCAATGGCCGCTGCGGCCAGCGCATCTCGCTGATCCGAAGCCAGGAGCCAGGTGCTTCTCCTGGTCTCCCATGCGGGTGCAGGGCCCAAGGACTTGGGCCATCCTCCACTTCCTTCCCGGGCCATAGCAGAGAGCTGGCCTGGAAGAGGGGCAACCGGGATAGAATCCGGTGCCCCAACTGGGACTAGAATCTAGTGTGCTGGTGCCGCAAGGCGGAGGATTAGCCTGTTAAGCCACGACGCCGGCCAAAAATATCGTTTAGTTTTAATAATAAGGACACATAGTTAGGAATTGGTGGAGCACAATTTAAATCTGGATTAGGCTGACTGTAGAGTTCAAATACTTAACCACTAAGATCTATTATCATTTTGGGAAGTGTACATGTATTCAAGATAGTACCTGCAAAAGATGTAGAAACAAGCCTTATCAAGACTGTGACTTTTAAAAAAAATATTTATTTGAAGGATGCAGAGAGAGAGAGAAAGGAAGCAGTGGAGGTGGGGAGAATCTTCTATCTTCTGGTTTACTTTCCAAATGGCTACAACAGCCAGGGATAAGCCAGGCCAAAACCAGTAGCCAGGATCTCCATCTGGGACTCCTACATGGGTTGCAGGGATTCAAGTACTTGGGCTACCTTCAACTGCCTTCCTAGGCACATTAGCAGGGAGCCAGGTTGGAAGTGGAGCAGCCCGGCCTCAAACTGGCACTTTGATAACTGCCAGGGTTGGAAACAGTGGCTTAACCCACTGTGCCACAACACTGATCTCCTGGGCTATGAAGTTTTGATGAACAGATTCCTCGCTCCACTCAAAAGAGAGTGTCATCTAGGTTTCTCTCCTGCTTGTATTTCTTTCAGAAAAGGCAACTTTTGCTGGTTGAGAAGTGATCTTTGCTGAGATCCTGCCTTCAGCTGTGCAGATCATATACTGCACAATTTGAGAAACATTAGCCAGCAGATGCAGTAGTATCAAAGCCCACTGAACTGCTTGTCACCTTATCTGGGGGCATCCAGAAATGTAAATTGACTCCTTGAGTAAGGGAAGGCACAGGTCCTTCTACCTGTCTGCATCTTTCAGTTGGGAGTGGGGAGAGGTTTCCATTTGGGAGGACAGAAGCAGTCATAGATGATGAGAGTGGTAATTTACTGAGCTCGACTTGTCTTAAGAAATACTCATAGCTGGCACTCAGTCAATCAGCGATTCCGTTTCTGAACTATAACAAAAGCGAGAGGTGTGTCTTATCAACCTGGGACATGGAAAAGCTATAGGTCTGTCCCCAGCTGGGACTGTCACTAATCTCATGGGCTCAGCCATAATGCAAATTTTCTAACCTCCTAGGTCATATTTACATCTTCTAGACAGGTTGTAAACATGCTTGAGGAGTCACTAACCCTGAGTTTACTGTGATCGAATTCCCTATACCTAGAAGATTTGTGAATTCTTATGTAAAGAATGAATGAACAAACTTACAAAACTATCCTGTAACCTCAGGCAAGTCTCAGTCTTTTAAAAGCCTGTGTTCTCATTTGTAACATGCAGATAATAGTGTCTACTTTCATACACTTGATGAAATAATGCAATATATGCAAATATGCTTTGGAAAGTATAAAACATTGTGTTAACTGTAATATGAAATCCATCATCTAGGCAGATTTTCTTTCAGTTAGATACTCCTCTTTATCTGCTGACAGAAATTTATCGATCTTCAAACTCTGAGATATTGTAATGGATATAAAACCACATTATGTAATTTTATAACATGGTTGGCAAACTGTAGATCTGAGATTTCCCCAAGCTTCATCCAATCAGTCAGTGAAAAAGCATTCATTGAGTATATACTATGTGTCCTACATTGTATCAGGCACCAGGGGATAGGAAGAAATCCTAAAACAGAGTCCCTGTCTTCACAGAGCTTCAGTATACAAAAGTTGAAGAGAGCATATTTTGAAACAACTAGAGTAGGAACTGGCAAACCACAGCCAGCAGATCAGCTCTGGACTACTACTTGGTTCTATATAATCCATGAGCTAAGAATGATTTTTTTTACATTTCTAAATGGTTGAAAATTGACACTTGAACACTATTCTCAAATTTCAGTGTCCCTGAATAAAGTTTTATGGGCACAAAGCCATGCTCATTCATTTATGTATTCTCTTTTATGTTACAACAACAGAATTGGATAGTTGAAACAGACAGCTTAGCGTTCAGAAGTCCTCATATATCCACTATCTGGCTCTTTACAGAAAAAAAAAAAAACTGTAATCCCTTGAATAAGAGGACAACAAGCCTAGGTTTGGTCAGCCTTGTCAGTTGCTCTGTCTTCTCACTTTAAGTATGTTATATATTATTGTTAGCTGTCACAAAACACACCAAACACTGGAGTAAGGGAAAGGGTTTATTGGGGAATACCCAACAGACCGGAGTGAAGGGGCAGCAAAGGGAAAAAGAGAGAAAGAGTATAAGAGAGAGAGAGAGAGAGAGAGAGAGAGAGAGAGAGGAGAGGAGATAGTGAGGAGAGAAGATAGAGCAGAGAGACATGCCAAGAGAGAGGAGCCAAGAGAGCAGGAGAGAAGCCAAGAGAGAAGAACCAAGAGAGCAGGAGAGAAGCGCCAAGAGAGCACGTGTTCAGGAACAGGCCCTTTTAAAACTTTGCCAGAGGGCGAGCAGGGAAGCAGGAGCAGCGAATCCCATTAGGATGCGGGTGGAGCTTGACCACAGAGGTTGGGCCATGTGGTCACCTGGCTAAAACTGCGCCAGTTTCCTAACAAAGTCTCCTTAGAAGTCACATGCAGAAAAACTTCATTAATTTGTTCATTTATTCGATAATTAATTAAGAGCTTACTACATCCCAGAAAGCACAGGATTGAGAGACCTCAGCATAAAATATCTAACTCAATTAGTTTGCCTGTGTAAAACATATGAAATAACATATTAAAGAGAAAAATCTGGGCCGGTGTTGTGATGTAGCAGGTAAAGCTGCCCTCTGTGACACCAGCATACCATATGGGCGGCGTTTTGAGCACCGGCTGCTCCTCTTCTGATCCAGTTCCCTGCTAATTGCCTGGGAAAGCAGCAGAGTATGGCCCAAGTGCCTGGCCCCTGCCACCTATGTGGGAAATCCAGAGGAAGCTCCTGGCTCCTGGCTTTGGATAGGCTTAGCTCCGGCCGGGCCGTTGTAGCCATTTGGGAAGTGAATCAGTGGGTGGAAGATCTCTCTGCCTCTCCTTCTATGTCACTATGCCTTTCAAATGAATAAATAAAAAAATCTTATAAAGAGAATTGGAAATGAAAAAAAAAAAACAACCTGGTGTTAAAATGGAAATGGCATAGAAAATTAATTAATTTAAAAAAAATTATGTAGGATCTCTGTCTTTAATGTGCTGTACATTGCTATTTAATGCTATAATTAGTAATCCAATGGTAGTTTTTTCACTTTATGTTGCTATATGGGCAAAATGTTGAAATCTTTACCTAATATATACTAAACTGATCTTCTGTATACAAAGAGAATTGAAAATGAATCTTTACATGAATGGAAGGGGAAAGGGAGCGGGAAAGGAGAGGGTTGCGGGCGGGAGGGAAGTTATGGGAGGGGGGAAGCCATTGTAACCCATAAGCTATACTTTGGAAATTTATATTCATTAAATAAAAGTTTAATAAAAAAAATCTTAAAAAAAGAAAAACCCAGTGGCACAACCTCCTAGAGGATCCATTGAGTGAGGAAAACTGTGTGTACCTCCAGGAATTTTTAGGGCTAGGCAAATGGGAACTTTGCTGGAGTCAGCTGAGAGGGTTCTATTTCCATTAGTCCAAACCGACTTTAATAACTGGTGTTAATTTCCTAACAATTGAGGAATATCGTCTTTTTTTTTTCCTCAGAGATTCCTGATATGCTATGTTAACTAGAAGGGACTTTGAAATAAATACATTTCTCATCAAGTCTTTGTGTTTAGCTCACAATTTTGTGGGCCCAGGCATTCTGTAAGTTCAAATACCTAGGGGAAACTGGGAATAAGAACAGAAGAAAAAGCAAAAACTTGTAAGCAAAGAAAGGGGGGAAATAAGGAGAGAAATACAATTACTTCTCCCCCCATTTTTTCTCTTAAGTCTTCTCTATTTTCTATTTTAAACAACAGAAGATTTACCTTGACAGCTGAGATAATGTAATTTTGCTGTCAGATCTGGAGAATAAGGCAGGTTGCTACCGTGGCTTGATGTGCCTCTAGGTATTTTGACTTCTGTATTGTAGGTAAAGAATACCTCCTGGCCCATTCTGTCTCTCACACTGAGCCAAGCCACATCATGGGGCTCCAGTGACCCAGGGAAGAGAGAGAGGTCTTATTAATGACTCAGAACTTAACACTTAGTTTTTAAACCTTGAGATGCCCAGAAATTAAAGAATATTTGTATCAATTTGCTTTTTAATCAACTGATTCCTGGTACCTTGAACAAGGATTATGGAAATAAGACAGAAGCCAAGAGGAACCACACTCCGGAACGATGATCTTTGAGCCATAGGCATTTGACTGGTACACAAATATTGTTTGGAACTTATTAAGAGAACATAGAGACTAATCCTTAGGAAGGCCAGATCTACAAGGAACATTTTTATCTGAATCTCAGCTCTGAAATATTTTGAAATAGAAATGTAGTCAATTTTATCTTCAGAATATCCATTGGCAAAGGTTATTTTATGTAGAGGCTGAGGGCACCTTTGGCTTGGGGACTCTTGCACAGACTCGATCCTTTACCTAATTGTTATGATGCTGACATTTTCCTTCAATGTCTCCAATCTCTTTATCTCGATACTGTCCCTTCTCCTGTCTTTCTCAGGTGCATTTCCTTCAGGGTATCTCTCACATGCTTGGCCCCCATATGAAAACATGATATCAATAAGAGATTGTAATATTCATTTGCACTGAGTCAGCGATGACATGATGACATACTAACAGCTCAAAGCATATTTGCATTATAATAGGCAAAATCCTAAAGTGAGGAATTTCTGTATGACAGTGGGAGGATGTTTGTGAACACTTTGAGATTTCTTTCTCTCTCTCTCTCTCTCTCTTTTTTAAATATTTATTTATTTGAAAAATCAGAGTTACACAGAGAGGACAGAGGAGAGGCAGAGAGAGAGAGAGAGAGAGAGAGAGAGAGAGAGAGAGAGAAGTCGTCCATCTGATGGTTCACTCCCCAATTGGCTGCAATGGCCGGAACTGCGCTGATCCGAAGCCAAGAGCCAGAAGCTTCCTCTGGGTCTCCCACACGTGTGCAGGGGCCCAAAGACTTGGGCCATCACTACTGCATTCCCAGGCCATAGCAGAGAGCTGGATTGGAAGTGGAGCAGCTGGATCTCGAACGGGCGCCCATATGGGATGCCAGTGCTTCAGGCCAGGGCGTTAACCCGCTGCACCACAGCGCCGGCCTCTCTCTCTCTCTCTCTCTCTCTCTCTTAAAGATTTATTTTATTTATTTGAAAGACAGAGTTACAGAGATGTAGAGAGAGAGAGAGATGGCTGGCACCGCGGCTCAATAGGCTAATCCTCCGCCTGCGGCGCTGGCACTCCGGGTTCTAGTCCAGGTTGGGGCACTGGATTCTTTCCCGGTTGCTCCTCTTCCGGTCCAGCTCTCTGCTGTGGCCCGGGAGTGCAGTGGAGGATGGCCCAAGTGCTTGGGCCCTGCACCCGCATGGGAGACCAGGAGAGGCACCTGGCTCCTGGCTTCGGATCAGCACGATGCGCCGGCCGCAGCGTGCTGGCCGTAGTGGCCATTGGGGGGTGAACCAATGAAAAAGGAAGACCTTTCTCTCTGTCTCTCTCTCTCTCACTGTCCACTCTGCCTGTCCAAAAAAAAAAAAAAAAAAAGAGAGAGAGAAAGAGAGAGAGAGGTCTTCTATCCACTAGTTCACTCCTGAAACAGCTGCAACAGCTGGAGCTGGGCCAATCTGAAGCCAGGAGCCTGGAGCTTTTTCCAGGTCTCCCACATGGGTGCAGGAGCCCAAGCACTTGGGCCATCCTCCAATGCTTTCCCAGGCAGATTAGCAGGGAGCTGGATTGGAATTGGAGCAGCCAGGACTTGAACTGGCATCCATATGAGATGCCGGCACTTCAGTCTGGGGCTTTAACGTGATGTGCCACAGTGCTGTCCCCTGAGATTTATTTTTTAATTTGAGAGGGAAAACTAGAGAGACAGAGAGATAGATCTCCCATCTGCTGCTTCACTTTTCAAATACCCGCATTGGGTGAGACTAAGTGAGGCCAAAGCTGGGAGCTGGGAACTCAATCTAGATTTCCCACATGGGTATCAGGGATCCAAGTACTTGAAGCCATCACCTGCTACATCCCAGGGTGCAGGAAGCTTAATTGGAAACAGAGCTGGGACTTGAACCCAGTAAATCTGATGTGGGACGCAGGTGTCACAACTTTTGGCTTAAGTGCTGTGCCAAATACCCACCTTCCTTCTGAGATTTTATGCTAAACTTTATACATTGTTGCTCATATATACATTTTTCTTTTCCAGATTCATCATATTATGAATGGAGTCTATGTCCCCCAAAACAGTTAAAGGCAGTCTGAAGGTAAAGAAATAAAATGCAAATAGGAAAATCCAAAATTGTAGACTCTATGAGAATGGTGACTCAGTCTGTCTTATTCACTTATTACCTGTTGTATTCCCTGTGCTAAGAATGTGGCACTGCATATAGTAGGCTTTCAATAAATTGATAATTTCATCTATTTATCCATCCAAAAGACATTTATTTTTAAATGAAGGCATGAAAGAGTAAAGGCAGTTAGCCTGCAGATGGGGAGACGTATTCTTTGGGCATTGAAATCTGCTTGTCACTAACAACACTTGGCCTTGTTTCTGTTTGAGTTACCCAAGATAGTCTCCATGACAACCACTGATATTTCTGAGGCGCATACAAGCCAGGTGAGTCTAGTATACAAAGCTCAGGCATCTGTCCTTTTTCGTTGCCCTGTAACACAGGGAAAGAAGTTCCACTTCCTCTCATTTGTCCTCTTTCTGGACACTTGCATCTTTGTCAGTCACCAAATCATTAGCAGGCAGCAGCCAGCATCAAAGGCTATTGCAGCTGTTGGAAGCAGAGGCTGCTGCTCAACTGAGACCTGCCAAAGCATATCTTGAGAATTTTGAGGCAAGAACTCTCATCCCCACTAGAGGTGGACTCTCAGCTTCCTGACAAAGTTGGGAGCAGACATTGATGCAGAGTGATCAAATGATCAGTTCCTGTATCAGACTACAAGGGAGAGGGCCAGGCCAGGCCCAGGCAGGATGCGCAAGTCTGAAAAGTCAGCCTTTGGTGCCCCCTGCAGCTTAATGTTGGGCAGTCCATCTACTGGTGTGGATGAAATGTCAAGGGAGGCTTCATTTCCCAGGCCTGTAACAATGGCCTGGGAAAGGACAGGGCTGAGATGCATCAAGGCAGCACGTGTAAATTGAATGAGTTCCTGCAACACAAATAAGCTTGGTAGTACTACCCTGTTTCCTCTACTACAAGAGTGTGGTGCTCTTAGGTGGCCTGTCCCACTTCTAATTTGGAGGGGCTAGGAGTATTAGGGGCAAAGTTGAGAAGAAACCAGATGTTTGAAATCAGGGCGGTTAACACACTAAAGGAGAACAAGAGAGCGAGTGAGTATGTGTGCATTTCTTGGCTTAGGAAATAAGGCACTTAGCCTCCAGAACCATCAGAAAGGCTCCTTAGACAAACCCTCTGCTGAGAACCTAGGAAACCGTCAGTGAGTCAGTCAACCAGATAGAAAGGTGAAGCTGTGAAACTCAAAGGTTGGGTGGGGGTCAGATGCAGAGGTGTGTTGAGATGCATATGGGAAAGGAGGTGCAGTATCATAGTTAATTTTGATCAGACAGACCTTATTAAGAGTGTATTGTTGGCAAATCACATTAATTTCTGCCTCAATCTCTCTACCTATAAAATAGAATTAATAATCATACCTACTTTATAAGGTTATTGTAAATTTTAAGAAGATAATATGCAATAAAAGTGATTTTGTGCATGGGCAGGCACTGTGGCACAGTGGGTTAAGCTGCTCCTTTGGATACCTTCATCCCATATCAGAGTCTGGTTCATGTCCCGACTACTCCATGTTTCTGATCCAGCTCCCTGCTAATGTATCTGGAAGGCAGCAGAAGATGGTTCAAGTACTTGAGTCCCTGACACCCACGTGGGAGACCCACATGGAGTTCTTGCCTCCTGGGTTTGGCCTGTCCCACACTTGGCTCTTGCGGGCATTTGGAGAGTGGATCAGTAAATGTAAGATCTGTATATGTTTGTGTCTGTGTGTTTCTCTGTATGTGTGTGTCACTCTTCCTTTGAAATAAATAAATAAATCTTTACATATAATACCCAGTGTTGTGGCACAGCAGGTTAAACCGCTGCTTGTTTCAACAGTATCCTGTATCAGAGCACTGATTCAAGTCCCCACTGCTCTGCTTCAGATCTGGCTTCCTGATAGTGCGCCTGGGAAAGCATCAGAAGATGGCCCAAGTGCTTGAGTCCCTGCCATCCGAGAGACCTGGATGGAGATTTTGGCTCCTGGTTTTGGCTTGGCCCAGCCTTGGCTATTGTGGTCATCTGGGGAGTGAACCAGTGGATAGAAGATATCTCTCTCTCTCTCTCTCTCTTTTTCTCTCTCTCTCTTCCATTCTCTCTCTATATCACGTTTTCAAATAATAAATAAATAAATTTTTTAGAACGTGCTTTTTGTAGTGTCTGAAACAAAAAGTTCTCAAAAATGGTATTCATAGTAGTTCTGATGATAATAGAAATCACTTAGTTCAGTGCTTGCCCTTTAATGAAGGCTTGTCTACATGCCAGATACGCTTGCTCACAATAGTCTTATTGTTGATTTCGCTAAGACTTAGGGAACTGTGAAAGAGCTCAGCTTGGACCTAAGCTCGAGGCATGAGTATTATCCAAGTTAGGCAGTTTAGCCCAGGTGTTGTGCTGAAACAGGTAGACAGTAGTACGAGGACCCAGAATGGGGCCGAGGGAAGCCACAGAAACAGACCTCATCTGCTTTTACTACTCTTCTCCAGGCAGCCTTGGGACCTCATCAGGCAGCTCCTAGCCATGTGACTTCTTTACCTCCTTCCTGGGGCCAGAGCATATTCCCTGGGGAGGTGGCCAGGGAGGGTTTCATTCCCACTGGAGAAGATAGTTTCTTGAGGGATCAAAGGACATGGGCAGAAAGGAGTGAAGCCAGCCCCTACAGTCTTCCTGCCCCCAGGGAACACTAGGCCAATCCCTGCTGGTGTGCCAGCTATTTCTTTGCCAGTAATGAGATCTGATCCCCTCCCCTCACTTTTCTGCCTTTCCATTCTTGGCCATTCCTTCAAGGTCCAGTCCAATGTGTGCTTTTTAAAACTCCCTCACAACAATCCAATCAGACAGATATTCTTTGGGGTGTAGCTTAAAAAAACACAGAAATCACTCTCAGTCATTCAAATCTAGATGATTTACCTCAGGGATTAAATGGATGACTTCCCAGCTGAGAGGCTAAACAGGGAGTAGTGAGGCAACTCAAAGAGAAGCAACAACAGGAAGTTCCTCTTATCCCTAGAGTTTGAGGACAACAGGAAGATGTAACTTTACCAGAGTCCAGAAACTGTGGCTCCCAGGCAGTAGCTAGAGCCAAGGTGGAGCTGCTTGGAAAAGCTGGAGCCAAGGAGGGAAGGGCCGGATGCCTGCTGAGAGTTGGAGGTGCACCAGGGAGGAGACAGCTTGAGGCACCACAAATAGTGAGGCTGGGGATGGGGAAGAAGTATCCTAGTTTCCTCCTTCCTTCTACTTTAAGACTTCCCAGAAACCAAAGGGCAGGGGCTTACGAGAATATAGTTCCCTTGATACAGGAAATGGGCAGAGAACACAGATGAGAGTAAGCAATGGATGAAAAGCTTACTTATTATCCCCATCTCACAGAGAAGTCAAATGAGGCAGAAAGATGAAATCGCCCAAAGCCACACTAAGTAGCAGTTTAGTTTGCATATCTAAGTAGTGTGACTACTCTTGAGCCTATGCATTCTGTAATCAGTGCTCCTATACTCATGCTAGTAGTGCTATTGTAATTTTACCCAGGTTGGACTTCTCCCCTTAAACCGGATGCCAAGCTCCTTAAAGGCATAGGCTGTGTCTTTGTCTTTATACCATTTACAAGCACCTAGACTTTGGCTCTTCTACAAAACCTCCCAGAAAATGCAAGTTGTTTCCTGAAATGGGATTAATTAATCCAATCTGATGCCAAAAAGCGGTCTGCGTTCCAGAGCTTTTCGCAGCACAGGATCTGCCTCCAGTTCTCTGCCTTGGTGCTTCTTCTTCTTTTTATTTTTAAATTTGTTTATTTATTTGAAAGAGATACACACACACACAGAGGAGAGGCAGAGAGAGAGAGAGAGGTCTTCCATCTGCTGGTTCACCTCACCTCCTACGCCACAGCACCAGCCCCTGGTGCTCTTTAACGTTATACTATCCCCTAGCGACCTTAACACGGGCCCAATGGAGGTCGTTTAAGATTTCGTTACTGGGGGCTGGCATTGTGGTACAGCAGGTTCAGCTGTCACCTGAAATGCCGACATCCCACACAGGCACCCGCTCCAGTCCTGGCGTTCCACCTCCGGTCCAGCTCCTCGCTAATTCCCCCTGGGCAGGCAGCAGGTGATGGCCCCAGTGCTCAGTCCTCTGCCACCCACATGGGAAACACAGATGCTCAGTGCTCTCAAATGTTTGTTTTCTCCTTAGTGAACTATAGTGATCCCTGATCAGATTCCAAACAATGGTTTGGCAGCAGGGAAAAGCATAGTTGAGATGATAAGAATCAATATCTAGATTTCTTAAGGGCATCCCATAGGGAAGTGGGTTATTAAAATTTGAAATGATTCTGTTCCAATGTCATAAAATTCCTACACCTTGAATTAAGCAACCCCTTCACCTGGGAAGAGGCCAGTATTCCTTAGATTTACTATAACCTCCATGGTTTGGAATGTTCAATGGGACTGAAAGATGTCAATTTACGCTTTGTTCTCTTTTTCCAAAGAAACAGCTCTGGGGAACTACGATGCAGACACAGATAGATTGGATGAACTGGCAGTAGTTCCCAAGGTGGAAGACGTGGAAGACGTGGAAGACGTTAGGGCAGATAGTGGACCCTTTGTCCTCTCAGGTTAATAATGAAAGCTCTTATCACCAGAATTGCTAAGACAAAGGGACTTGATGGTGCAGAGTCATGATATAACTGGGAAAAGAAACAAAGTGTGTTAGGGCCTTTATAGTAATGGTGCATCCAGGTGCTTCTCGCCCTCAAGGTATAGGTTGATATGACAGTGTAGTCATTCGTATGTGGGTCATGGGATTACACTACCTCAATTCAAATCCAGACTTTCCCACTTACTAACATATGAGCTCATCAGCATACTGGGAATATAGTACATTATCCTGCTTTTCTCACATCTCTCTGGTTGTTTCTCTCAGATACTTTGAGTGTAATAGATCCTCATTTTTCCAACCTCCAAACGCCAAATTGCCCCAGGCCTCATTTTCAGGTCTTTTCCATTTTCTATCCACACTCACTCCCTCAGTGAATTCATTTAGTTCCATGAGGATACCATGAATATGCTGGTGACTCTCACATCTCTTTTTGCAGCCTGGACCTCTCCTCTAGACTGGTTGACCACCACTTCCTCAGTGTCTCCAATTAGATATCTAATAGGCATTTCCAACTCCACATGCCCCAAACTCTACACTTGCTCTCTGCCTACCCCTCAACTCCGCTTCTTTCCCATTCATTCCCGTCTCAGTAACAGGCAACTCCACCTTTCCAGTTGCTGAGGCCAACAAACCTTGCTGTCATCTTTGATTCCTCTCCTGTGCTCATATCCCGTTTGATCCTTCAGCAAATTGTATTTAGCTTTGAATTATTTTCAAAATCTGATTACTTCTCATCACCCTCATCATGACCACCCAGGTCTAAGTCCCCCAAGCCACTTATTTTCTGTTGTCCAGAACAATGCAATCATCTCATAATTGGTCTCTTTGTCTTTGCCCCTACCCCACTTTAGTCCATTGTCAATCAGACACATCAATCTTAGTCATATGCCTCTTCTGCCCAAAACCCTCCCCTAATTTTCCATTATTTTCAGAGTAGAAGCCAAAGTAGTCCTTACAATTAGACCCTATTACCTCCCTGGCCTTATCTCCAACTTCTCTCCCCTTTGTTTACTCTGCTCTAGTCATGCTGACATTCACAAGATTGAAATTGAGGCATCAGTGTGGCAGAGCTCTCATCATCTGGAGGCTCTGGAAAACAATCTGCTTTCAAGTCCACTTTAGTTGTTTACAGAGAGTTCATTTCCAAGTGGTTACAGGAGCCAGTTTTCCACTTCCTTTTAGGCTGTCAGCTGAGGGCTACTCTTGCCTCCTACAAGCTGCCTCCATTTTTTACCACATGGCCCCCTCCTTCTCAAAGCCAGCAATGGCACATCAAATCTTCCCTTTGCTTGATATATCTGATACCATCTTCAGCTATCAGTTGGAGAAAATGCTTCTTTTAAATGACTGGTGTGATTAGATGAGGCTCACCTGGATAGTCTCTCTGATTAGAAACCTTAATTACATCTGCAAAATCCCTTTGGCCATGTAATGTAAGATGATCACAATCCTGATATCTCATCATATACACCGTCCTGATGATTAGGGTAGGAAATCTGGGTGGAGCATTTTAGAGTTCTTTCCACTATAGTGATACTTAGCCCACTTCAGAAACCAACCAGAATGTATGCCAGCTATATTTACTGGTGCAGGGTCTATTCTAGATGTTTCCCTTACTTGTTGCATTGTGGGAGATCTGAGGATGTTGCAGAGGAAACAGGTGGAGTGGTAGGTATTTGCCAGCTGCTGTGAAAGTATTTCAATATTTTAACAACTGGGTAGTCTTATTGGTGCATAGCAGTTGATAATCCATCCTAGACAGAGGGTTAAAGATGATGGCATACTGTATGAGATGTTCCTGTTTTCTCTGCACATTGTGAGTCTGAGGTTGGCCACAGGTGACAGGGGTGGGTGGGGAGACCATTTGCAGTCCTTGGCATTTTGATGATGTGCAACAGCTCTCTCTAGCCTTTCCCGATGTCTCTGCAGTGCCAGGTTTGTTTGGATGAATCTGCATGGCTGTCTTCCAAAGTGGGAAAGCCCATCTATCATCAGAGCCTCCAAATGCTGCCACCCTAAGGGAGACAACCAATCCTATGTATTTGGACTCTCCCCAAACCACCCAGCAGCTGTGGCTCTGTGAGCTCATGCTGTTGACCAATTCTCAGAGTTAGAGTGAACATTCCACAACAGCCAAAGAAACCAAGAGTTCTTATTAAGTTGCTGAATGAGGCCTCATTACACACCATTATGGGCATCATGTTGTGTGAGCACCAATCTCAGACAATAGCGATATCCTTTGTGAGCCGGGGCCACATATTTACCTTAGAGCCTAAGGTAAATGAACTTAATGTGTCTGATGTATCTCACCCACATAGTATTTTGTAGTGGGTTAATGTGATTAAAATGGCATCAAGAGTGGCTTTGCTCATTAGAACTTTTGCACATTAATGAGGAACAGCAGTGGAAAGGTGGCTTTGCTGAAAGGAGTGTCACAAGGGATAATTCACAGCTTGAAGGACATCCAATGATAAAGGGAGGAGTAAATCACTGCTAATTGCAAGTAACAAAAAATAATAGACAATATGGCCAGCTTTATCTGCTGATGCCAGCTGAGACCACAAAGCACATGATGTGAAGTGATCCCTGCTTCACAGTATCTCGAGGATAACTGCATCACTGAAGTGCAGCCTCCTATGGCCTAGAAATCCAAATTGTTACCCAAACATAGAGCCACACCACCAGCAGCTCTGAACCCTGCATGCAGCATTGAGAAAGAGCTCAGCCCTTCACAGTGTTTTTCATCTGTTTCCTACAATGTTCACTGAATAGCTTCACAGTGAGGTATGTTAATAACTGAGTCTCTGCCTAGACTGAGTCAAACTGTGATACTTTTGTAAGTCAGAAAAATTTATCTTCAGTGGTTTCCCATTTTATAACATCCCAATACACACACCATATCAGGGTCAATCTGAAAACTATTCACTACATAAATAGAGATGTGGCAAACAATTAAATCCGATCTTCACTACTTAAGCAGATCCACATATTTTTAGAGTCAGGTTGTCCAATATCAGGATCCCACTGCATTCATTTCCAAATGGTAAAAACTCATTCCCAGGGGATCTCAAAGTAGCAGGTAGTATTTGGAATAGATTAATTATGACTCCAGATATATGAGATGGTATAGATACCCCAGGCTCCCTTCCAAGCCAAGGTGTTTTTTTTTTTTTTTTGGATGCAGTGCTACGTGGCACTGAAACAAAACCTAACACTAGCGTTGGTGAGGGGATAGCTGGAGTTTGATTGCCACCCTTCCTAGAAAATGTCACTGAGCTCAGTGGGAAACACTATAGCCCTGAATTAGGTGACAAGAAAATCTTTCTCCTTTCTCCTTTCACTTGGTATATTCAGCTGCCAGACACCCAGTGAGAAAACTATGAAGGCCTTAGCATGAATATTGCCAACTGGGCAGGGGTGGAGAGTAGGATGCCAGGCATAGGGGGTGAAAAACCAACCCCTGATACTCCATGCTAGCCTCTGTTCCCTTCTAGAAATGGACTAGAGGTGAGTATAAGTCATTCATAGTTCTTGGTCTAGTTTTGGTTGAGTGACAGGGAAGGAGGGACTGAGAGGAGAGGAGAGGAGAGGAAAAGGAGAGTACTATATTCCATTTCAAATACAATAAACAATTCAAGAGCTAGAAAGGACCTTATAAGCCTCCCATGTTCCTGCGGAGACTCAGGATAACAAAGCTGGCAAGGCTATTAAAGACAATTGAATCCAACTCCCTCCCTTTTTGGACGAAGAAACTGAGGCCCAAGATGGGAAAATAAGTTACCAAGATCATTCAGTTGTAAATGTCAGAATCAGGACTGAAGTTCCTGTTATTTTAATTCATATTTTTTCCTCCATTATAATCCCCTTTCTTCTCTGCCATCTAACTACCTAGGATCTAAATCACCCAAGTAGACAATTTTATATCCTAATTTTTAAAATCTACAAACCCATCCTTGAGAATATATTTCATTGCCATGTATAGTTAGAAGTTCTTTCAAAGAGATAACTCAGGGGTCTCTCGGCTGCAACACAGCTGTTTCCTTTTAGTACTTAGTAGAAGCAGATCACAAATGCTCCCTATTATGAACAATATTTTAGAATATAGACAACACATGTGCATGTATGTGAGTATGTCTGTACACCTGTATATATACATATACATGTATATGTAACAAATAATTTAAACTTCTTTCCTATAGGCTAAGTGACTTATCAGTAGCAACCCAAATCTGAGAAATATATGTAGGAAGGAAGACAACACTCAGATCTTTTGCATTTTGTGCAAAACCTTTCAACAACAGACAGATGCATAGGGGGTGAGTAAGCATCCTAACATAAACTAAACACCCAAATTCACTGATACCCAACTTAACAGGAAAACCTTGAGAACCAAAACCCTTTTGCTAATACTCCCTTTCTAGAAATGATAGGGAGATTATAAAAACTGAAAGTTTTTTTATTTATTTGACAGGTAGAGATATAGACAGTGAGAGAAAGAGAGAGAGAAAGGTCTTCCTTCCGTTGGTTAACCCCCCAAATGGCCGCCACAGCTGGCGCTGCGCTGATCCGAAGCCAGGAGCCAGGTGCTTAACTCCTGGTCTCCCATGTGGATGCAGGGGCCCAAGCACCTGGGCCATCCTCCACTGCCTTCCCAGGCCACAGCAGAGAGCTGGACTGGAAGAGGAACAACCGGGACTAGAACCTGGTGCCCATATGGGATGCCGGCGCCACAGGAGGAAGGTTAACCAAGTGAGCTAGGGTGCTGGCCCCAAAACTGAAAGTTATCATTAGATTGAAGTGAGAAGTCCTGCTGTTCTATTGCACAGTAGGGTGACTATAGATAATGATAACATATTTTATATTTCAAAAAAAACCTGGATGACAGGATTTTGAATGTTTTCAACACAAAGAAATGTTAAATGTTTGAGGAGATAGATATGTTTATCCTGCTAGGACATTTAAACAAAGTATATGTGTACTAAATATCACATGGTACCTCACAAATATGTTTAATTTTTATATGTCAGCTTAAAATTTTAAAATTCTAAAAATAAATAAATTAAATAAGTGCATGTTATATATTAACTTGGCACCCAAAACCCCAGGCAGGGCCTGAACTGATCCCACATTCTACAACTTCATCATTTCTAGTCTAGGGTAATAAACACTGCTGATGATCCAAATGGTCACCTGATGGTAAAAAACATTCAGCAATGAACTCTACTTATGAGCATCTCACAGTGGAGTGCACTTACTTATATATGTGTGATAAAAAAAAATAGTCATTGTCTCTGACAAGGTCATCCATTGCAATGGGTTCTCAGTTTGGAGAGGGAGATGTTCACAGTGAAGATGGAGAGAAGGCTCTCCTGCCTACAAAACCATATGAGCTGAATCAGCCCTGGAGATTATGGAGGTGACATATTGGAGCCAAGTTGTGTTCAGGCTTCTATAATTTTCCTTACTTAATCAAGAAAACATTATCATTGGCTCATTGGCGTCAAAATGGTTATAACTGGAGGATATCACATTGAGTAAAATAATCCAGACACAAACTTTATATATGGTAGCTACACTTTTTTTAAAATCAAAACACAAAAACAAAGAAATGCCTGTGTATACCAGTCCTGCTGCAAACATAGTGTTTTGTCAAACTTTGTTCTAAATCTTTATTAAATTGTTAAGAATTATTTACCACTTTAGTTTTAATGATTTTGTGACTATTAAAATTTTATTTAAAATTTACTTTATATGAGGAAAAAAAAAAACAGAAAATAGATCAGAGATTTAACAAGTTTCAGCAGGTAGCCAGAAAGTCTTGTGAACCGGAACCATGTATTCTAGATTATTGAGATTCAATAAACTAAGAGTCTAAACTGATCTGCCTTGAAAAGAAATCCAGTCTAACAACTGGGAAAACTAATGTAAATTTACATAAAATGGGACAGACAGACTCTTTTACTGAGCTTCCAGTGGGTTCTATGCTCAATGACGTCCCTCCTAAAACCAAAGTAAGCACCCTTGTGAAGCAAAGCTACTCACGGCAATAAGCTGGTAGGAATTGTTCATCATTGCAATCAACATGTTCAGCAGCACCACCAGGGAGATGACATTGTATGTTCCAAACATGGTAGCTCCCACAAACTCAGTGAACTCGTGTCTGGCTTTCACATTGGTGACGTAAAGGTTTAAAAGGCCGAATACAGACCAAAAGAGTGACTGCAGGGTTTCGAAGAGCCTAAAAGAATTCAAAGACCAAGCTAGTTAATTCTCTAGGAAGTGCAAGAAAAGAGAAAGCAAATGTGACCTGATCTCCTTAAGAAGGGGACTGCTGGCTTTGCAACAGATGGGCTGATGATCTCACATGTTGTGCTCTCTTTCAAAACACAAACCAGCCTCCTCACTTTGTTTATTTTCACTATTATTTCACATGCTTTTCTCTTTTACTGGGGATACCATCTCTCTTTTAGCCTATGCATAGCATACAATTTTAAAGGTTTATTTCAAGGGCTACTTCCTGCACCAAACTTTCTCTTTATCCTCAGATTGTGTGATTTACCATCTTTCTCATTGGTGGTAAGATGGTGCTTGGATTCGATTGCACTGAATTAAAATTGGAGCTCTTTCACTTGCTAACTGAGTGAATATGAGAGTTAGTATTTCTGATACTTCTTTTGTGGCTCTCATAGGGCCCAGATGGTGCTAAGCTTAGTGAAGAGACTTGAGGACTCACTCACAAATTAACACTTCATATGGACCATTGTCAATGATATATTAACTAAATGTTACTGAGAATTTACTATATATAAGCATGTAAGGTACTTCTACATATATGTTATTATGGTCCTTATAAAATTTTGTTGTTACTAATGAGGAAACAGGTTCAGAGATTGAATGATGTACCCAAGGACACCCGGCCAGCAAGTGAGCCAGAATTCAATTCCAGGTCTGTCTGACATTCCAAACCACTGCATTAGTCTACATTACATGGCTTCACAAATTATTTTCTCTTTGAATTCTCAAACTTTGTAGTGATATGCTTTTGGTGTTCAGGGTTTCTTTTGCCTTGTGGCACACAATGTCACAATACAATCTGCTCACCAGGGAAAATGCATGCCCAGGTGAAATGGAGGACTGACACACGAAGTGGACAGGGATATTCTGGTGAGACATGTAGGAAGCTCTCATCACCTAGTGGGGGCATACTTGGTGGCAGGGTCAATAATAAAATTATACCAGGAATGGGAAACCTTATCGACCAAACTCTGGAATCCTAATACTTCAGAAATATTTTTTTTTATTTTTAAAGGAGAAGATTTCAGAAAAAACTCAGTCCATTTCTATTTAGCATGGAGTAAACATATGAAATTGGTTATCTCAAGAAGGGGCATAGAAAATACAAAGATTCAAGAAGACTTATATTAAATGTATGGAAGGCAAATCCATACCAGGTGGTTGGGGGGAACTTGGATATACTGAAAGACATTCATAAACAGATCACAAGGTGGAGAGGTATATTATAGAATGGAAATAGGAACTGCAGTCTTCTGAACATTTGATGACAATCTAACCTTTGAGATGGAGAATTAATCTTCTTAAAGGTAGAAAGAGTATAGGGAGGTTTTAACACTCTGGGCCTAATTCAGACCAGCAAAAAAGAACTGGATGGTGAACCAGCTACTTGTAGAAAGCAGTAACATCAGCCTGTATTTCACAAATTGTGTTTTAATAGCACAAATGGAGCAAAGGCATGGTTAGTGCTTTGGTCTCATCCTTATCCATTCTGCTATTCTCTAGACTGCTGTTTCTTAATTCATCATACCTTTAACAAGCTTCTACCTCTGTATGGAATGCACTCACCCTGTCCCTGACCTCTAGCCTCGGTGTCTGTCCTCTCTCCATTTCTGCTCACTCTTTAAAGCTTATCTGAAGCCCTATCTCCTCTGGAAGTCTATTCTAAGTTCTTTTCTACAAATTTGGCTCAGATGCTCCTCTTTTATGCTACATAGTGCCCTAGCCTTATTCCATAAAGGCACATATCACATTGAAATGTGGGGAAGGGGGGCTATAGCTGAGAGCAAACTTTAGACCCTTTCACTGATTAAATGTGTGACCTTAAGGAAGTTACATAGCCTCTTTAAACTTCAAGATTCCTCATTTCAAAAATGATTATTGGTAGGCAAAATACTGATTGTTAGCATTGTGTTCTTACTATATGCCAAGAATCATGCTATGTGTTTTGCATATATTACAGATGGTCCCTGAGTTATGAAGCTTAGACTTGTGACTTTTTTACTTTTTAATGGTATGGAAGGGATGCCTGTTAAGTAGCAATGCTAATCCACATTTTAAATTTGGCTCTTTTCCCAGGATAGCGATATGTAGTAAGATCCTCTTTTGTGAAGTTGGGCAACACAGCAAGCTGTAGCTCCCAATCATTCCCAGGATCATAAGGGATAACCACTGACACTCCATAGTGTTCTGTACTGCTAAGCTGGGATGTTCAGTTGGTTAGTTGTGTAAAATGTCATTGCAGCTTAATGATATAGATTTATCAGGATGTAACCACATCCTAATTTGAGCAACATCTGTATAGTATTTGTAACCCTACTATTGTTATTCTTTTTTTTTTCAAGCAAGAAACTGAAATACAGAGTGGTCACACAGGCAGGAAATGGCAGGTGTAGGATCCATCTTCAATTCTTTGGACTCTGGCACCAACACACTTACCCACCTTATTCCACCACATAACAAACTGCAACATACAGGACTCAGTACAGTTCTTGGCATATAATATACATTAAGGATAGAAGTGATTCCAAATGTTTACTTGCATTAACTATTAGACTATGGACTTCTTGAGGAAGTTCAGTAGCTTTATTGCCTGAGACATAGGAGTTGCTGAATAAATGCTTGTATAAAAGGTGACAGAAGCACACAATCAAGGAATGTATGAATGGGCGGTTCCATTCTATGATAACTGTAGCAAGAATGATGTTAACTGAATTTAGGGTGGAAAGCTGGAGACAACCAATAAGTCCCTTTTCAAAGCCTAATCATAACAAAAAGAAGAGCCTTTGTTGGGGACTAAGTTTGCATCCACATCGCATCCATGCTCAGATGGGAAAATATGGGCTAAAGGAAGAGTAGAAAAATCACTGCTGATTAAGTAGGCATAGCAGGAAATGAATGATAGTGTTCTGGCAGGAGAACACAGTGGCCTACTTGGTCATGGCTCTGTTCTATTTAGCTTTATATGTGTCCATTATTGTTGGAACTTTACACAACAAATCTTACATAACTTTACAAAACCAGTCCTATATCTGCCTCCCTGGAAGAAAGGGCAGACTAGACCTTGTATGCCTGGACTGACTTCTTGAATCTGACACTTACCATCTATGTGAGTGAGGGAAGCATGCTTAACTGCTTTGGACCCTAGCTTCCTCATTTACAAAATGAGCAAGAATAATAGTGTCTACCTCATAATGTGCCAGTGAAGATTAATTAATTTATGTAAAGTTGCAATGGTGCCTAGCGCCAGCATTCAGAAAATATTATTTTTAATACTATTATCAAACTTTCTACATTGTTGATTTTATATTCCTTTATTGTCTTTATAGATTGTTATTTGCATATCTAGTTGTATATAGTCGCAGTCATAGTACATACAATTTTTTTTATTTTTTTGAAGTTACACATTTTGGGTGTCAACTCTTAAAATGTATTTGTTTATTTATTTAAGAGAAAGAAAGACAGAGAGAACACCATCTTGTGGTTTATTACCCAAATGTCCTCAATGACTGGGGCTAGGCTAGACTAAAGCCAGGATCTGGGAATCCAATGTAGGTCTCCCACGTGGATGTCAGAGACCCAACCACTGGACCATCACTTGCTGTGTCCCAGGGATTGCATTAGTAGGTAGCTGGAATTAGCAGTGGAGCCTGGACTTGAATGCAAATACTATGATATGAGATGTCAGCAACCTAACTACTAAACAAAATATGTTTATGTATATACACAGTCTTCATACATACATACATATATGTGTATGTATATATAATTTTAATAGCTGCCTAATGTTCCACTCAACAAATCCAAAGCTTGTTGACAGTTTTATCAATGCTTTGGATGAGAACTTATAACATGCTTCTTCGATATTCAGATGACACAAGACTGGAGGGAATAGCTAATAAATTGGATGACAGAATCAAGATTCTGTAAGATTTCAATGACTTACATCAATGGGCTGGAGCTAACAATATCAAATATAATAGGGATCAAAGTAGGACTTTGCTCTTGAACCATGTGCTCAACTACAGGATAAGAGAGGTAGGAGAAAGACCTACAATTTTTGCTGAAAGCAAGCTCAAAGTAGGTTAGGAAAGTGACAGAGCTGGCCAGATGCGTCAGTTGTCCAAGGGGAGCAGAAACAGAAGTAGATCATCTACAGTTAAAGATAGGATTGCTTCAGGCCCAACTTTGTGGCTGCAGGTGACTGGCATGTAAAGCTTGTTAGATGTGATTGAGGTCACTGGATTTTATCAAAGTTGATTTTCTATTGGTGATATTGTACTACAGTTATGCAAGATGCTACCAGTGGGGAAAACTGGGTAAAAGGTTTACAGATTTTTCTCTCTATTATTCCCCCCTCCTTTTTTTTTTAAAGGAGTCATTGTATTTGTTTAAAAGGCAGAGTTACAGAGAAGAGGAGACAAAGATATCTTCCATTCGCTGGTTCACTTGCCAAATGTCTGCAACAACCAGGGCTGGACCAGGCTGAAGCCAGGAGCCTGGAACTCCATATGGATCTCCCATGTGGGTGGCAGGGGCCCAAGAACTTGGGCCATCTTCTGCTTTTTTTCCCAAGTGCATTAGCAGGGTGCTGGATTGGAAGTGGAGATCTGGGACACAAACCCATGCCCATATGGGATGCCAGTGTTACAGGCAGCGGCTTGACCTACTACACCATAGCACCAGCCACTGTCTGTATTATTTTTTACAATTGCATGTAAATCTACATTTATCTCCACACAAAAAGCTAAAAAATTATAGGCTTACTACTGGACTTCATCCTTTTATTCACTTAATAGTTCAATAGGCATGGTGAACACCTTTGTGCCTTAGGACTCTCTATGGTAGGTGCAAAGCTTAGTAAGATGGGAATCTCAGTCTGATGGGAGAGAGACACACAAATATTTACAATACAACACATTTTGTATTCTAATGGTGATATACTTAGAAGCCATGTGTAACATGGAAAAGACCTGCAGTTGAGAGTGGGGTTACAGTGGATAAGTAACTTTGAAGAATTCCAGAAAGCTTTTAACTGTCCACCCAATTTCACGATGAACAAAGGCATGGACTCCTGCTGGCTCTGGTAGCTGGGATGCTGGTTGCTGCCAGCCTGAGAGAGCTGTGGCACAGTGGCAGCAGAAGTGGCACTGAGCCCTCATCATCCACTGCTTTAGGCTTATGTTCCCTTGAGGACTTTTAGTTTTAATGCATTTTCATTATTTGTGTAGATGACTGCCAATATCTGTTCAAAGTTGCAGGGCTTAAAAAATGGAATCCAAGCCGGCACCGCGGCTCACTAGGTTAATCCTCCGCCTTGCGGCGCCGGCACACCGGGTTCTAGTCCCGGTCAGGGCGCAGGATTCTGTCCCGGCTGCCCCTCTTCCAGGCCAGCTCTCTGCTGTGGCCAGGGAGTGCAGTGGAGGATGGCCCAAGTGCTTGGGCCCTGCACCCCATGGGAGACCAGGATAGGCACCTGGCTCCTGCCATCGGATCAGCGCGGTGCGCCGGCCGCAGCGCGCCAACCGTGGCGGCCATTGGAGGGTGAACGAACGGCAAAAAGGAAGACCTTCCTCTCTGTCTCTCTCTCTCACTGTCCACTCTGCCTGTCAAAAAAAAAAAAAGAAATAAATAAATCTTTAAAAAAATGGAATATAAAAAATGAATCAACTTTGTTTCTTTAGAAAACTAAAATAACAAAAATAAAACCCTAGGCTACTTTTGTTCAAAAAAAAATAAAAAAAGATTTGGGGCCAGCATTGTGGCATAGTGGGTAAAGCTATCCCATATGGGTGCCAGTTTAGTCCCAGATCTCCACTTTAGGGAGACCTGAAAGAAGTTCCTGGTCCCTGGCTGTTGTGGCCATCTGGGAAGTGAACCAGTGGATGGAGGATTTTTGTCCCTCTCTCCCTCTCTCTCTGTAACTCTGAATTTCAAACAATTAAATCTTTAAGGGAAAAAAACGCTTTAGAGCCGGTGACACCTTGGCACAAGCTGGAAGGTGGCTAGGCTAGCTAGGTGGGGATGGGCTTTCTAGGCATGATTTTGTGGAGAAGATTCAGATGCCCTGATGCCCATGAAGCCAGGGGTGACAGGATGAGACAGGCATATTGAAAGAAAGAAAATTCCACATGGCAGGGGGTGGGAGATTATTTGGAGGAAAGACAAGACTAGAGGCAGAGGGAGACCAGTAGGCCTTAGGAGAGACAATTTAGTGAGTTGTGTGCGCCTGTATGGGGAGTAGAGTCAAGAGATATTCAAGAACTAGAACTGACATGCCAGACTGAAGCACTGGATGTGATTCATGAAGGGAAGGGTAAGAGTCCTGGATGACTTCTGGGATTCTAGCTGGTGTCATTAAACAAGAAGAATTTAAGGGGAAAGTAGGTTGGAAGGTAAAGATAGGGAGATATGGACGTTAGTTGACATTTTGTGTTGGGGGGTCTTCTGGAACAGCCAGTTGTGTTCAGGAGGCATTTGGAGATGAGAGCTGGATCTTACAGGAGAGCTTCCTTCATTGCTTCTCTTAACAGGAGATGAGGCACAGGTAGTCCCATTATGGAACACTGAACACAAGTCACTCTCAGTACTGTACTGCAGCTGTCAGTAAAGATGATGGGTTCCTCCTAAATTGTATGCTGAGTGAAAACATGTGTTTTTTTTTCTCTTTCAAGGAAAATAATAGCAATGGTATCTCTGGAGAATCGGAATGAAAAGGATAACAATAACTTGCTAGCAGACATATAAACAAGCACACTTTCCCTTTATCCAAAGGCTGAATGAATCTCTGACACTCTGACTGCGTCACATGCATTTTATCAGGTATTACAATTATGCCCGAGTTGAAGCATTTAAAGAAAGCATATATTTAAGTCAGAGTTCAATGGAAGAAAAAAAATCAACAGGTAAAGGGAAAGTTGAGGTAATGTTACTGCTGATTTGGCCCCAGCATGGCAATGCCTTTTCAAAACTGACATCTCAAGACATAATTTCATTTGACAGGTGCCCATTCGTGTCAACTGCCCCTGCTGGGCAAGTGATGGTAGCAAAATGTCAGTTGGCAACAGAGGTGTTACTAATTGGTATGAAAATGCAAGGACGTATTTCATACACTTCCTCAGCAGAGTTCACATGAAAGCATATTTGGCAGGGGCCTAGCCTAGAAAAGGGGTTCAATTCTGTTGAACACTTTGAGGGGAACAAATGCAGTCTCCTGGTGCTCAAGCCACCAAAAATTGCTCTTTATGTTGAAAACACACAGATGTGAATTCAGTCTCCGGAGTAATGCTGGAGATGAAGCAGGTCCCAGTCCAGAGACACTAATAAGGTGATGAATCCCCATTGGACACTCTGAGTTGGCTTCCCCTAAACAGCACTATATCTTTGCCAACCCTTTTGGGGCCTCTTTTTACTTTCAAATGAATCTGCTTTCTCCATTCAAGGTTTTCCCCTGAGTTCTGGGAAGAGGTATTGGAATGTGGCCTAGTGGAGGGTGTAGGTGCTGCAATGGGCAACCTAGTGAGCCAACAGTTTGCATATTTTCCCCCCACTGGAGCATTCTCCAGGAGAGAGCATTTGAAAATTATGGAGGAGGAGGAGCAGGAGGGGGAGGAGTGTCTGTAGCTAATGTATTTGGGAAAACCTCTCCCTACCTTGTGGATTCATAGATGAAAGGCTCCAAAAAGTCCTGCAGGAAAGAAATCTTTGCAACTTTTTCCCAGCATTTCCAAAACTCACTCGATCATAGAATCTGTTTTCATGTCTGTTAAGTTGGGCTTTTGGTAACACATTTTAGGAATATGCTGCTAGAGGCAAATCAGAGGGGCAGGCCAGGTGCTGTTGCTTTATCCCCCTCTTTTTCAGTGCACCTCTAGGGTCAAGCAGAAACCTCTTTTCTTCCTGGTCTTCGTTACTGAGCACATTTCTAGGATTTTGGAGTCCACTACACTGTCTACATTTTTAGACTTAAAGAAAAAAATCACATCTTATTTTAATGATTACTAATCTCGCACAACCTTGGGGTCATTGCTGTGAATACCAGGAATGAGTTGTGCCCTCCAGAATGGCAGTGGAGATGGACAAGGTGTAGGACTCTGAGTCCAAGGTCAGCTCAACATAGCTCCTAACCTAACACATTGCTTGACATGTACTTGTTTTCTTTCCATTGTTTGTTTCCCTTAACACTGTATTTGTCAGAAAATAAAAGCCATTCCAGAAGCTTGAAGGTCCCACAGAAGTAGGTCTGACATTACAGAGAAAAGACACAGGAGCTCCATGTGTCTGGAGGCAGTGCACTCTTGGACAAAAATCATGACCTGTCTCTTGCATCCCAAGTGGGAGTGGGAGATATTTTCAATCAGTGTTTGGTGCCTCTTGATGCACTTGAAACCTGAAATTAATCTCTCAGGTAAGCTGACTGATCTTGCTCTCAGCCTGTCCCTCCTCTAGCTTACTCCCACAGAAAGGGGTACGGTAAGATATTTTTGCATCCTCCTTTATTTTTTGGGCTTGATTTAGAATAGTTAGCTTTGTTTACCACTTGTTCAGAGAAAAAGGCTTGCTGTTTATTTCTTTGGTGAGTGCCAGTTTTTGAGTGAAGAATTAGCTCCCTCATCTCCATTCATTTAAAAAATTAATGAATTCTCTAAAAAATATGGAGTGATATCACCATAGTTAGAACCAACTCCTTAGATGAGTTTTTGGGAGCCCATATGAGTACTTGATTCTTTTTAACTTCTCTTAACTCCATTTCTCTCCTAATCTCCTGTAGTAAGAGAAGACCCCTCCTTCTGCCTCAGGCCCTTTGCGTGGGTCCATGGTGAACTTTGCATTGTTAAGAGGCAGTGTCAAAGTTGTGGAATAAAAATAGAGCAAAAAGAAGAAAGCAGAATAAAAGGTGAAAGAGTCAGAGATGGGGTCTTACGTGGAGAAGGCATTGTTCTGTTTCTCACATCGGATCCCCTTGCAGTTGTTAGGCTCATCGATAGCTCTGGTCTCATAATAAAAGTAAAGCTGGTTCAGTCCATTGGCAAAGGCCAGCAATACCAGGCAGTAGATAAAGAGGAATTTGAGGATATCAAGCAGCATGCGTCCCAAAGAGATCTGCAGAGGCCCTAAATGAGAGTTGGCTGTGAACAGGGATATGAGACGCAATGAACTCAAAATGTTGGATATTGCGAAGAGTGCTTCTGCAATCAGAGTCGGGTGCCACATTTCCCATTCCTCCCTTGGCCGAGAACCATTATACTGAAAGAAACAACAAGTGCACAAGATGAGAGGTACAGTGAGCACTCACAAAACTTTCCCCCTTTTCCACCTTTTGACATCCAAATAAAGTCATCAAAATATGCAGTAAGCATTCATTTATACAACAGGCTTCACGCAGGGCACTGTTTGTCTTTTTTCTCCCATCCAATCAATTCATGATGCTAATAACTCTTTTCCTCCCACTATCATCAAAATATCTACCTAGCACATGCATACAGCACAGTGAATTTTGGAACAATCATCTGGAGCAACCACCTGGGGTTTATCAATAGCCATTTTCTAAGGTTTATTAGATTATTATCGGGGGTGCCTCTGAAACCACTGACACAAAGTAGGGAAGGGGATAAAGCATCCTGCTTCCTAATAATATTCCAAATGACATCTACTATCTCAATCCCCCACTGGGTTCTGAACACCAGGGAAAACTTGCAGTTCCTGAAGGACAAGGGATAGATTGAAGCCTCCTTGGGGTGTGGTGTTCATCTTCATTCTCCTGCTGACTGAAGTTTGGGGCTGATATAGCAGCCATACAAGCAACTCACTGGAACTTTCTGCTGATTTTCCAGCATCCTGCATGGCATTCTATACTACTGCAAGTGGCATGGCTATCTTTCAGTTAGTGAATTTTGTAGTGCCCCACACAGTGGCATATGGATGCATTTTACTGTTGCTTTGACAGTCATACAAGTTAGAATCACACTCTAGCACAAATGAAGACTCAGGGGTTGTAAGGAGGGGAAGAGCCAGTATTTCTGAGATTAGTTGCTTATTTTCCAGCCGTACATCAGGCTTCCAACTCCTGAAACACTGGGGGGTAGTCTTGTGAAAAGGATGACTTCATTGTAGGATCTCAGCTCCAATTTGGGTGGTATTGTCACTTAACACTGCCTGTATCTTCCAATTTCATCATGAAATGAGGATAATGTGTACTCCTACTCACTGCACATGTTTGCGATTCTGTATCCATATGCAAAAATCTGTGTACTCCATAAGGGGAGATGTTACAAAAATACAAGAAACTAATTATTGCCCTCCCCAGGATAGAAGTAGATTTTTGCCTGTGATTCGATCTGAAGCATATTGCTTTGAGCTCTCATCTAATTTTAATTTCTCAGGACTAAATGTAAACAAATTTCCTGAGAAAATGTTGCTTTAGGGACCAAATCATATTGTTAGCATTTCTAAAGTGTGCTTCAGTTCCGACTGAGGAAACTGGTATCATTAAAATCACTTATGTGTATCCAATATTCTTCACTGTCAGAGGAGTTTGGGAAAATCATATCACAAATTTGTGCTTCTGTTTCAGATAGACCTTAAGATGGCCAATTAGTTTTAAGTACTCTTGACCAACTCTTGTATTCCCACATTCCCTGCCCCCCCACCAGAAAAAAAAAGAATTCACTGCATTGCTGTGAACTCCAGAGAGGGCAGAAATAAAACCCCAAATTATGATCTATATTAAATATCTTCAAAAAGTTTGTGGAAAATATGTATAATGAAATAAGGATGTATGGATTTCTTGTTTTTTAAAAGATTTATTTTATTTATTTGAAAGTCAGAGTTACAAAGAGGCAGAGGCAGAGAGAGAGAGAGAGAGAGAGAGAGAGAGAGAGGTCTTCCATCCGATGGTTCACTCCCCAAATGGCCACAACAGCTGGAACTGCCTATCCGAAGCCAGGAGCCAGGAGCTTCCTCCATTTCTCTGATGTGAGTGCAGGGTCTCAAGGATTTGGGCCATCTTCCACTTCCCTGCCAGGTCGTTGCAGAGAGCTGGATCAGAAATGAAGCAAGTGGGGCTGGAACTGGCGCCCATATGGCATACCGGCATTGCAGGCAGTGGCCTTACCCACTATACCACAGTGCTGGCCCAAGGATGTATGGATTTCAAAAAAGTTTTTTACCAAAATAAATTTCTTTAATTCTATTTTCCACAAACTTGTTGCCGTACCCTTGTACTTATTCCAGTTGATAATTTCCAATTTTTAATACGTAGCTTTGTTTTGTCATCTGCAAAGAATCTCCATCTCTCACATATACCTCAAAACTTATAAAGGGCTATCTAACATCTTTGCTGTGATACCAACTATAATATAAGTAAGATTTGATAAAAATTGTGCTAGACTGATTGTCTAGAGACCTGCCACCAACTTGCTGTATGATCTTCAGCAAATCACTCTGCTAAAGGATTTGTGAATTGCACTGACAACCCCAAGGCTAAATATGAAGAGGGATGGTCTAATATGAAGAATCAATCATAATAAAATTTAGGGAAAATGATTGTATCTTTAGCCAAATGTTGGCTGAAGAAAATACTCAGTGGGTCACAAATTTAGTTTGTGTGCACATTGAAGCAAAGTGGTGGTGGGATAGATCTAGGTCACACTATCCTAATAGAGAAAAAGGCAATTATCTTCCATGTTTAGCATTCTCTGGGAATATTGAGGGTCAATATTATATGCACTTTTTCCTTTCGAGCACTGTGGTGTGTGTCTTTGGGCTTTCTTGTTGAAGACCACATGAGGTAGAGTATACTTATGCTGTTGACTAACTTTTCTAAGAAGGAATCTTTAAGGCTAGCTCATCCTTTGGTGCTTCTGTACTGCCAATACAAGAGTGACATAAAATGTGTCAAGATTCCTGTGGAGTGGTTCTTATGGCCTTACCTCATAGAAGTTGACTCAACCTGCTTGGAACAGGGCATCTCAGACTGGATGCTCTCTGTGGATGAGTGGTCCAGACTCTCACCATTTACTGGTTCTCCTTGCAAATCCAATTTCTGCATGTGACAGAAATTGGATTTGTGCATGTAAATCTTCCTTTTTTGAAGACATTAATGTCTTGGCAAAGGTCTTTTTGAGTTATGTGTTTGTCAGCTGAGAGGCATTTGCCCAGCTTAGGAGAGTGAATTTATTCTTACTCTTTGTGGTGGGGAAGTATCTAGGTCTTTGGAAGACTTGACAATGAAGTTCAACAGGTTATGTGATAAGTTAATGTTGAGCAGCTATAGATACATTTCCATATTCACAAATGTCAATCATTTTCTTCCTCACTTATACTAAACAAAACCCAGCAATTTCTAGATTGGTAATTTATGGTTCCTCCAGTATATAAATACCACTTCTAAAGGGAGAAATGTTCTTTTTTTCAAGTCAGTGTTACTTAGTCAGCAGAGTGCCAGAATGACATGGAGTTCACCCAGGCACATTAACCCAAGAGTCAAACATTTCCTCTCCAGCTTTTCCTTTAAGGAAGTTGAAAGCATGTGTTAAATGATCACCACATGTATAAAACACACTCTCGGGCTTCTTTCAAAAGTGTTTTATGACTGCATTCCATATTCATATTCTACATAACTCTAAGGTCTTCTAATATATGCAATATGCATATTAGGGATATAAAAATAAACTAAGTTGTTGGAGATTTGGGAGATGGCCACGTTCCCATTCTAAAACTCCTTAACATGGAATTTAATGCTAAAAAGTAAGACTGACCAGTCAATCTTGGAGATTTCCTCATAGTGGGAAAGTTCAACTCACAGAAGAGGGAGCACAGCTATCCCATTATCTAGAAAACACCAAACCTGAACTCATAGCCTGTGATTATCCAAAGCGAAGTGTCGGACATGAAGCTATTTTCAAGACAATTCAAGCTGCACATTGTATGAAAAAAAACATTAAGGTGCCATGTGTGTGTGTGCATACATTATCTGAAGTAAGGGAGAGACACATATTGAGTGATATTCTAAAAGCTAGTTTCATAATGACTTGGATGACCGTCTGGTGGTGGAAGTGATGAGGGAAGCAGAGGTTATTAGAGGTCTTTGTCTCCTGCAGTGAGGTTTCTGGGGTTTTGCTACCTGTCATATGAAGAATCATTGAGGGAAGTGGCAATGTTTACCTTTGAGAAGAGATGACTCAATGGGTTAAGCATAGATTTCATATCAGAAGCACTGTTATGGAGAAAGAACAGCCTTGTTCTGTTTGAAACCATAGGGATGAAGGACTACCAGTGGATGTGACAAATAGAGAATAATATTAGAGAACTATAAAGTAGCTCTTTTTAATGGAATGACTAAGGTTAAGAGGACTTTTTGGAGGTAATGAATTCAGTGAACTTCCTGTCCCTGAATGCAAGCATCAGTGGGCCATCCCCTGGGTAAGGACATTGTGGAAAGGATTCTAAACACAGATGGTTGAAGATCCTTTTTACTCTGAGAATTTAGGTAGGTAATGATTCATCGGCAAATTGTTCCCTTCACCACTCTCTTTGCTTAAGCAGAAACTGCTTACAAACCATTGAATGAATGTCTATTTATATGACACTTTCCTGCATGGAAGAACTGACATCATTACTGTTCTAAACCATTTGTAATCCCAGTGCAAAAACTTAATGTTAGAAAACAATCATTGCTGAAGACAAATGACAGACATCCCAATTTACCTTGACATAAGCCACAATCTTCAAGGAAATAGTTGCTAAGTAGAGGGAGTTCATTGCAAAATCCATCAGGTTCCACCAGTCATGGATGTATTCAGTAAATCCACCATCCCACATTTCCTTAATCTCCCCCCAAATAAAACCTGAAAATGGAAGCAAAAAGTTTGTTTCTGTATAGGCTGATTTCTGGTCATCATAGCGGGATCCCCCAAGGGAATAAATATGAAATGCATTGGGGCCACCTCTCAGTCTTGAACTTGCTAAACCCAGTAGGCTTTTCCTGAAGATGCTCATAGCTTATACTTTTCTGCATGCTATAATTTTAGCATTCCTACTATAGTTACTGGAATGCTGCTGCCATTTTGGTTGCTTCATTCTACCTTCTCCCCATTTTGGAGTGGGAGTAATTTCATCAGCAAATTTATTAGATCAATGTTATTCCATAGATTTTTGTTTCCACAAGTTTTTTGGAGAAAAATTTCTCAATGAATTTGGAGGTAAGCAACCATGGACCACATTACCAGTAAGGCTGAAGCTGGGCAGTTGTGCTCTAAGTAATTTAGGATCCTCTGTACTCCTTTCTCCTCTCATTGCATGAGAATCTGGTGGAATTCTTCCCAATAACTTTTTTTTTTAACTTTTATTTAATGAATATAAATTTCCAGTGTACAGCTTATGGATTACAATGGCTCCCCCCCCCCATAACTTCCCTCCCACCCGCAACCCTCCCCCCTCCCGCTCCCTCTCCCCTTCCATTTGCATCAAGATTCATTTTCAATTCTCTTTATATACAGAAGATCAATTTAGTATAAAGATTTCAACAGTTTGCACCCACATAGAAACACAAAGTGAAACATACTGTTTGAGTACTAGTTATAGCATTAAATCACAATGTACAGCACATTAAGGACAGAGATCCCACATGAGGAGCAAGTGCACAGTGGCTCCTGTTGTTGACCCAACAAATTGACACTCTAGTTTATGGCACCAGTAACCATCCTAGGCTGTCGTCATGAGTTGCCAAGGCTATGGAAGCCATCCAAGTTTGCCGACTCTGATCATATTTAGACAAGGTCATAAAAGACAGAGTGAGGATAGTAACCAATGATCCTAAGAGTGGCATTTACCAGGTTTGAACAATTATACAGCATTAAGTGGGGAAGAGGACCATCAGTACACACATGTTGGGAGTAGAGCCATTGGTGGTAGAGTAGAGGTTATGATTACAAAGGAATGAGGCCCAAGTGCACTAGACAGGGCCTAGAACAAAGGACAGAGTCATTATTAGAGGAGCTAAGAAAGGTGCTGTCTAAGCTACAATGAAGTTTTCTGATTGAGAGGCAAATAGAACCTGATAGAAGGGGCTTGATAATAATCTGGTGGGCTTTAGGCCTTGTAAATTCAGAGGCCCAGACCTATCTATCTCTTCACATAGGGTATATCCTAAGGGAGGTGTGAACCTCCTAGGGGAAGGCACTCTGTTGACTTTCATTACTTGGCTGGCCTGGGAGGAGAGCTGGCCAGTCTTGGATTATGGAAAACTACATGAGTTGCTGTGATCTAGGGCAATGTTCTTCAGACTTTGAAGTATGTGTGAATCACCTAGGGGTCATGATAAAATGCAGATCTAGGGTAGGACCCTAGATTCTCTAACAAGCTCCCAGGTGATGCTGATATTGCTAGTTTGGGGAACCACAGTTGGCACAGCAAGGACTTAGAGGATGGCCATACGTTGGGGAGTACACTGCAATCTAACTATCCCTGGAGACTACTGGTGGGGCTGCTTTTACCCTAATGTGGGCAAAAATTCCAGATTCCTCTCATGATTGTCAAACCAGTAACCAAATAGGAAGTGGACCCTGAACAAATATTGAGATTGTATGGGCTAGCCACAAGAAAGCAGCAGATCTATGTGCTTCTCCCTTCCTACCATTATAGAAAAGAGAACTTAAAATAGACTGATCAGTATTTTCTCTGCTCAGCTTACCCGAGGCTCCACTTGACTGATACTTGACTTTTTCTGTAAACCAATGGGCAGACAGCATCTCTGTCCTTGAAGATGTTAGGTCAGCTGAGGTAAGCACTATGCAGACTGCCAATCTCACTGTGGAACATGTTATACTGAGTGACCATGGACTGAGACAGAAGGAACCCCATTTCTCAGGCTCCCAACATAGGACTACCCTACTGTTCAGAGGGGAATTGCATTACTTCAAAGCCAGTCTGACTGCAAGCTGTAGTAGTTTCTCCAGACAGTACCAGAAGGCAGTGCCTCATCTTTTTTGACTCACCTAGAACCCAGGGCAATATCATCCATTCCACGACAGTTGGGGGAGGTCCCTGCACATGGAGGTCTGTCCTGACGATGTGCTGAGAAGCCAGGAGAAGCATGAAGAGGAAGGTCAAATAGGATGCTGTGTGGCAGATGAACTTGATAAAGGGTTTCTTGATGAACAGCCCCAGGTTGCTTCTGGGTGAGATGAGATAGGCTATAGACAGCATGGGAAACAGGAACCCAATTGTCATGCAGGTCAGAAGCTTGACTACCCAGTGTTTCCTCCGCCATCCAGGGAAGCCATCGTACCACAGAGTGGCAAGTAACTGTTGGCAGTTGGGTTGAGCAACAAACTGGGAAAAGAAGAGAACAAGTTAGGCATCTGCAATATTCTAGGGGAAATTTCTGTTCCTAATACCTCTCACTGTTCACAATCAGCTCTATCAAGAGAGGGACTATATGGCTAATCCCTGGAAGAGGCCTGATTTTCAGGTCTAAGCCCAGAGACAGCTTGACATATCAAGTGGTGAAATGAGACCTTCTTCAGGGTTGATTGTTTCATATATTAAAATACATTCCCTGTGTTCCATTTGTGATTCGCTATGCCTTCCTTGTCCCCTTCCCATCATGTTGGAAAAGTGGTTTCCCAAGCCTGGCTTTGCATCAGAATCACCCGGGGAACATTAAAAAAAAGTCCAGGTTCCCAGGTCCCACCACAGACACACTAAATGAGATTCTGAGCTCTGGGAGGGCAGAGGCTGCTGTTTGTTACAAATTTTCCTGGGAATTTACCTGCCTCTTAGCATAGAATCATGGATACATTTCATCACAAATCGATTCACTTCTATTCATTTCCCTAGGCTATGTGAGGTTATCATCAAATGTGTACTCTGGGCAAACACAAACTGGAAGAGAATATGCCCAGGCCTGTGGTTATGGTTTGATATAGAAATGAATTTCTTTTTTGAATTTGTTTTTTTTTTCCCCTGTTTTGTTTTGAGCACCTCTTGGTTGGCTTGCAATGAGTCAGGTTGCTACTTTGCTATCTATTAAACACTTTCTCTAGTCTAGACATGCAAAAGAGGGAAAAATATTTGGGGGCCGACTTTACAATATTGTATACTAGCCCATCTGGGATTTTACTTAAAGGCAATCAACAATGTGTCAGTGATTAATAATTAAGGAATCATCAGCATTTCAAGTCACCCTCCAGCTGCTACTTCTTGGTAAGTGACACAATTGGGAGCTCAACTGTCAACCAAGATTTTAAATACTGCCTGTATTTGGCTCCCCCATCTTCCCATGGGACTGGTTAAACAGAGCTGTCTGTACTTTAGATCTTACTAGCACAAAGGAAATAAACCTCTTCCATCACTTCCCCAACAACCCCAGGCAAACTAGCCCAACTTTCTTGTTAGTATCTGTGAATGTCACTAATTTTCTATTTAAACCATTTTTCTCCTTGAGCTCACAGCTGAACTACATTTCACAGCGAGATGTGGCCAAGTGACTAAATTCTTCCCTCCCTCCCTCCCTCCCTCCCTTCCTTCCTTCCTTCCTTCCTTCTTTCCATTTTTTTCACTTTTCTTCCAGAGAGAGAGAGAGAGGAAGAGGGGAGAGGGGAGAGGGGAGAGGGAGAGAGAGAGAGAGAGAGCATCCACTGGTTCACTCCCCTAAATGCCTACAACAGCCAGGGCTATTAAGCCAGATCGTGGATGACAGGGACTTGAGCCATTGCTGCTGCCTCCCAGGGTGTGTATTAGCAGGAAGCTCATTGGAAGTGGAGCTGGTATTCAAACTTAAGCATTCTGAGCTCCAGCTTATCCACTGTGCCACAATGCCAGGCTCCAGATTGCTTATTGTTTAACTTATTGTTTTGCCCAGCTAGTATCCACTGATGTATGTAGCCTTGTTGTTAAACAATTAGTGCTGTTTTCTTTTTTTTTTAACAAATGACTACTGAAAAGGGCTATTGGTATTGAATCACATCACATAAAGACAAGCTGTGTGAATGCAATTTTTCTAGGGAGTTTCCTAACAGATCTCATAATGACAATTCTGTGGGTAGAAAGGTCTTTTTGGGGTGTTCCAAACCCAGTCTGCTCCCTTCCAGTGAGTACTTCCAGTGGTTGCTTTTCACAGCTAATATACTTCCAAGGCTGTTGGTTTTCAATGCTACTGAAGAGTTGGTTAAAGGAAGATGTGAATAGGGAAAGTTAAAACACCAGATGAACTTGCTTTTTTATTTTTATTTCCATTTACTTTTTAAATCAAAATTTAGCCATTTTACTTGAATAAACATGCTTAGTATTGTAAGCTTTTGGTTAATTTCCAGAATTGTGGAAAAGCTGATTATGAAAAATTTTCCAGTATTGTTTCACTTTACTAAAAATAGCATATTTGAGGCTGGTGTGGTGGTGCAGCAGATTAAGCTGCTACTTGGTATGCCTTCATCCAATATCAAAGACCCTACTGCACTTCCAATACAGCTGCCTGCTAATGTACCTGGGAGGCAGATGAAGTTGGCCCAAGTGCTTGGATTCCTGCAACCCACGTGAGGGACCTGGAGGAGTTCCTGTTTCCTGGTTTTCTCCTGGTATTGTTGCAGCTGTTGAGGGCATTGGTGTTTGAGGAGTAAATCAGCAGGTGAAAGATTTCTCCCTTTCTCTCTCTCTCTCCCTCCCTCCCTCTGTCCCTTTCTCTCTCTCTTTTTGTGTGTGTGTCTCACCCTTCTGACACTCTGTCTTTCACAAAAATGAATCTAAACACATCTTTAAAAAAAACAGATTTTCACAAGTCTTCACTCCATCATTCTGGAAGTACTTCCCATTGTGACTTTTCAGATTTTCATGGGAAATGCTATTGTTGTATGTGATTTAGTGCAAATGATGGAGTCCTTGTACAGTTCTCCTTCCCAGTGGCTTCAAAACACAAACTCAGACACAAGTTTGAGGAATATAGGAGCTTCTTAAAAGCCAGAAGTCTGGGTGTTGCTCAAGGACTGAGATCATTTCTTATCTATTATATACCCAGTATTTTGCAAAATGCCTGGGACAAGATAGACACTGTTTAATGAGTGGTTGAATAAATATGTCTGTATTGGATGAACCTTGGTAGAACACTCTCTTCCCTAAGTCTTCTTTTCTTAGTGTATGAAGATTGTGAAGTCTGGTCGCTAAGACAAATCTCTTGGAAATTACAACTAGGAACTACTCTTCTTTAAAAAAATTATTTATTTATTTGAGAGGTGGAGTTACAGAGAGAGGGAGAGACAAAGAGAAAGGTCTTCCATCTGCTGGTTCACTCTCCAAATGGCTGCAACAGCCAGATCTGGGCCGATCTGAAACCAGGAGCCTGGAGCTTCTTTCAAGTCTCCCAAACAGGTACAGGGGCCCAAGGACTTGGGCCATCTTTTACTGCTTTCCCAGGCCATAGCAGAGAGCTGGATCAGAAGTGGAGCAGCCAGGACTCAAACTGGCGCCCATATGGGATGCTGGTACTGCAGGTGGTGGCTTTACCTGCTATGCCGCAGTGCTGGCCTTAGGAATTACGCTTAACACAGGCACATCTTCATATATGAGCACTTATAATGTGCCATGTATCATCTCATAGCATACCTAAAGGCAGATATTAGTATTATATCCCTTTTACAGATGATGGGGCTAAGCCTGAAGTCAGATTTCTTAGTAAGTGGTGGTGCCAGTACTGAAGCTTTAGCCTGACTGACCCCAGACCAACTGTTAAGCACAATATGCTCTGACAATCCCTGGATGGTATGATCTCAGGAGTGTAGAAAGTTACATACAGTGCCTTCCCCAAAGACCCTGCCACAGTGATTGAATGCCTGTATCACTGAGTGCTTTGGGGTAGGGCATTGAAGTTATATTTATATTTGTAGAAAGTGGTGCTACATGAAACTGTTAACCACTCCTACTAGTTTAGAGTGGGTATGTCAGATCAGCTAATTAACAGGCCCACCTGTCAGCAAAGCCCAGAAGTAATGGGCCTTACTCTAGGTGTTGGATCCTGAGTGGCAGCTAAGCAAAGTGAGAGAAGTGGGGCATAGTTAAGGACAGTGGCTAGCCACAGAAGATCTTAGCTGCCTAATTTAGCCCCCGGTCAGATCTGTAAGGCACTGATTATTTCAAGTCACAAAAACTTATTTCCCCACAGATGTGCTAAGGGCCTCATTGTAGTTGTTGGTCTCCTGCCCTGCCCCCCCCTCCCCCTGTGCCTCCCTGCAGTGATTCTGTTCTCCAGTACTCCTGGTAAGGGGCCGGACATGATTCTACTTCTCATTACTACACAAAACTTTTGAAAAAAAAAAGCCCTGAATTCCCACCCTCCCTGTCATAGAAATTGATGTTTTAAATGGAGAGGCTCCATGGCTCTTTTCCCCTCCCAAGAATAATTCTTGTGAGGAGTACTGTCAAGTTCTCTTGGCAAGAGCCTAGCCCTCTCCCAGAAAACTAACAAAATAGTTTTGAGTTCACCTCATCAAAGTTATAAGTTCATTCACGTAGTGAATTATCTGCTTAGTCCCTCACCGGTGTATTGTATGTGACTTTTGTGCTTCCAGCTGTCAAAATCATCAGTTTGGGGGTGGTGTTGTGATGCAGCGGGCTAAGCAACTGCCTGCAATGCCCACATGCCATGTGACTGTTGAGTCCCAGCTGCTCCACTTCCTATCTGGCTCCTGGCTAATGCGCTTGGGAAAGCAGAGGGAGAAGGCCCAAGTATTTGGGCCCCTGGACGCATGTGGGAGACCTGTATGGAGTTCCAGCTTCTGGCTTGAGCCTGGCCCAGTCATGGCCATTTTGGCAATTTGGGGAGAGAACCAGCAAATAGAAGATTCTCTCTCTCTCTCTCTCTCTCTCTCTCTCTTTCTCTCTCCCCCTCCCTTCCTCCCTCCCTCCCTCGTCTTTCTTTCTCTATAACTCTGCCTTACAAATCAATGAATAAAACTTTCTATGAAACCATCAATTTGCTCCGATAATGCCTAATTCATAGGCTGCACCCAAGGCCTAGCAGAATTTGACTTGCTCACTACAGGGGAGTGCAAGATCAGTGTCATTTCATTCAGGTCTTTCAACAAGCATGTCAGAATACCTCCTTTGTGCCCAGCTCTGTATGGTGCATGGGAGAGGGTCGCAGCACGAGAGACAGACCAGCAGTGACTGCCCAGGAGGAACTCCTCAGCAGGGAGACCAGCCTAACTCATGTGAAACAAGTAAATGGGACAATCATGTTTGTGTTCAGATGCCCTGCAGAAGCAGTATAGATGGCAAACATGTCAGGTTCCCAGATGGTTGGCTCTTACAGAACTATTCAGGCCATGCCCCTCCAAATTGGGAGATGGTATGCCAAGTGAGAACATGAGAAAAGCCCACACCCCTTCCATCTCCTGTTACCACCATTTTATAACAGAAAGGGCAGAAAAAGGGATATTTTTCAATCTGGATCCACTTAGCTTTAGAAAAAGCTCACTGCTCTCAGGAGGCATCACACTTTGAGTATTTAAGACATTCAAAAATGGGGGCGAGGGCAGAATCAGCAGGCACTACAGTCCTAAGAAAAGGCAGCAGAGAATCATGAAATCAGAGAATTTCACTTCTTTCTGGAAGTCTTCCCTGACTGCTCCAGCCTGTGACCTTTCTCTCTTCGAGACAGGCCGCTTTGCTTTTTCCTTGTGGTACCTGTCAGTCTGTTTTGTGTTACATTCACTTTTATGCAGAATCTCTGACTCAGCTTTCTTATTAGAAGGTCGACTTCTGAAGAGGAAGACCAATTTTGCATGTGTCATTTCATACCTGAAAAGGCTTTGCAGACCATTACTGGATTTGTTAAGGCTAGAAAATTCTCTGCCTTTTTTTTCCACTCAAATTCAGAGCTGAATGTTCAATGGCCCACTGGGCATTTCCTCTTGGCTGCTCAAGTGCATTTCAATCACATAATCCTCACAGAACCCTTTCCTCCTCAAACACATACGTTTTCTCATTTCACCCTGCATTCTGCATGCTTTTAAGCCATCTCTCAAGTGGTAATCTTAATACCCACAATAAAATGTGCACGGAATTTCCTACATTTTGGACACTTTTAAAAGCAATTTAAATGTACAGACAGTCCCTGACTTATGATGATTCAACTTAAGATTTTTCAATTTTATGATGGTGAAAAAGTCATATTATTTCAGTGGAAAACATCGTTGGAATTTTGAATTTTGAACTTTTCCTGGGCTAGTGATACTGTCTTGTGACACTGCCCTATCATCCTATCCCAAGAAACTGCCCATAGCCACATCCATTACTGCTTTGTACCCCACTAGCTCCGGTCAGCCACTCGAACAGCCCATAGCCTGCGTGTGGTCATGCCATTCCTGATTACCACTGTTCCTCATTCCTACCCCCATCTGAGCAAGCACTCCTATGGTCTCCCATTTGGAGCACTGATGAGTCAATGACGGGGGACAACCTAAGACAGGCACAACCGCGTACGGAGACCACATGGAAACGGGGTCAACAATGGTATGGCCAAGAATCATGCCTCCTGTTGCTCAAAAATAAATGAAAAGGGGGAAATGTGGTGGAATGAGAAGGTGAGAAGGTCATGAGAAGGTGAGGTCATGCCAAGATGGCCGCTGACAAGAGAAACTGCCTGGCAACAGGCCGTGATTGGATGGCTTTGGAAACCACATGACAACAGAGCCTGACTGACAACAGGCTGTGATTGGATGGTTTCAGAAACTGCCTGGCAACAGAGCCTGCCTGGCAACAGGCTGTGATTGGATGGCTTTGAAAACTGCCTGGCAACAGGTTGTGATTGGTTAGGGCACAGACCGCCCCTTGACCGGATTGGCTGCCTTGGCTATATAAGCAGCTGTAGCAACTGAAATAAATGAGTCTTTGTGCTGCTCGCCTCAGGCCCGCTTTCACCCGACTCCTGGGGTCTGTGTGGTGACTCTGTGCCTCTTGCCCACACCACATTCCTCCTCTCAGAACGAATCCTCTCAGAAAGAAATCAACCACAACAGTAAGCCATAGTTTTGAGTCAACCACATGAGAGAACAACCAATACCCTGCCTGCATACTGTGTTGTTAGGCTATGGTGCTTATTAGGGTAAGTATACTAAATGCATGTTTGACTTAGCAATATATTCTTATTTATTTGAGAGAGAGAGGGAGGAGAAAGGGAGAAAAAGAGATCTTTTATTCACTGGTTCACTTTATTTTTTTTTAAGATTTATTTATTTATTGGAAAGTCAGAGTTACACAGAAAGAGAAGGAGAGACACAGACACACACACATACACACACACACAGAGGTCTTCCATCCACTGGTTCACTCTCACTCTGGCCACAACAGCCAGATCTGGGCCCATCCTAAGCCAGGAACCAGGAGCTTCTTCCAGGTCTCCCATGTGACTGCAGGGGCCCAAGGACTTGGGTCGTCTTCTACTGTTTTTCCAGGCCATAGCAGAGAGCTGGATCAGAAGTGGAGCAGCCGGGACTAGAACTGGCGCCCATATGGGATGCCGGCACTGCGGGTGGCAGCTTTTCCCGCTACACCACAGTGCCAGCCCCCACTGGTTCACTTTCTAAATGTCCACAATGGCTGGGGCTGGGTCAGGACAAAGCTGGGGTCTGGGGAATCCATCCAGATCACTCGTGCAGATGACAGGGAGTCAAATACTTGAGCTGTTGTCACCTGCTGCCTCTGATGGTGCATGTTATTAGGAAGCTGGAATCAAGAGTGGAACTGGGACTCAAACCCAGCACTTTGAAATAGGATGCAAATGTTTTAACAGGCGTCTTAACTGCTTAGGTCAAATGCAGGCCCCGAAGAGAGGTTTATGAATGTTATCACAAAGAAATGATAAATGCATTAATCATTATACAGTGTACACATGTATGGAAATACCAGATTGTACCCTGCAAATATGCACAATTAAAAAAATACAAATCCATGTGGATAGCAAAAACAAAAATACATTAGTGAGCTAGGGACAGTTTTCCCTGTCCCAGGTTATTGACTGAGTCCTTGCTCCCTGAGGAGGCAATGGACAACAAGTGGAAGTCTCTTCATAGGAGTAGAGGCTCTAAAAGTGGGATGGGCTCCTGAGAAGTAAGCCAGGCTGTGAGGCAGAGATAAAAGCCAGCAGCAACAAGTTTCCAGTGGTTCTATTAGCAACAGGAAATGGTAAGAGGAGAAAAATCTTTTAAAACCCTTGCAGTCCACCCTGTTCCCTGCTACCCAGGCTAGCAGCAAGAAAAACAATTAGAATGAAACAAGTCACTCTCACATTGAGTCATCTAACTTGTTATTTTCAGATGATTTAAAATTGTTGGGTGTGTACAAAAAGGGCAAAAGGTGAGACTGGAAGAAAGGTCACTTTGACTTGTGCTTCATATTCAGAGGTTTGTAAAGTAAGGTAGTTGGCCATCTGTATATGTGGGCCCTGCATCAGGGGATCCAACCAATGGGGGATTGGAAATATTCCAAAAAGAACTGCGTCTGTACTGAACATATACCGACTTATTTCTTGTCTTTATTCCCTAAATAATACAGGTAAACATTGATTTACATATTCTTCACATTGTGCTAGGCATTGTAAATAATCTACAGATGATTTAAGGTATACACACAACGTAGGTTATATGCCAACATTGCACCATTTTATATAAGGAATTGAGCATCCATTGATTTTGGTATCCATGGGAATCCTGGAACCAATCTGCTGTGGAGCTGAGGAAGGAGTGTACAGACCTGTTGTTTGCTGAAGTAATTGGCAGTGAGTTATCTTTGTATGTTTCCTAAAAGAAATCAGCTGACTTCAAGCTGAGACACTTCAAACTGTAAACACATCTTCCCTTAGTCTATTTGGAGGAAAAGAAAATTTGAAAGGCCCTTCACCACAGGAGGGAAGGTGAAGATCAGGAAGAGACAGCAGTAACAGCACTACCAGCAATGACAACATTTGAGTTTGGAAAAGTCTGCTGATCTTTCAAGAACATCCTCCTAATTCTTCAATGAATGGTTGTAAATTGAAATAGGCCCAACTTTTATTGCATGAGTTGTAGGATCTTCAATACAGTCTGGTTGTATACAAGAATGTGTTTAAAAAGCAGCCCAGGAGTGGACATTTGTCTTAGCAGTTTAAGACCTGATATGGGGGCAGGCGCTGTGGTGTAGTGGGTAAAGCCGCTGCCTGCAGTGCCGGCATCCCATATGGGTGTCTGTTCCTGTCCTGGCTGCTCCACTTCTGATCCAGCTCTCTGCTATGGCCGGGAAAGCAGTAGAAGGTGGCCCAAGTCCTTGCGCCCCTGCACCCATGTGGGAGACCCGGAAGAAGCTCCTGGCTCCTGGCTTTGGATTGGTTTAGCTCTGGCCCTTGTGGCCATATGGGGAGTGTAGCAGCAGGTGGAAGACCTCTCTCTCTCTCTCTCTCTCTCTCTCTCTCTCTGCCTCTGCTTCTCTCTCTGTGTAACTCTGACTTTCAAATAAATAAATAAATCTTTAAAAAAAAAGACCTGATATGAGAGGTCCTGAATTTGAGTTCTGTCTCTCTTCCTGAATCTCACTCAGCACAGATGGCCCAAGTGTTGGATACCTGCCAGCCAAATGGGAGACCCACGTTGAGTTCCCAGCTCTGGCTTTGGCCTAGCTCAGCCCCAGCTGTTGTAGGCATTTGGGGAGTGAACCAGCTAATGGGTGTTGTCTCTCTGTTTCTCTTTCTCTGTCTCTCATTAAAATAAAAAGCTAGCTCAGCAGAAATGACCCATGATAGAATGAGTTTGGTTTTCCTGTTTTGTAGTTGCCAATCAAGCAGGAATGTGAAGAAGAGAAAAATACTCAAAAAGGAAATTAATGGCAATGCAAATCCTGAAGAGGGATTAATGTTCCAGCACTTTCTTTCCTTTGTTATTGTAGTAAGCTTGCAGAACCATTCTTTAGTTAAGCCGTGCAGCTTTTTAAAAAAATCACTGCAGCAGACATTTGAAACTGAGAAATAGGTTTTGGCAAGGAATTTAGGCTCTGATTACGTTTAGAAATAGTCCCTACATTTTACATGTAGTTTCTAACAGCTTGTTGACTCCCCAGATTTTATATTTACCCACTCAGATCACCAATTCATTATGAATTTTATGAAAAAAGAATATGTGGGGGCCAGCATTGTGGCACAGTGGGTTAATCCTCTGCCTGAGACACTGGCATCCTGCATATGGCATCCACTATGAATGCCAATTTGTTTCCCAGTTGCTCCACTTCTGATCCAGCTCCCTGCTAATGTGCCTTGGAAGACAGCAGAAGATGGCCTGAATATTTGGGCTTCTGTGCCCATGTAGGAGACCGTGGTAGGTGGGAGAACTGAGTGGAGTTCTAGGACCCTGTATTCTGCCTAACCCAGGTGGTATTTGGCCATTTGAGGAGTGAATCAGCAAATGAAAGGTCTCTCCCTCTCCATCTCTCTCTCCCCCCTCTCTGTAACACTGCCTTTCAAATAAATGAAATAAATCTTAAAAAAAAAATGAAAGTTAAAGGGACATGTTCTCTTATCTAGGGATTACTGTACTAGAATATTTTGTACTAATTGGCTAAGTGGTTTCAATTTGCCAGCTGACTTAGTTCCTGAGCTAGGCTATCAATGTATGTCAAGGACCCCACTCAAAGGTTAAAGACTCACAAAACAAGACAACTGGCCTCTAATTTCAAACTACAGCTAGGGTTAATTTGACCTAAATAGAGGAAGGTGAGGTTAGCTGCTTAAAACTTTCAGAACACATATTTTTAAAAATATATAATTTTCCTTTTGCAAATATACACAGCAGCTGGAATGAATGCAATGTTATTTTCTTGGCAGATATTCTCCAACCTACTGTAGTTGAAATAAGTTCAATGCAATGGTTCATTATTGCCACAAGATGGCAGCAGAGGGTGGTAGGCGCTCACTGGAGTTCAGGGGAGCCTGTATTGGACATTTTCTCACAAAGGAGGGAACAAATGACAACATGGTTGGAAATTGATTAAAGCCAAGTAAGAAGTCAGAGAGACTCTGGTAGGGTCAGCTGGAGTTTGCAGTCCTACTAATTCAGACCAGGAAGCTGGAAGGGAGAGGAGGAGTGGGAGAGGGAGGAAGAAGGTGAGATGAGGGAGGTAGGAGGGGGAGGAGGGGAGAGTGAGGGGAAGGGGGAGAGGGGAGGGGAATGGAGGAGGGAGAGGGAGGGGGAGAGTGGGAGGAGGGAGGGGGAGGGGAGGAGAAGAGGGAAGGGAGAGGGAGGGGAAGGGGGAGAGGGGAGGGGAATGGAGGAGGGAGAGGGAGGGGAGGTGGAGGTTGAGGGAGGGGGAGAGTGGGAGGAGGGAGGGGGAGGGGAGGAGAAGAGGGAAGGGAGAGGGAGGGGAAGGGGAGGAGGGAGGGGGAGGGGAGGGGAGTGGAGTAGGGGGAAGGGAAGGGGAAGGGAGGAAGAAGGAGGGGTAGAGGTAGGGAGAGAGGGGAGCAAGAAGGATGGAGGGAGAGGGGAGGGAGGAGGAAGGAGGGAGAGGGGAGAGAAAGAAGAAGGGCAGGGGAAAGGAAAATGGAAGGGAAGGGGAAATGGGAGGGAGAAGGAGGGGGAGGAGAAGGATCAGGGAAAGAGGAGGGAGGGAGAGGGGGAGGGAGAGGGGAAGGGAGAGGGAGAAGGATCTATCTGCTGATTCACTTTCCAAATGGCCCTAACAGCCAGAGCTGGGTTCGGTCAAAGCCAAGGGACTAGAACTCCATCTGGGTATCCCACGTATGGTGTCAGGGGCCGAAGTACTTGAACTATCTTCAGCTGCTCTTGCCCTCAGTTTGTCTACAAAATGAGGATTGTAACTGTAACCCGTATCTTAAGGTTGTTATGAAGATTGAAAGGTAATTCAATGCTTGGCAACTCTGAAACAAATATAATTTTTCATCATGGATTGTTGTGAGGGTTAAATAAGAAGCACCCAATAAATGTTAGCTATTTTCATCATTATGACTACTAATAGTAAGAGATGGGGAACTGTTTTCTGGATATGTAGTCTTGAAGTGACTTTATATATGATTTGACACAGTCCATGCCTAGACAGAGTTTGAATGCATTAGCACTGCTTCCATTATCGGTTTTTCTGAATGTTCTGAGGATGTGTTCTGTCATGCCAATTACTGCCTTGGAATTCTGGAAGAGACGGATGGAGGTGGTAGGAGGAATAGTGTGTTGAAGAAGTACATCCAAGTGGAATCAGTATGGTCCTCATTGTGTAGTCAGATCCTATAAATAACTAACAAATTCCACAAAGAAAAGCTGGATTGCTGGTGGAGTATGGGAAACAGCTTGATAGGTAAGGGAGAGGATTTTTCATTGAGAAAGACTGGTAAGTCAGGATGGCAGAAAGAATAGCTTTTGGAGAACTGGCTTTCGAGATGAGATATCAGGATTTTTTTAAAGCTCAGATGGAACACTGCATGAACTGTTGTTGACTCAAGTCAAAACACTTGCTCCGGAGCTGGCGCTGTGGTGTAGTGGGTAAAGCCGCTGCCTGCAGTGCAGGCATCCCATATGGGCAACAATTTGATACCCGGCTGCTCCACTTCTGATTCAGCTCTCTGCTGTGGCCTGGGAAAGCAGTAGAAGACGGCTCAAGTCTTTGGGCCCCTGCACCCATGTGGGAGACCCAGAGGAAGCTCCTGGCTCAGATCGGCACAACTCCGGCTGTTGCGGCCATCTGGGAAGTGAACCAGTAGATGGAAGACCTCTCTCTCTCTCTCTCTCTCTCTCTCTCTTTCTCTCTGCCTCTCCTCTCTCTGTGTAACTGTGACTTTCAAGTAAAATAAATAAATCTTTAAAAAAAAAAACCCACTTGCTCCAAGTGACATTCATTGGGTGATTATTCAGGAGCATTGCCTAGAGACCCCAAAGCAGCTTGGTTCCTGTGGGTTGAATGTGGCCTAGGAACAGTATGTCCTGCTTCACCAAGTCCTCCCTGCCACCCCGTGCACTCTGAAACCTTTCCTGGCCACCCCTACACATTCTCTTTCTCTCTGGTAGAGAAATGAAGGACTCTCTATGCTTGGAAGGCTTCTAAAATGTCACTTTCCATCTGATTCAGAGACTACCCCCAACACAGCCAACTCGAGTAAGCCAACAGTGTTTATGAGCACCTGTTTGGCACCAGGCTGTGGTTCAAGTACTGGGGATACAGGCATGACTCCAGTAGCCAGAATCTCATTCGTGAAGCAAATACCTAACAGAAAATGACAAAATCAGATTCCTGCCCTCACATGATGGGTGTTCCCAAGGCCTTACAAGAGCTACAATGAAGCAAGGAGATTTTCTCATTAATATCTGAAACAGGAAGTAAACTCATATGAGATTGCCGTTTAGGTAGCTAAAAGGGAAAATCAAATTAACTGGAAACCTAAAGGAGTAATTATTCCTTCAGAGTATCAAGACCACTGGGGACTTGGTGGCTTGATTTTAAAGGAAGCAGTAGCTATCCTGACTCATGTTCTGCCCCTTCCTTGTAGGGATCAGCCTTGCAGTAGGCTTTTAATAATAATGATCCAATAAGCACTTTATTATATGCCAAGCACTTTGAATGTATTCATGTTTTGAATCCATAAGCCTCACAATGACTCTACCAAAGATGAATTGTTGCTGCTCTACAGGTGAAGAAAATGAGACCTGGAGAGACAAAAAACAAAATAAAACAAAACAAAAAACCAACTTACCTAAGTAAGTACTGACAGGCAATTCCTGAACCCAGGTCTATGTGAGTACTCTACACCACTGATGCCCTAACCCCGGGGTGGGTCATCAAACTGCAGCCTGTGCCTATGGATCAAATCCAGCCTGTTACCTGCTTTTGTAAATGAAGTTTTATGGAAATACAGCCAGCTGATTGGTTTAGCTATTACCTCTGGCGGCTTTTGTTCTACAGTGGCAGAGTTGAATAATTGCAACAAAGACCCCAGTTCTAAAATATTTGCTGTCTGGCCTCCGCTGCTGTAATCACAATACTACAGAGCTTCTGGGACATAGGCTTTGGAGTTAGACAGACCTGAGGCCAAGCTCTGGTTTTGCCATTTATTAACAGTATACCCTCAGAGAAGTCCTTGTACTTCCCTGTGTCTCAGTTTCCTCACTTGTAAAATGGGACTCATCATACTGCCTAGATTCTAGGGTTGCTATGAGGACTAAATGAATAATGTGCATGAAAGGGTCTCAGCCTGGTGCTTGGCACACAGCAAATTCTTAAAAAACTGTAGTTAAATTATTTCAAGCAGTAACGAAAATAGAACAGAGCTCTGTGTCTGGCACAGAAGTGAATGTTCACGCAAATAGTTAATATACATATCTGTCTTTTTATTACTCTTGTTGACTTCTCCCGGCCCTTAGGTTGCTGAAGCCAAGACTGAAGTTTAGTGCTAAAGATGATGATGTAGGGGCCGGCACTGTGATATAGTGGGTGAAGCCACTGCCTGCAGTGCTGGCATCCCATATGGGTGCCAGTTCTAATCCCAGCTGATTCTCTTCCGATCCAGCTTTCTGCTATGGCCTGGGAAAGCAGTGGAAGATGGCCCAAGTGTTTGGGACCCTGCACCTGTATGGGAGACTGGGGAGAAGTTCCTGGCTGTGTTGTGGCCATTTGGGAACTGAACCTTCTGATGGAAGACTTCTCTCTCTCTCTCTCTGCCTCTGCATTTCAAATAAATAAATAAATCATAAAAAGGTGATGGTGTAGGGATTAGCAGGACAGTGCAGTAAACAGGGTGGTTTGGGCCCATAGGGAACTGATACTAAGGAATTCACTCTAGAACAAGCTATTTAATGTTTTAAGCCTAAACCATATCATAGGAGCAAAGTGAGGTATGCATGGGGCAAGGTGGGGAGCAGGGGAAATACAAGTCCTCTGTCTCCAGCCTGTTTTTCTTTTTTCTGTTTCAAAATCCTCTCCTGTGTTGCACTTGAATGGACTCTGATTCCTTTCTTTGAGAAATGTGACATTTTCTTAAAGATTGCAGGCTCCTCTCCCCGCCCCTCTCCGTGTTCCACTAGCAACCACAGAACAAAAATGACTGTGGGATATGCTTTGTTCTTAGTTGTGCTTGGTTAGTCTCTATGATTAGACTTTTCAAAAGTATTTTAGGGCCAAGACTAAGGCTTGTATCTCTCAGGTTTAGGGAGAAGGGCATTGCTGTTAGGAAACAATGAAAGAATGTGTGTTTATTTGGTGTGTGGGGGTGGGTCTGTGTTTCTGACTGGAGAAGGTACCTAAAACAAAGGAAGAATAAATTTCAGAAGCAAAGTCTTTGAGACATAAATGAAATGCTTTAATGTCCTGTTAAGGAGCAGACCAAAAAACCCTAGAAAAATGAATGTGGCAAAAAAGGCAAGTTCCTAACTGAGGGAGTCTTCTGCTGGGATGGGGAGGGGTGCCCCTCTTAATTCTGCCCGTGGGGAGGAAATTACTACAATGTGATGGGAATGCTTGCCATTAGAGAGCTAAAGCTTTGTGTTATGGCTCTGCTATTTCAGAAATAGCCATCTTTTTCTAACGTCTCCATGAAGGTCAGCCGTTCACGCCCAAGATGAGTTACTTCATAAACAATTCACCCCTTGAAGCTTCTGAGAGGAGCAGGGGACAGATAAGTTTTGCTGAGGGAGGATGGCTGAACGCTATTTCTGCCTAGGGAAAGCTCTTGCCTTATCTCTCCTTTGGAAATTTTTCCTTCTATAATCTCTTTGCAGAGCCCACCCTCCCCACACAAGTTCAAATATATTTCTTGTCACTAATAGAAACATTACTCAATCATTTTTTTTCTTGCCACTCTGGGTTGGAAAGCCCATGACTCTTGCAACAGGGGTTAATTTGGTAGTAGGGCCACAGAAAGTTAAGACCTAACAGCCTAAGAGAGCTGGGGAATTCTATCTCAAGCTGTCTTAGCTTCCATATTAATGCCAACTGCCAGCTGATTGTGCTTCAGATGGATATCAAGGCTGTCACTGGTCTGTATCACCCAGAGTTACCTGGCCATACTGACTTGCCTTAAGTGTAGTTGTTACTGAATTCTCTAAATCAATGTGAAGATGCAAAACTATAATCAATACCCTCAGAATTCCTGGCTTCTCAAGGGTATGACAATTGCTTTTGCTTGTCCCTTTTACTAGTACGTCATATTATTACTCAGAGTGTTTTAGTCAGCCATAACAACATTTCTGACTCAAATACCTGGGAGCCTTGGCTTAAGACTCTTCTTGGGAGGGCCGGCGCTGGGGCATAGAAGGTAAAACTGCTGCCTGCTTGCCAACATCCCATATGGGCACCAGTTCCAGTCCTGGCTGCTCCACTTCTTTTTTTTTTTTAAAGCTTATTTTATTTATTTGAAAGACAGAGTTACAGAGAGAGGTAGAGACAGAGAGAGGTCTTCTATCCGCTGGTTCACTCCCCAGATGGCTGAAACGGCCGGAGCTGCACCGATCTGAAGCCAGGAGCTTCTTCCAGGTCTCCCATGTAGATGCAGGGGCCCAAGGACTTGGGCCATCTTCTACTGCTATCCTAGGCCATAGCAGAGAGCTGGATCTTGAACCGGCACCCATATGGGATGCCGGCGCTTCAGGCTAGGGCGTTAACCCACTGTGCCCCAGCGCCAGCCCCAACTGCTCCACTTCTGATCCAGTTCTCCGCTATTGCCTGAGAAAGCAGTGGAAGATGGCCCAAGTCCTTGGGCCCCTACACTCACGTGGGAGACCTGGAAGAAGCTCCTGGCTTCTGGCTTCGGATCAGCCCAGCTCTGGCCATTGAGGCCATTTGAGGAGTGAACCAGCAGATGGAAGATCTCTCTCTGCCTCTGCCTCTCTGTACCTCTGCTTTTCAAATAAATAAATAAATAAATAAATCTTAAAAAATGACTCTTCTTGGGGTCCAAGTCTGCAATACTTGCATACTGACAAGATGACTATGTACAATAGGATGCATGGGCAATATCAAAGACATATTGGCACAGGGCATGGCAGCAGGGTGATGTAGGCGCTACCAGCAGGGGGACTGACTGGGAATCTGTTGTAATTGTCTGGGTGAGAGGTGATAAAGACTTAAATCAAAGCAGTGGAGGTAGAAAGGGGGTGAAAAAAAGGAGATATTTTTGATAGAATTGACATATTTGGCAATCAATTGCATGAGGGAGTGGCAGGTAAAAAGGACTTGAGGTTAATACAGAAGGAGGATATCTCTAGTACTTGATGATGTAGGGGAATCTGGAGTTCATTTTTATTATGGGGATTTACTATCTTGGTTTACCTGGGATTGAGGGAATTCCCAGGATTTGGGACTTTCAGTGCTGTAATTGAGATATTCTGGCTAAACCAAGATAAATTGCTCATACTAAGCTCAGGATATGCTGGATTTGAAGTGTCTGTAGGCACCTAGCAGGTGGCTGGGCAAGGAGGTGTAGTGTGGAGGAAGGACATCTGAGTTAGAGGTGTAGGTTGGGAAGTATCCTGTATAGAGATGATGGGTGAAACCTCAGAAGAGGGAATAATAATGGAGAATGCATAGCATGAGATTTTAACTGCCCTCAATCTCTTGTGGATTGAGAAAGGGATGTGAACAAAAGAATAAAGTAATTAAGAAAAGGGCTGGGTGCTTGGCACAGTGGTTAAGATGTTTGTGGCATCCACATCCCATATCGGTCCCTGGGTTTGAATCCTCTATGTGCTTTTTTTTTCAAGTTTTTATTTATTTATTTTTTGACAGGCAGAGTGGACAGTGAGAGAGAGAGAGACAGAAAGGTCTTCCTTTTGCCATTGGTTCACCCTCCAATGGCCGCCTCGGTAGGCCCGCTGCGGCCGGCGCACCGAGCTGATCTGATGGCAGGAGCCAGGTGCTTATCCTGGTCTCCCATGGGGTGCAAGGCCCAAGCACTTGGGCCATCCTCCACTGCACTCCCTGGCCACAGCAGAGAGCTGGCCTGGAAGAGGGGCAGCCTGGACAGAATCCTGCGCCCTGACCGGGACTAGAACCGGTGTGCCGGCGCCGCAAGGGGGAGGATTAGCCTAGTGAGCCGCGGCGCCAGCCTCTATGTGCTTTTGATTCCAGCTTTTTGGTAATATGCACCTCAGGAGGCAGCAGATGATGACTCAAGTAGTTTGGTCCCTGCCGCCCAAATGGGAGACTTAGATTTGAGTGCCAGGCTCCTGGTTTCAGCCTGGCTCAGTCCTAGCTTTTGTAGGCATTTGGGGAAGGAACTAGTGGATGGAAGATCTTAGTTTCTTTGTCTCTTGTTTTCCTTTCAAATGAGATGAAAGACAAGAAGAAAAGGTGAAAGAAAAAGACAGCAGGCTAGAATTTGGGAGATAGATAGACAGACAGACAGATAGGAGAAACAAACCTGCACTCGAGTTACAAAAAGGTACAAAGGAAGCTATGGCAGACTGGTGATGCTACAAAAGTCAAGGAGGGAGAGAATTTCACAAAGTTGTGGGTTGAGTAAGCTGAATTTTGAGGGAAGGTGATTTTGGCTTTGGTCATTAAGAGAAATGATTCTCTATGGAATCGTGAAATAAGATTACAAGCTGCTGATTAAACAGAGAATAAGAAGAAAGGAAGTAGGACAGGGAGCTTAAATCCATAATTCTCCCAACAATGCAGAGAAGGGAAAGAGTAGTAGCTTCTTTCAAACTCTTTAGGTGTGTGTTTTTTGGTATAGCAGTTAAGTCACTGGTTGGCATGCCACATACCATATTAGAGTGACCTGGTTGGAGTTCCAGATCCACTTTCTTTTTTTTAACTTTTATTTAATGAATATAAATTTCCAAAGTACAGCTTATGGATTACAATGGCTTTACCCCCCCATAACTTCCCTCCCACCTGCAACCCTCCCCTTTCCTGCTCCCTCTCCCCTCCCATTCACATCAAGATTCATTTTCAATTCTCTTTATATACAGAAGATCAGTTTAGTATATATTAAGTAAAGATTTCAACAGTTTGCACCCACATAGAAACACGAAGTGAAAAATACTGTTGGAGTACTAGTTATAGCATTAAATCACAATGTACAGATCCACTTTCAATTCCAGGTTCCTGCTAATGAGCATGGGAAAGTCACAAATGATAGCTTAAGTACTTGGGTCCCTGCCAGCCATATGGGAAACCCATATTGAGTTTCAGAGTCCTGACTTTAAACTAGCCCAGCCCTGGCTGTTGTTGGCTTTTGGAGAGTAAAATAAAGGATGGGAGATCTCTGTCTCTACCTGTCTCTTTGCCTTTCAAATAAAATAAACTACTTAAAAAACTCTTTACTTTGAAATTTTCTTGAACTCCAAATTCCTGCTTTTCTCTCCCTTTTGTAAATTAAAAGATAAATATCACATTATACACCAGAAATACATACCATTATCATTCAGCAAATTAAAAGAAAAAGTTGTTAAAAGTTCAGGACAAATATCATATGTTTTCCCTGATTTGTGTTAACTAATCTACAGGGTACAAAAAATGTAATGTATGTGAGCAAAATTGACATTTTGAGATTTGATTAATGTTTGTAGCCCTTGTCTATATGCTTGATGAACAGTGGTTTTCTATTTACTACTTGTTGAATTATTTAGTGAAGGATTAAGCTTCTAATTATAAAGAGGAGGGAGAGTAGGAGTGAGTGAAGGAAGAAGGGAGGGTATAGTGGAAAGTATCATTATGCTCTTAAAACTGTATATATGAATTACAAAAAAGTTATTTCAAAAATTAAGGAAAAAGAAAGGAAATATAGAGGGGTGTTAGAGAGAGGGAGGAATGGAGGCAAGTATGATTATCTTCTTAAATTGTATCTATATCATTGTGGCATAGCAGGTAAAGCCATTGTCTGCTGGCATCCCATATATCCACCAGTTCAAGTCTCAACAGCTCTACTTCAGATCCAGCTCCCTGCTAATGCACCTGGGAAAGCAATGGAAGATGGCACTGGTGTGGGAGACCTGAATGAAGCTCCTGGCTTCTGGATGTGGCCTGGCCCAGCCCTCTCCCTCCTTTTCTCTCTATCTCTACTTCTCTCTTTATCTGTAACTCTGCCTTTCAAATAAATAAACCTTAAAAAAAGAATCGTATCTATGAAACAGATGAAATCTGTTATCCTTATATCAATAAATTTTTTAAAAAAGTTTCTATGGGGGGCAGCGATCATCAGCGGCCATGGATGACTGAGGATACTGTGGCAGATCGCACCGTAAAGGACATGGGCTCCAAGCTGTGCTCACGTGTGCCTTGAATCACAGTGCCACTCAGGTCACTGCCCACCACTGGATGAAAGACAGGAGGCAAGGTGCTGAAGGAAAACACACTGCTCAAACAACACAGAAACGTCATAAACTCGCCTAGTCCTCAGGGCTGGCGAGGAATCCTGGTGGGAGTATGCCAGTGGAGGAGGGGGGAATAATCATGGTGGTCTGTAAGCCAGACTCTGTCCCCCCCTAGTGACAGGTTAGATCTTGGACAAGATGGTCAACTCCGGGGACATTGTGCATAGCTGCCACAGTTAAGTTATTCGTCATTCAGAGGCACTGCCCCTCTGGGACCTGCATATGAACTTTGACCCTGGCACGTATGCGTGTGACGTCAAACTGTGCGTGCCCACACACTCTGGCCCTCTCTGGTGCTGGTTACCGTCATCTTTATCTACAGGAACTGTAGCAACCCGGATAAGGTGTTCGACGATGATGACACCGGTACTGTATCACCCAAAAAGCAGTGGGTACCATATGAATGACAAAAGTAAGTACGTTTGCCAGAGGAACGCTACCTTAACAACTGCTTCTGAGGACTGGCACCTGCTCCATGCCATAGTTGTCTGCAGCACCTCCAGTAAGGAGCCTCCTCCCGCTGTTGCCTACAGAACCCTGAATTCTTTCACTTTTGTAAGAAAACCAACCCAGCAAAAGCAAACCATTAGTAACGCAGATCAAGTGTCTTTCCTTTTCAACTGAACCAGGGTTTTCTGCACAAAGAATTCTGTTCCTTTGGGGATGTTTTTTAAATTTTTAATCATTTTTAAATGTTTTAACTGGAACACCCAAAAGTCTGTGAGGTACTGGAGGGCCACTTCGCCATCCCTCCAACCCCTCCACGCCTTCCTGCTCCATCAGTCCGCCATCCCCACCCACCCCCCTTCCTCGCCCCCACACCTCTCTGCCTTTCCCCTCCCCACTCTTGTGCTGGCCAGATCTGAGTAAAGGGGAAGGAGCAGCCCTCCCTTCAGGTGCCCAGTCACTCCCTGCCCCTTATGGAAGGTCACAGGCCACATGAGGCATCCAGCATCCTGGATGCTGTCTGGTTCCGGCCTGTAGTTCCATATTTTCTGAAGGCCACAGGAGGTCCAGTGAAAGCTGCGGTTTCTCAGCCGAGTGGAACCTACCTGCCCTTAGGGTGACCCTTCCTCTGGTTTCCCAAGCCCTTCCTCAGCTCTGATAGCAGTTCCCTCCTCACCTGACTCCACAAAAAAAATCTTATAGTACCCAGGAGTTATATCCCACACTATGTGGAAAAAGAAAAACCCTTTGTGATATACTTCTTTCTGGTCTGGTTACCTTAACGTGGTTGGCTGGTGTTTTAGACTCTAAGCTTCCTTAATGGACAGGCTATAGCTTGCTTCCTCCCACAAAAGGAGGTCTCCCACAAGAAAGGCCTTCAAGAACAATTCCTGGTTGTTAGGATGATAAATATGGAAAATTTTTCTAGATATGTTCTCGATCTCAACACTGTTGACTTTTGAGGTTGAATAATACTTTGTTTGGGGAGACTGTCCTGGGAACTGTAGGAAGTTTGTTTCCTGGCCTCTACCCACCAGAGCAGAAAATCTAGGAATTATTGGCTTTCATTCTTCAAATTAAACCTGAAATGTCTCCCTGAAACTTCTGTGTGTCACTCCATTGAAGCTTGTGGTCCCAAGAAGGTGTTTATTTGTTAAGGGCACAGGGAATGGATGGGTGTTGGTTTAGTTGGACTGAGGGTGACAATAAGGGAAAACTCTGATCTCTTGAATTGTTCTACCTATTTTCCAGGCTTCTGAGGTTCCTTGGTATTATCCTGTAAATCTTCCTACTGCTATATGGTGAATTCCAGTAAATCACTCAGAAAAACTTTATTGAGTATCTGCTAAGCTAAATACTTTGAATACACCAAAGAGTGATAGGAATAAAAGGAGTGAGAATTCACATGACATACTATTTTTTTTCCTGGTTAATTTTTTAAAAAATAAACTTATCTTTGCGCTGGCATTGTGGTGCAACTGGTGAAACTGATGCCTGTGACACTGGCATCCCACACTGGAGTGCCAGTTCCAGACCCAGCTGTTCAGCTTCCCTTCCAGCTCTCTGTTAATGTACCTAGGAGAGCAGTGAAGCATGGCTCAAGTACTTGGGCCCCTGCCACCTAAATGGGAGAACTGGATGGAGTTCCTGGCTCATAGCTTTAGCCTGGCCCAGCCCCAGTTGTTGCATCCATTTGGGGAGGGAACTAGTGGATGGAAGATTCCCTCTCTGTCACTCTGCTTTTCAAAAAATTAAATGAATCTTTAAGAAATAAACTTGGGGCCAGAACTGTGGTGTAGTGGGTTAAGCCTGCTGACTGCAGTGCTGGCATCCCATATGGGTGCCGGTTAGAGTTCTGGCTACTTCACTTTCAATCCAGCTCTCTGCTAATGTGCCCGGGAAAGCAGCAGAAGATGTTTCAAGTGCTTGGGCCCCTATACCCACATGGGAGACCTGGAAGAGGCTCCTGGCTCCTGGCTTCACTTCTGGCCCAGCCCTGGCTGTTGCAGCTATTTGGAGACCATTGGATGGAAGATTCTCTCTCTCTCCCTCCCTCTCTCTCTCTCTCTCTCTCTCTCTCATTCTCTCTCCCCTGTCTTTGCCTCTCCTCTGTAACTCTGACTTTAAATAAATAAATCTTTTAAAAAATAAAATTTTATTTATTTTTATTTTATTTGAAAAGCATGGATAGAGTAGGAGATAGAGATATTGAGATAGAGATCCTTCATATACTGGTTTACTCCCCAAATATTCCCAACTGCTGGGGATGGCCTAGGCCAAAGTCAGGCGACCAGAACTCAATCCAAGTTTCCCATGTGAGTGCAGTAACCCAACTACTTGAGCCATCACCTGCTGTCTTCCTGCGCATTTACAGGAAGCTGAAATCTGAGGGGAAGAGGAGAAAGTTTTCTATCTACTGCTTTAGTACTCAAATGCCCACAACAGCAAGGACTGGGCCAGACCAAAGCAAGGAGCCAGAAACACCTTCCAGGTCTCCCACATGGGTGGCAGGGACCCGAGTACTTGAGTGAGCATGTGCTGCCTGTCAGAGTGTGCATTGGCAGGGAGTGAGATTGGAAGCAGGGGCACTGGGCCTCAGGCCAGGCACTTCGATATGAGATGCAGGTGTCCCAAACAGCAACTTGACCACTGGGCCAAAGGCACCCCGCCCCTGCCCTGTTTCCATATTTCATTTTACTTATTTAATTATTTTGGGAACCTGAAAGAGACACATTTAATAGAATTCCCATCTGAAAATTCATTTCAAAATAGAGATGTTCTCTCTAGGACTGTAAAGGCCACAAAAATACAAAATATATCTTTAAGGAAAAATTGAATCTACATTACACTTCCGTGTTCTATTAAGTGCGTGGAGCTTCTTCCTGTCTCTGCTGGGTGTGAGTTCAGTTTTCTTGTCTTTTTTTTAAGATTTATTTATTTTACTTGAAAGTCAGAGTTACACAGAGAGAGGAGAGGCAGAGAGAGAGAGAGAGAGAGAGAGAGAGAGAGAGAGAGAGAGAGAAGAGAGAGAAAGGTCTTCCATCCGATGGATTACTCCCCAATTGGCTGCAACGGCTGGAGCTGTGCTGATCTGAAGCCAGGAGCAAGGAGCTTCCTCTGGGTCTCCCATGTGGGTGCAGGGGCCCAAGGACTTTCCCAGGCCACAATAGAGAGCTGGACAGGAAGTGCAGCAGCCGGGTCTTGAACTGGCACCCATATGGGATGCCGGCACTCCAGGCCAGGGCTTTAACCTATTGTGCCACAGCACCGGCCATGTACAGTTTTTCTCCATCTGCTGCATGTCCAGGGCGCCACGGGCCGGCAGGAAGACACCCTCCTCTCTGGCACTGGCGCAGTCATTGGGGTTCCCACTGCGGCTGCCCATTCCCTCAAGGTCCACGCACCTGGCGTGAAGAAGCCCTTAAGGTTGGGCTTGTCACATGGGGAGTACACGACCAATGGTCTACACCTGGGCAGTGTCTGAGTCCAAGGCCGAGTCCTCATCATTGAGGAAGCGAAGGCTCATTAGTTTCTTAGCGTCTGCATCATCTTCAGGAAGCCCAAGGATGGCTGTGTCCACTCAGCATCCTCCTCATGCCTCAGCTTGTGCAGGCTCCTCCTCCCACTGAGCACACGTGGCTGCAGGCAGCACTGGGGCAGGGCGTGGTGCCAGCTGGGCTCAGGCATGCAGATGGGTGTACTGCTGGCCGAGGACCAGGTGCTCCTGTGACAGGGACAGGTGGCACCTCAAGGACAGCAGGCAAGGCCGAGGGACACCAGGGCAGGCCTGAGCTCCCACTATCTTCACTGCTGTCTCCACAGCAGCAGCCAGCTGAGGATGGCTGAGGGGTAGGGGAGGGGAGTTGTGGGCAACACAGAGCTCCCGGGGCCATGGAGCATGGTACTTCTGCCACTGTTGCAACACCTCTTGCAGACAAGGGTCCACACCATGGAGCCACTGGAGTGCCACAGGGGAAGGCTGTGCACCAGCTCGGACAGGGACAAATGATGGCTCTTGGTTGGAGGTATTGCAGGCGGCCCGGGGTTGCCATGCAGGTCTGAAGAGCTGCTCAAATCCAGCAACTCTGACTGTCACTGGGGCCCCTTGGGATGAACCAAGCCAGAAGGACCCGGCAGGAAGGGAGGAGCAGGGCCCGTGGCCACCTGGCTTTCAAGGTTTCGGCCTCCACTTGCATCCTTCCAGAAGCACCCATCCACAGTTGTCTCCAAAGGCAACAGATCACCGCTGTGCCGCCACAGGTCAGCCTAAGAAGCCTTGTAGGCAAGGTCAGACTCTGGCTCTGCAGCTTCACAGTGAGGAGAATGACTATGGCTAGGACCCTGAGTTGTTGTTTTTTTTTTTTTTTTTTTTGTCCACCCCAACGGGCACTGCCAATTGCATATTTTTTTTCATTTTTTTTTTATTTAGTAAATATAAATTTCCAAAGTACAGTTTATGGATTACATTGGCTCCCCCCCCATAACTTCCCTCCCACTCGCACCCCTCCCATCTCCCACTCCCTCTCCCATTCCATTCACATCAAAATTCATTTTCAATTATCTTTATATACAGAAGATCGATTCACTATATATTAAGTAAAGATTTCATCAGTTTGCACCAATTGCATATTTTTTAAAAAAGAGGGTAATACTAATTTGTTATTGCTGTGTTTCTGGTCAGATTGCTATTTGCCTAGGTCTTTCCCCCAGTTCCTAGATTTATTATATCGTTTTGGGCCTTGCCCATCATATTTGTTCTTGCCCTGTGTATCTATAGCATATAGGTTTTTAAATCAACTCATGACCATGTAGATGCCCCCTTGAGTTTGCAGAATGAAAACTCCATGAAGTCAAGGGCTATAGCTCTATATGCTCACCATCAAACTCTCAGTTTACAGGACAATACCTAGCATACAGCAAGTGATCAATAAATATTTGTGGGATGAACTACTGAATTCTGGGGCCCAGATCAGTCTTTTTGGCTTCTGCAAATATGCTAATATAAGAAGTAGTTACATTTTACAGGAACAGGCTATGCTCAGGCACTATTCTATGAGTGCACTTTCCCCCTGGATAGACCTACAACTTTCAGTTGGTCTATGCAGGGCTGATACCAAGTCACCCTGTACTGGAAGGGGTTAAAAAGGAATGTACATGCCTATATGAGTTTAACTTAGAGTGAGATACTGGTAACAAAAATGATTAGCTGGGCTAAAGTGAACTAATGTGGAATGAATCAACTGCATTTTACTAAAAAGTGAATGCATAAAGGTACTTCAGAAAGTTTGTGGAAACTGGAATTAAAAGATAATTTTATTTTGGTGAAAAATTTTTGAAATCTGTGTATAGTTTTTTCACAATATTCATAATATTTCACAATATTGCCTTGAACTTTTTGAAGTACCAGTGTGCACAATGTATGTTTTCAAGCCAAATAATATATCTGGGGTTTGGAACAAGTGCTCAGTCTTTTATCACCAGGAATCAAGAAACTATTAGACAGGAATGATTGATTGCTCATGCTCTGGTCTAGATTTAGCATCCTTTTCTTGAGTCATCAACTGAGGACATCAGTATCCTAGAAAAGGTGAAGCTAGTATACATTATACTGACTACTTCCTTACAATAGGACACAATAGGGAGAGTTCACAGGGCCTACAAATATTAAGTTCAGCCTTAGGAAGCTTACACTCCCTTTACTGCAATTCTAGTTTGCCAGCTTTCTTTTTTTTTAACTTTAAATGTGTATCTATGTATTTTTAATTGATCATAAGAGTTGTACATGGACAGGCATTTGACAATACACCAGTTAAGATGTTTCCATCCCATATTTCAATGCCTGGGTTCGATGCCTGGCTCTTGCTCCTAACTCCAGTTTCCTGCTAATGCAGATCCTGGCTCAAATGATTCGGTTCCTGCTACCTATATGGGAAACCTCTGTTGAGTTTCTGGCTCCTAGCTTCAGGCTCCTAGCCATTGCAAGCATTTAGGGTGATGAACCAGGGGATGGGAGTTTTTTTTTTTCTTTTTAATTGTTCATATTTACGGTATTCCCTGTGATGTTTTAATACATGTATACATTGTATAATGCTCAAATCAGGATAAACGTATTTGCTGAAACATTTTTCATCATTTTGTAGTGAAGAATTTCACAATCCTTCTAGATTTTTTAAAATATGCAATACCATACAGTTATCTATAGTTATTTCACTGTGTAATACAACACTATAACTCTTTCTTCTATCTAGCTATAACTTAGTATCAGCTAATAAACCTACCCTGTTACTCTCCCCAGCTTCTGGTAACCATTATTCTGCTCTCAAATTTTATGAAATCAACTTTTTTAGGTTCCACAAAGGAGCTCTCTTCATAAATGCAGCACCACGAGCAAAAACTGCGGATACTGTGCTTGTATGTGGGAACACATTTTTTAAAAAGATTTATTTTATTTACTTGAAAGACAGAGTTAGAGAGAGAGAGAGGGAGAGAGAGGAAGATAGAGGGAGAGAGAGAGGGAGAGAGAGAAAAAAAGAGGGAGAGAGAGGAAAAGAGAGGGAAAGAGAGAGGGGGAGGGAGGGAGAGAGAGAAAAAGAGAGAGAGAAATGCTTTCATATGCTGGTTCATTCCCCAAATGTCCAAAACAGTCGGGGCTGGGTCAGGCCGAAGTCAGGAGCCAAGAGTTTCATCGAGGTCTCCTACATGGTTTTAGAATCCAGAGACTTCAGCCATCTTCTGCTGATTTCCCAGGCACAATTTCAGGGAGCTGGATTAGAAGTGGAACAGCTAGGACTCAAACTGGCACCTGTATGGGATGCCCACATTGCAGGCTGTGGCATTGCATTAACCTGTTGCACCACCACTCCAGCTCCTAGGAACACATTCTATACCTGTTACAAAGATATAAGTGTCCCATAAGGAATTGTACGGATCATCTTGACTGACTGAGGCTAAAATGCATTTCCAGGTCTTGTGTTATTTTAAAAGATATCCCCTGGTTTCTTGAGAGATGTCAATTTTGTGGATACTTGCTGTGTTACAGTATAAATACAACAAGTGGCGGGGGTAAGGTCAGGGTCATGTCAGTGTTCTTTTCATGATGCAGGGGGCAGAGTGCAACTGCAGTATAATTGAATTGATGGCAGCTGTGAAGTAGGGGAGGTGAAGGGCTAGAAGTATGTGTCTGAAATTAACCATAGTAAAGAGTAACTGTGGCTCAGTCAAGTCCTAACCAGTGTCTAGTTAATTAACCATTCCAGGAATCCAAGCCTAGTTAAGGCCTAGTCAGTGCTACAGCTAGTTAAGACATAATCATTCCACTTATGGTATAGTCAGAGCCAAGCCTATTTAGGCCTAGTTAGCCCAGTTAAAGTTTAGTCAGGCTAGTTAATGTCTAGTCAGGGTTTAAATATTAAGATCTAGTTAGAATGTAATTAAGCCTAGTTAGTGTCTAAGTATAGTTAAAGTATGTCAGAATTATGTCAGGCATAGCCAAAACTTAAGCCTAGTTAGTTCAATTTAAATTTCTTCAGAGTACTATTAAAACCTAGCCAGTACCTAAGACTCATTTAAGACTAGTCAGAGTGGGCTGGTGCTGTGGCACAGCAGGTTAACGCCCTGGCCTGAAGCGCCAGCATCCCATATCGATGCCGGTTCTAGTCCTGGCTGCTCCACTTCCGATCCAGCTCTCTGCTATGGCCTGGGAAAGCAGTGGAAGATGGCCCAAGTCCTTGGGCCCCTGCACCTGCGTGGGAGACCTGATAGAAGCTCCTGGCTCCTGGCTTCGGATCGGCACAGCTCCTGCCATTGTGGCCAATTGGGGAGTGAACCATTGGATGGAAGACCTCTCTCTCTCTCTCTCTCTCTCTGCCTCTCCTCTCTCTGTGTGTAACTCTGACTTTCAAATAAATAAATAAACCTTTAAAAAAAGACTATTCAGAGCCCAGTGAAACCCTAGCAAGGGCCTATGACTGCTTTAAGTCTTGTATGAACCTAATAAAACCCTAGTCTTGTCTTAATCCTAGTTAAGGTTCAGTCAGAGCCCAGTTAAGCCCCAGCCAGACTTCAGGCTAGTTTATTTCTAATTAGAGCTCAGTTAAGACCTACCTAGAAGCTAAGCTTATTTGAAACCTTGTCCTAGTCTAATTAGGGTTTAGTTTAGTCACAGAGCTTTGTTAAGAATTAGCCAAAGCCTAGGCATAGTTAGGATGAAACTAAGTTTAGATAAGTTCTAGGCAGAGCCTCAACCTTATTATGTGTTACCTGGAGACCAAGCAGGGTCTAGCCAGTACTTTAGATTAGTTTAGAAGTTGTTGGAACCCAGTGAAGCCTTAGGGCTTGAAAGTCCAGATAAGGCCTCAATTTAGTTAAGTTAAAGTCCAAAGCTAGTTTCAGTAGAACTAGGGCCTAGTTAAGGCTTAGACATTTACATCTTCTCAATTTTTATTTTTAAAAATGTTTGTTTATCTTATTTGAAAACAGAGTTACGCAGAGAGAGGGAGAAATAGAAAGAAAGAGAGAGATCCTTCATCTGCAGTTTCATTAGTTAAGTGGCCACAATGGCCAGGGTTGGGTCAGGCCAAAGCCAGAGGCCTGGAACTCCATTTGGGTCTCCCAGATGGATAGAAGAAGCCCAAGCCCTTGGGCCACCTTTGGCTGCCTTTGGGTATGCTATAATAGGGAGCTGTACTGGAAGTGGAGCAGCTGGAATTTGAACCAGAGCTTATATGGGATGCCAGTGTTGAAAGTAATGGCTTAACTTGCTGAGCCACAATGCTGGCCCCAGAGACATTTTTTTTCCCAAATTGCTTGTTGCATTTTATTTCAACACCAACAATGTATAAGAGCATCCGTTTCTCCACATCCTTGTGAACATTTAATGTTGTCCATGTTTTAAAATTTTAGCCATTCTGCTGGATGTACCTTTTTGTGGCTTTAGATTTCATTTGCCTGGTGACTAATGATGTTGAACAGTCATCATTTGTTTGTTGAGTACTTGTATATCTTATTTATTTATTTATTTATTTTTTTACCACCTGATACTTTATTATTTATTTGATGGGCAGAGTTACAGAGAGAGAGGGAGACACAGAGAGAAAGATCTCCCATCTGCTTGTTCACTCCCAATGTAACCACAACAGCCAGGACTGGTCCAGACCAAAGCTAGGAACCAGGAACTCCATCTGGGTTTTCCACATGAGTGGTAGGGCCCCAAGGATTTTGTCCATCTTGTGCTGCTTTCCTAGGCATTCTGGCAGGGAGCTGGATCAGAAGCATTGCAGCTGGAACTTGAACCAGTGTTCCCATATGGAATGACAGGCATGGTAGGCAGCAGCTTAACCTGCTGTGCTACAATGCTGCCCCCTCTTCTTCACCAACTCCCTCCCTCATCAGAGACTTTTTTAAGTAGACCTAGGACTTAAGACTAAAGGCTAGCCAGATTGGTTAAGGCTTCATTAGTTAAATTTTAGCAATAACTTGAGCCCAGTTTCAACCTAGGTAGTCCAGTAAAGATCTAGCCTAATGCCTACTTAGGTCTAGTCAGAGGTCACTTAAGGGCTAGGCAGGGACCAAGATTTGCTAGGTTCTAGTCAGGATCTAAGTTTAGATAGGATATAGTCAGAGTCTAGTTAGAGTATAGCAAGGACCTGAGACTAAGAGCTTGTTAAACCAGTTAAGGCATAACCAGTCCAGCCAGGTCTGCAGTGCATTTAAAGCTTCATCAGCCCAGTTAGGGGCTTACCAGGGTTCAAACATAGTTTAAGCCTATCCAGAACTCAGTTAAGCCCTAGCCAGTGCCAAAGCTTAATTACAAATATCTAATTAAGGTCTAGTTGCAGCCTAAAATCTAGAAGGCTAATCAGATTCTAGTTAAGGCAAAGCCAAAGACTAAGCCTAAAATGATCTTCATCACAGACAAATTAGGATGAAGTCAGGGCCTAAAACTAGTTAAGGCATAGTCATCTCAGTTAAATCCTATTTATCTAAAGTAAAGGCTAGCTAGGGCATAACCCTTGTTAAGGTTTTGTCAGTCTAGTTAAAGCCTAGTTAATGTTTATTTAAGGCATGGCCTGGGCCTAGTGAAGGGCCTAGGATCTAAACCTAGTAAAGGTCCAATAAGACTTTAGTTAAGGTATAGCCAGGGCCCAAGCCTAGTTAGAGATTAATCATGGTCTAATCAAGGCAAAGACAGAGCTTTAGCCTTATTCATGCATATTTATCCAAGTTAAGTTCTAGTCAGCCCAAGTTCTGTTTAGGCCTAAGCATAGTTAAGCTCTAGTCAGCCTAGTTAGTTTATCCAGGAACTATGCTTTGTTAAAATCTCTTCAAAGTCCCATTAAGGATATTCCAGGACCTAAATCTAGAGAACGTATACTCAGAGTCTAATTTAAAGTGTAACAATGGCCTGGGTCTGTTCAATTCAGTTAAGGTATAGAAGGGGACAAGATTAGCTAATTCCTAGTCAGATCCTACATATGGCCTCGCCAAGGCATAAGCATCGATAGTGCCTAGTCAGAATTGAGGTTAGACAAATATAGAACCTAAATCTGGTTAAGGCCTAATCTTCCAAGTTAAGGCCTAATCAAGTTCTTGGTGTGGTTAAGGGCTAGTCAGGACTAGGGTGTCCAACTCATGTCAGTTTTTCTAGGACTATCCATACTTAGTCCTTAGAATCCTGAGGCTAGGAAAATCCCTCAGTCCCTGGCAAACCAGGTTACTTGGCTGTCCTAATCAAGGCTGTTTAAAGAAAAGTTCCCTTTGCTTTGAAGTTTATGCTTTGAAAACACGTTTCAGTATTATCTCATGCGATTTTTATAGGATCCATTTGATATAGGTGGCATCATAATCCTTAATATATACATGAAAAAATTCCATTTTACAGGGAATTAATGCCTTTCTCAATGCCATCACAGTAAGTTTCAGAGGTAGAGTTTAAATCTGTGTTTGGGCTCAAAAGCCATACTTTTATTGTTTTTAACTAAAGTAATGGGATATGTCTCCTTAATTAAAAACCTCAAATCACAAAAATAATACTTGCTAATGGCATTTTCATCATCCTTATTTCTGATCAGGAAAATGAGTTGCAGCAAACTTAACTGATCTGTCAATTTACAGAAACGTTTATACCTGAGCCTATATGTCTCTACCTCCAAAGCCCATAGAGTCCCCCTTGAAAATAATGTCTCTTTCCTCATTCCTTGTTACTTCCCTATTATCAAAGGCTTTAGTCCATGACTGTGTGGCAGAGGTTGCTGTGTTTCACGTTTCAATGATGCTTGTATCCAATGATCATCTGAAGTCTATCAAGCATTTGGTAGATATTGCTTGCGTAGACTCTCAGCCTGAGGTTTATTTATTAAACTGAATGCTTGCTGGTTCATTGGGGGATATTTGTCTAGCATCGCAGCATAGATGACTTGGTTATAGAGTTATGCCTCAACCACTGAGTTTGCTATGATCTGAAAAAGGACAATTCTGACAAACCACTGAAGAGAAATCTGGTCTTCTCAGTAATTCTTGGGAGGGTTTCTGGATAAATCCCTAGTATAATGACATTCTGGGGGTCAGGGAAAGAATTCCAGTCCTTGCTCTCTGGTACTGTGGACTCAGCTGCCAGAAGGCACTGAGGGCTTGGCTTGCCTTTTCCTGGCTGTGCCATTTCTGTCGTCTCCTGTGAGCTTACCAGGGTGACAGGCATCTCTATTAAAAGGCCTGTACATAAATATAGCTGTATCTTCCACTATGTTATCCTGAGGACAAAATAGTTGCCACCCCTGCAGAATGCAGCAGCTTCTAGATTTGATGCCAATGGTATCAGTATGCCAAGCATAAAGTATCCTGTTTCTCCCTGCCAAGTAAACACCAGCCTCCTCTTTGGTAGTGCATTTAAAGAGACCATCTCCACTCTTCTTGTATAGCAGTGGCAGTGTGGGAGAGCCTTCAACATGAGCAGTTCATGGCTTAGTTGGCGACACAATGGTAAAGGCCACTGGTATGTACATCAGGTTTCACGTGCCTTCTTGGACTCTAATCTCCCCTTTTGTGTTATTATATGACTTTGGAGAACTGTTTGGTTTAATGTGTAATGCAAGAGAAAAGTAGAGATGGTTAGGAAGAAACAAATGATTTACTCCACCAAGTAGCTGGGATATTCCAATTCTTCTTTCTTGAGGAGAATGTCATTTGGGAATCGTTTCTCCGATATTCACAAGGCAATTCCCCACATAAACTTAGGTCTTTTGATGATTTCATATGTTTATGTTCCCATGTGCTGGTGAAACATACTAAGCTTTGAAGGACTGGGTTAATTGTATCAGCAGGACCCATGTCTTAACAAAATTCCTGGAAGGTGTTTCCTTAAGGACTAGGGGCTTTGCAGTATTAAGATGGAGGCTATGGAAAGAACATAGAAATAGGTTCCTGCTTTTACCACATTGTAGCTATATGTTTTTAAAGTTTTATTTGAGAGAGAGAGAGAAAGAGACAGAGAGAGAGAGAGAGAAAGAGACAGAGAGAGAGAGAGAGAGAGAGAGAGAGAGAGAGAGAGAGAGAGAGAAATATGCAAGACAGAGAGCTCTTCTGCTGCCTCATTCCCCAAATGCCCACAACAGTCAGGGAAATGGGGCTGAGCCAGGCTGAGGCCAGGAGCCAGGAACTCCATATGGGTATCCTATGTGGGTTGCAAGGGCCCAAGTACTTGGGCCATTTCTGGTTGCCTTTCCAGGCACATTAGTAGAAAGCTGGATTGGAGGCTGGGGTGCTGGGACTTGGACTGGCCCTCTGCTATAGAATGCAGGCATCCCAAGTGGTGGCTTAACCAGCTATGCCACAGTGACCACCCCTGGTCAAGTGACTTAGGGTAGATTGCTTTACCTCTCTGTATTTCAGTTTTCCTAACTGTACAACGGAGACCATAAACACTTTGTTTCCCTATATGGTAATACTGAAAATCACATGAGATGCAATATAAAAGCAGTAGAAAAAGCACGAACCACTATGAAAATATAAGGAATCATTTATTCTATTCTTCATTCAAGAAATATCAGCAGAATATCTTCCCAAGTGCTAAACACTGTTCTCGTACTTAGACAAAACTGAGATCCATACCTTCATGGAGCTTACATTCTGGAGAGGGAAGCTAGAGAATGAATGATAATCATAATAAGCTAAATAGCTGTTGTAGAAAGTGATAAGTTCTTAGAATAATGAAAAAGGCAGGAAGACTCAGAAGTGCCAGGTTGGAAGAGGGAGGCTCAATTTTTAACAGGTGTGAAGTAAAGCCCTCTTTGAGAATACAAGAAGTAAACAAAGAGGTCTGGTGCTGTGGTGTAGTGGGTAAAGCCACTGCCTGCAGTGCTGGCATCCCATATGGGCACTGGTTCAAGTCCCAGCTGCTCCATTTCCAGTCTAGCAGAGACTATGGCCTGGGAAAACAGTAGAGGATGGCCCAAGGCCTTGGGCCCCTGCACCCACGTGGGAGACCTGGAAGAAGGCTCCTGGCTTCAGATCAGCTCAGCTCCGGCAGTTGCGGCCAACTGGGGAGTGAACCAGCAGATAGAAGACTCTCTCTTTCTCTCTGCTTCTCCTTCCCTCTCTATGTAACTCTGACTTTCAAATAAATAAATAAATATTTTTTTAAAGTAAGCAAAGAATTTGAAGGAGGTGAGGGACTTAGGTATCTGAGTGCAGGGTATTCCAGGCAGCAGAAATGGTTCGAAAGGAAGAGTGTGTTTGGTGAATTTGAGTGACACAGAGGCCAGAACAACAGGAACAGGGAGCTGGAAGGATGATGAAGCCGCAGATTATATTATGGAGGGCCATGTAAGGCACTGTGAGAACTTGGGTTTTACTCTGAAGGAAATGTAGAGTCATCAGACGGTTTCAAGTGGAGGATTGACATGATCTGACTTCCATTGATTTTACTTATTTTTAAAAGAGCACTTATTTATTTGAAAGGCAGAAAGAGAGGGAGGGAGGGACAGAGAGAGACAGAGAGAGAGGGAGGGACAGAGAGAGAAGGAGGGAGGGGCAGAAAGAGAGAGAGAGGGAGAGAGAATCGCTTTTCCATCCATCTGTTTACTCCCCAAATGCCCACAACAGCCAGGCCTAAGCCAGGAGCCTGGAACCTTCCAGGTCTGCCAGATAGGTGGCATGAATTCTAGTATTTGAACCATCATCCACTGCATCACAGGTGCATTAGCAGGAAGTTGGATTGGAAGTGAAGTAGCTGGGACTCAAACTGGCACTCTGACATGGGATGCAAGCATCCCAAGTGGCTTAACCCAACTGGCACTCTGACATGGGATGCAAGCGTCCCAAGTGCCACAATGTCTGCCTTGACTTCTATTTTATTTTATTTTTTTAAAACTTTTATTTAATGAATATAAATTTCCAAAGTACAGCTTTTGGATTACAATGGCTTCCCCCCCCCCCCCGCCCTATAACTTCCCTCCCACCCGCAACCCTCCCCTTTCCCGCTCCCTCTCCCCTTCCATTCACATCAAGATTCATTTTCAATTCTCTTTATATACAGAAGATCTGCTTAGTATATATTATTGACTTCTATTTTAAAGGCATCATTCTGGCTGTCGTGTGTGTGTGTGTGTGTGTGTGTTAAAGATTTATATACTTATTTATTTGAAAAGTGGGGGAGGGGAGAGAGAGAGAGAATCTTTCGTCTGCTGGTTTATTACCCAAATGTCTGCAACAACCAGGTCTGAGCCAGACTGAAACCAGGAACCAGGAACTCCATCCAGGTCTCCCACATGTGTGGGCCCAAGTACTTGGGGATATCATGGGCTGCTTCCTAGTCACAAAAACAGAGAGCTGGATTGGAAGCAGAGCAGCCAGGACTCAAACAGGCACTCTGTTACAGAATGCCAGTGTTGCAAGTAGTGGCTTACCCTGCTGTTCCACAATGCTGGCCCCTGAACTGGTAATATTTGAAAACCAGAAATCTTTCTAGAAACGCTACATCTGTTTCCAGACTCTATGGGACCCTGGAGGCTTCTCACAGCAGCCATGCTGCAGGGGCAAGCCTGTGCAGAGTTCTACCAGGGTCAAGATGAGCTGGCTGTCCATATATTTCAACAGTGTTTTGAGGAAACTATGTTTCTGTCTAGGAAAATAATAAAAAATGATTGTTTTTCCTCATGACTAAGTGTTTTTCTGAAGGGTAGGAAAGAGTCTGTGATTCTTTCGACAACAATGAGCAAATTTGGAGGAGGAGGAAAGAAATCCAGTAGAATTTGGTTTAAATTGACCATAAGGACATTTCCTACTCCACCCTGCCTTTTTTCAGTTTCTGTTTTGAATTTTTCATATATTTTCAAGAAAGGGCCATGTTTAGCTCCTCAGCTGCACAATTCTTTCCTTTCTTTCTTGATACATTAAAGATGGTTCATGGGGATTTTAAATGTCAGATCCTATAATGGGAAAATGCCTTATTGCACACATTTTTTTTTAAGGCAAAGGCTTGTAGTTTTAAAAAACGGAGTTTACAGGGTAAATCCTGTTGCTTTGTTCATTGTATCCCCACAGAGATGTTTCTGCTATGTCAAAATTATAAGATTTGCTCTTTGGGGACAAGATCCTCTTGATGGCTCCTTAGGAATGAGGAGGGCAAGGAGAAGTTATGTGTGTCTGGAGATGGTTTTTTAAGACATCTATATTGAAATGCATGTATACAAATGGTACAATAGCACTAAGGAAGGGAACATTATGACAGAAGTCTCCTGTTTGTAAATGGGAAACTGGCACCTATACTCATTAAAGGCACATTTGCTCCTCTCCCACACAACTGCCTCTGTTCCCCTTGGATCTGAACTAATTTACCTTGCTTGATGCAGAGAAGCTTATCAACTGTGAACATAGACCCAGAGGATTTGGATTCCTTTGCTCCTTTTCCACCTCACTGTTAGACACTTAGTGCCAGTTTTCTAGTTAGAAGTATCACGAAATAGCAGGGTAGGACTTTGAGCTTAAAGAAAAATAGTAGCTTTTGATTAGTTGTGCTGACAAAAATGTGTGTATGTGTAATCTAATGGGGTTAAAGATCCTAGTTATCAGATAGATAGCACAGCCTCTGCTTCAGCAGTCTTTCTGAGCTACTTATAAGATGTGGGTTATCTCATCTTGTATTAATTAAAAACTCTATATAGGGGGAAACATTGTGGTACAGCAGGTTAAGCCACAGCTTGTAATATCTGCATCCCACATTGGATTTCTGATTTGAGTCCTTGTTTTATTGCTTCTGATCCAGCTTCCTACACATAGGGAGCAGCAGATGATGACCCCAAGAATGTAGGCTCCTGCTTCCCACATGGGAGATCTGGATGGAATTCCTGCCTCCTGGCTTTAACATGGCCCAGCCCTAACAATTAGAGCTATTTGGGGGAATGAATCAGAAGATGGAAGATCTCTCTATTTCTCTCTCTTTCGCTCTTGCTCTCTCTATCACCTCTATCATCTCTATTTCTATCTCTATCTCTATCTCTCTCTTACTCTGTCTTTCAAATATTTTTAAAAACTTATGTCTAACAATAAGAGCCCCTTGCTTTAGTACTTCTGTAAAGTAGAGAACCACACAGGCCAAAGGGAATCTTCCCTAGGCATTCATACTTTGCTCTTTTTTAAAGAAAAGCATTTATTTATTTGAAAGTCAGAGTAACAGACACACACTCACATGCACACAGATCTTCTATCTGCTTATTCATTCCTCCAATGGCCATAACAGCTGGGGCTAGGCCAGGCCAAAGCCAGGAACCAGGAATTCCATCCTGGTCTCCCATGTGGGTGGCAGGGACCCAAGTACTTGAGCCATTATCTGCTGACTTCAAGGATGGCAATGTGTTAGCAGGGAGCTGGATCAGAAGTGGAGTAGCTAGGACTCAAACCAGTGCTTTGATATGGGATGCTGATGTCACAGGTAGTGGCTTAACCCGCTGTGCCACAACACCAGCCCCTGCATGTTCATACTTCATTCCATTTTCATTAGATTTGATGACTGGCTTATCGAACCCTGGTAAGACTGTCATTGACTTGCTGTCCTCAGTGGTTTTATAGGAAGGAGCCTCAAAATTTAAAAATGAAACAGCTTTAGAGGTTTGCATACATACCATGAAGTCTGAAAATTTTAAGCATTCAGCTCAGTGCTTTCTTTTTCTTTATATATGTAATCATATATATAAAAAAAAGATATATGCTTCCCCACAAGCCTTCCTCATAACACTTCCTAGTCCATAACCTCTTACCCAGAGGTAATCACACTGTTCATTTCTGTTCTATAGATTTGTTTGCCTGTTCTTAAATTTCATATAAGTGGAATGACATGATATACACTGTACTTTTATGCATCTTGTTTCTCTTAACATTCTTGTGCATGTATTTTGGTAGATATGTGCACTGTTTTATTTTGGTTATATACTTAGGAGCATAATTGCAGGGACATGTGGTAGAAGTATGTTTAGTTTTAGTAGATGCTGCCAAATAGTTTTCCAAAGTAGTTGTATCAGTTAACACTTCCACTATACTCCATGTTCTTCTCAATGCTTGTTGTCATCAGTCTCTTCAATTTTACCTGGTGGGGTTTTGTGTTTCTCATTGTGGTATTAACCTGTATCTGTGATGAGTAATAGTAATGAACACCTATTCATGTACCTGTAGGCCATTTGGATATTCTCTGCTGTGAAATGACAGTTCAATTATTTTTCTATTAAAAACCTGTCTTTTTTTCTTATTGATTTGTGGAATTTAAAAATGTGTGGGTTAAATGTAAGGTGTTTGTGGGATATATATTGTGAATATTTTTCCCAAATTATGGTTGGCCTTCTCACCATGAGTCTTTTGATAGGCAAAAGTTGTTTTTTAAAAAGATTGATTTATTTTTGAAAGTCAGAGTTACAGAGATAGTGGGGAGAGATGGAGTGGGGAGAGATAGAGAGATCTTCCATCTTCTGGTTCACTCCCAAGATGGCCACAATTCCAGGTCTGAGCCAGGTTGAAGCCAGGGGCTAGGAGCTTCATCTTTGTCACCTATGGGGGTAGCAGGGACTCAAACATTTGCCATCTTCCATTGCTTTCCTAGGCACATTAGCATGGAGCTGGATTGGAAGTGGAGCACCGATGACACTAACAGGTGCCCATATGGGATGCCAGTCTTGCAGGCAGTGGCTTAACTCACTACACCATAACTCTGGCACCAGAAAAGTTCTTAATTGATCTAAAAATAACTTATTAATCTTTTCTTTCATAGTTAATGTTTTCATACCTTATAAGAAATATTTGCCTACCAAAGATCACAAAGATTTTCTCCTGTGGTTTTATCTGGAAGATTCATTAGTTTAACTTTCTCATTTAGGCCTATTATCCATTTGAAATAGTCAACTTATTATTATTTTGCTATCTGGTTTGAGGTAAAGTTATGGTTCCATGGATTTATTTGTCTTTTGGTGCCAGTACTATGCTGCCTTAATTTCTGTAGCTGTAGAGCTAGCCTTGGGTTTCTGATCGGTTATGCCTTCCAATTTTGTTCTTCAAGATGGATGGCTATACTGGGCCCTTTATGTGTCTATATATGTTTTAGAATCACTTTGCCCAAAGTGCCCTTTGGGAGTAGTTTTAATTTTATTGATTCATTACCTTCCCCTAAATTCCTCTAACTTCAAAATCTATATAGCCTTTGACAGTGTTTGTGGCAGTTTCTCACCCTCTATTGAGAATTTGCCTCTGAAGTACCTGGAGACTGTGGGAGATTTCACTTCATCTTTCTTGCCCAGGTGCCAGCCTAGAACTCAACTAACATCACGTAAGAAAAACTAGTCCTGCATTTCTGTCTTCTCAAATTTCCCAACCCATTATGTTAGCTTCCTGCAACTGTCAAAAGTTATACTGATTTTTCCTTTTCCACAGTAGAGTCCCTCTGCCTTAGGGCTAAGCCTCATTTACAACCTGTGCCTAGAGTTAGCAAATGCTGCAGGAAAGAAAAAATGCCTGTGACTGTCAGCTCACTTAGGAAGGGCTGTTTGCTCTCTGAAATTTTAGTTTAGCTTGTCTTTGTTTTCACAGTTTGCAAGTATCTTTAAACCTATTAATTTTGATTTTGTTTTGTTTTATTTTTGTTTGTGGCAGGAGCCTTCACATCCTATCTAAAAGCAGAAGTCCAGAAATCATTTAATAGGCAGAACTTTGGGCTGCCCATCCATCTTGGCTCTATCATAGGTAAGTAACTGATGAGCATTTGGGACAATTCACATCGAGGAAGGGCAGGTAACGGACACCTCCCTAAACATGCCCCTCACAGATGATGGGGATTTTCTAGGGTATTGTTGCAGTTCTCCTGATCCCTCTACCTTAGTCAATCAGATTAACATTCTTAGTTTTATTCCTGCTTAGGAGAATGAGATGTCAGCTGTGGCTTTACTGAGGCAAATTTGTTCCGTATGCACTAGCAAGTGTGCCTTCTGGCATAGGACTTTAGAAGTTAGATCCAGGCTGACTTTCAACTTTGTATCTTTTCTTACCATGTGACCATCAGCAAATTGCTTAATCTGCCTGATCCTCAATTTTTCTATTTATAACTTCATACAATTATTTCAGTGTGAGGATTGAATATACTAATATAAGAAAAGTAAGTTTCATAGTGCTTGACATGTAATAGATCTTTCATAAATGTGAGCATTTGCCAGAATAATTATGGGTATGTCATCTCATCTGATATATACTTTTTGAGGCTGAGCATTGTGCTTGGTTACTTTTTATGGGGGTGGAAGGAGGAGGTAAAATTTACACATAATGAAATGCACAGATCTTAAGAGCACCAGTTAATGAGTTCTGACAAATGCATACTCCTGTGTAACTCACACTCTAAAACATGATCGTTACCATCCATTACCCTAGAAAGTTCTCATGCTCCTTCCCAATCAGTTCCCAATTCACTAGAGGCAACCACCTTTCTGAATTTACTCTACTGCAGATTATTTTGCACTTCCAAGAATTGCATATGAATAGAGTCATACAGTATGTATTAATTTATGTCTGGCTCCTTTCATTAAATATAATGTCTTTGATATTCATCCATGCTGTTGTCCCTGTCCATGCCTTTCTTTTTATTGATAACTGTATCATGTTGCATGGATATAATGGTTTGTATAACCATTATCTTGATTGGTACTGGGGCTTTTATCTAATTTTTAAAGCTTCTATAACCATTCTTGTGAAAATCTCTTTGTGAATTTTCATTCTCTTGGGTAAATATCTAGGAGTGTAATTTCTAGGATACAGATTGGTACATACTTACTTTTATAAGAAACTGGTAAATATTTTCCCAAAGAGGTTACATCTTCTTACATTTCTACTAGCAATATGTGAGAATTCCGGTTGCTCTACATCTATGTCAATAGTTGGTATTGTCAATATTTAATTTTAGCTAGTCTAGTGAGTGTATTCTGGTATCTTATTGTGGTATTTATTTACATTTCCATAATGACTAATGGTATTGAGTATATTTTTCATGTGCTTATTAGATATTCATTTTCTTTCTTTGTAAAATGTCTATTCAAATGTTTTACCTATATTTAATTGAGTTGTTTGTGTTTTGTTAGTAATTATAAATGTTCTTTAAATATTCTAGCTATACGTTCTTTGTCAGATATCTGTTTTGTGAATGTTTTTTCTTAGTTTGTTAGTTGCCTATTTGTTTTATTAACCATATATTTTAATGAATTGCTTCATTCTTCTACCCCCTGTTATCCTCATACACAGTTGAAGCTTGATAGTACTTTCTGAATTGATGAGCTAAAAAGGATTGCTCCTTCCCTGCCTTCATTTTGACAGGCATTCTTCCCTGTGTTGGGAATATAGCAGGAAAAAAAAAGATGCATTTCTTAATTTCATGATATTCCATTTTAGTCCATATATATGTGAGAGTAGAGTGGGAGATGGAGAAAAATAAGTAAACAAAAAAAATCTGAGCTAGTTACAGGTGCTGTAAATCACAACTGCAGTATATGCTTTATGGAAAAGGGATGACGAGGAGCTTTTGTTTTTAGGTCTGAGGATAAGAAATCTGAGGAGGTAATATTTAAGCTGAGATCAGAATGACAAGATGTCTGTTTTTTTCCAGAGGGAAATGGATTCCAGGCAGAGGTAACAACTAATAAAAAGACTCTAAGCACTAACTGCTCAAAATCACCTTAGGCAAACTAAGATATCAAGGTTGGTTACTTTGGAAATTATCATAACTGGAATAAACTGATGCTATACTCTATTTCTTAATATTTCAGTACTTAACACTTTCTCAGTACCCTCTTTCCCTCCCCTCACTCCTGGCTCCTGGCTTCTAAGATGATTTGAAAATAGGAATTGTAGATTAGGTAACATGAGGATCAACAGAATTAAGGCTAGATTAGGATTTTTCTTCCCATCCAAGGTCACCAAGCTGCAGAAAAAAATACAACAAAGGCTACATAAAGTAGTAACTACATTTGTCTTAAAAGAGAGCAAAATATTAAATGTTCTGCCTCTACATTTTTCATTTAGACTATGTACTATCCACCTTCATGAATAGAATGTAATTTATAGTATTTCTAATTATTTTCCAGTTTATAAGGAGAGATGGAAGTAAGGATAGTGGAAAGGCTAGAGGAAGACAGAGATACAAATAAGGTGAAATAGAATAAAAAAACATAAGTTAATAAATGGGGGCATATTGAATAAGAGGAGGAATAGGAGTCCTAGGGGGAGAGAGAGAAGCTGAGAGGGAAAACTTGGAGAAAAGGAAGCCAAAAGTTATACAAGATTGGTGTATCACTCTCTTTGGGTTATGGATTCCATAATAGGGTTTTGTTTCCTTTGAAAAATGTGTTGGTGCTCTTTAAATATATTTAATGCACAGGTTTCTTTTGTGTTTTTCTTCTGACGCATGCTCTAACTTAATGTCAAATTCCTTTCCCTGATTTGTTTCTGCATTTCTGCTACTAACCTGCTTTGTCTCTAATCAAATAACAGATCGTTTTAATAAAGCAACTGCTATTCCTCTAGGACTCATTCTCTCATATTTCAGATAGAAAGTTGCCTCCAACCCAAATTATACTTTCTGATTGTCATGGTTGTGACCCTTATCATCAGAGCAAAAGCCATGTCTTCTGGTAGGATTCTAGCCAAAAACCTAAAGTGATTTGACAGGACTTACGCTAATTGGAGATAGTGTATAACTGAGTAGGTCAAACCAGGCCCTGTAGAGATAAGCAAGCTTCATGTGAACCATCTGGCTGGTGATTTGCTGTACTCCAATAAACATGCAATGAGTACAGTCAGTTGGAGGTGAAGTCTGTGGCTTGCTGGGCCCTACTCTGGGCAGAACTGCTAAAAATTAGGCAATAAAAGAATTGACAGTATATTAAAAGAGTAAGATGGACTTCATAACACTTTCCACCATTGAAAGTTTGAATGAGTCTGGAGAAAATAAATCAGCCCAAGTTATAGGATTAGTAGCCAGAAATTTAATGTGGGTGTGTGGCCCAACAAACAATTGGCCAAATATATTTATCTATAATGATCAACCATAGACTAGAGATATATGCTATTTTAAATGGAAAATTATGGACTGGACTATGGTGGGAAAACAGTCTAGTTAAGGGACATATGAAAGGAAATCAATGAAATGAATTTAACATTTCATGTAGGACATGTATCAGAATGGAAAGACAGAATTATTTACTTCAAATAAGACGCAGAGAAGATAGGCCCCTCAAAACAGTGTAGAACCAGTAGCCTTCCAGCTCAGCTGCCTTATCTGTCAGGTCAATTTAGGGTTATAGTGGGCACATGAAACTTCAGGGCATATGAATGTACTAGGTAAACAGAGGCAAAAGATTGAAAAAAAATTATTCCAACAAACAGGTAAGTAAACAATATAAGATCATTAAATTACTAAAAACTTATTGTATCCTCAACGAACTCATTTTGAGGGGGCTATTTCATGATAAATTAGGCAAATGTGGCAAGTATTGGGTCAATCCTTAGATTTTTTTTAAAGATTTTATTTATGTATTTGAGAGGTAGAGTTACAGACAGTGAGAGGGAGAAACAGAGAGAAGGGTCTTCCTTCCCTTGGCTCACTCCCCAAATGGCCACAATGGCCGGAGCTGCACCCATCCAAAGCCAGGAGCCAGGTGCTTCTTCCTGGTCTCCTATGTGGGTGCAGGGGCCCAAGCACTTGGGCTATCTTCCACTGCTTTCCCAGGCCACAGCAGAGAGCTGGACTGGAAGAGGAGCAGCTAGGACTAGAACCGGCACCCATATGGGGTGCCTGTGCCTCAGGTGGAGGATTAACCTACTGCACCTCTGCGCCGGCCCCAATCCCTAAATTTTTAAACAAAGAATATTGCTTTACAGAAGTATCTACTTACTCAGGAAGATGATTTACACAGCCCACAAGACATGCAGTTGAAAGTAGTACAACCATGATGTTTGACAATGGTGGAGGAATTACCTGCTAAATGTGGCAGATTGACAATAATAGGAAATACCAAAGAACTAATTTCATAACTGAAGTTGTTGAAAGTTTGGTGGAGAGTGTGGGATCTGTACTTACCATATACTCCCAGGCTGAAGGGTATTTGGAAATTTTAATGAATGGATTGCTAAAAACACAGAAAAAATTTAGTAGTGCTAGATATAAATGGCAATGAGGCAAAGATGCTGATAGAGAAGACTCCATTTATAGACTCATTAGAGATGTTTAAGAGAGATGGGCAAACTACATCTGCTCACTCTGTTCTCAAATCCCCTAGCAAGAGAGAAAGAGCCTAAGAAATTAAAGGAAATACTGCCGAGGAACAGTACTGTTGTCATTGTTTTTTTTTTTTTTTTCCTTACTACTTGTTGAATGCTTTATTTACTGGAGGGTTAAACTTGTGATTATAAGCAAAATTCAAAGTATGTCATTGTAAAAATGAAAAGAAAAATAAGAAAAAAGGAGGAAGGGTGGGAAGGAAGGAGGGTAGGGTAAGAAGTATCAGTCATACTCTTAAAACTGTATATATGGAATACCTGGAATTTGTTCCCTTTTTATAAATAAAAATTTTAAAAAAGAAATTAAAGAGTGGTAGATCCTTTTAGGGTTATCAAACAAGGAGGAGAAATAGCTACAGACATTCTTTCAGCCTTATGGACAATTCTTAATAGGGACATCCTGTATCTAGAGCCTGTAGGATGGATAAAGACTCGAGGATACTAACCTTTATATTTCTTTTTTCTGTTATTAGATCTGCTTTGCTGATTTCTCTTGGCTGTGACAATCTAGCAGTTGAGTACTAGTACAAACACAGTAACATAAGTAAATTTTGTGGGAGGTTCACCAACCTCATCAAAGACCTCTGTAGTACCACGAGCCTCTTTTTATACTTGATCACCATCATAATAATATCAGCATCTTCATTTCTCATCTAAACCAACCAGAGATCCATTGTGAGCCATCAAGTATCCATTTTCTACATCTATCCATCAAGACTCCATTTTCTACAGCTTTTAATAATATTTTTTCTATAGAGATAAATATAGAGGCATGGATTCTACATCAGTCTCTGTGCTAGTTGGTGAAATTTCTGATTGTTTAGATCAGTTAATAAAAATTCTTGAAGGGCAATTACAGTCGATTTTATAACACCAAATTCCTCCTGTAGCACAAAATGATAGAGCACAACAGACAGGAGCTGTTGCATTTCCTTCCAGGGATGCTTCCCTACCAGATCTCTCAAATCTTGCAGACTTAGAATCAATACTTTCATTAAGGGAAAGTGAAAACCTGATCTTTGATGATGATGATTCCATGTTAGATATAGAAGGTTTAAGCGAAGTGGTAATGTCTATTATAAATGATGACTTAGAAATAAGTAAGACTCAGTTTTTCCCCACTGGCAAGTGAGAACTGATCATTCCTGTTTCAAATATATTTTGATTGTTCCAGACATTAGTAATTTGAGTTTTCTCCTGGTTCTGCACACTTTCATTATTAACAACTTATAGAAAAAGTAAGACTTGATTGATTTTCGGTAAATGCTGGGTTCTCCTTTGTTTTTGTTCAAAAAGCCCTGGCTTTAGTGATATGGTTCTTCCTTTAACTGCACTTGTTCTCTTTCTAGGATTTCTAATGACAAAAGCAAACAATAGCAAAGAAAAGAAACACCTAGCCTAACAATGGAGTGGAGAACTGATAAATGCTATCATATCTTGGGCCCCAGTTACATTGTCTTTTTTAAAAGATTTTTTTTATGTATTTGAGAAGCAGAGTTATAGACACAGAGAGGGAAAGACAGAGGAGAGAGTTCTTCAATCCACTGGTTCACTCTCCAAATGGCTGCAACAGCAGGAACTAGGCCAATCTGAAGCCAGGAACCAGGGGCTTCTTCTGGGTCTCCCATGTGGGTTCAGGGGCCCAGGTATTTGGGCTATCTTCCACTGCTTTCGTAGGCCATTAGCAGGAAGCTGGATTGGAAATGGAGCAACCAGGACTCAAACTGGTGCTCATATGGGATGCTGGTGCCATAGGCAGACACTTAACCTACTAAGCCACAGTGCCAGCCTCTGCACTGTCTTATAATAAGTGGAAATTAAAAGGAGACTACTGCTAGAATGATATAGTGAATATATTTGCATTAATTGGATAATATGGGGATACTTTTACTTGAAAAGTATAAATTCTTACTGGGCTTTTAGGAGACAATGTGTCAAACAAAAGATGCTAGAGCAGACTAAGGGAAATAATTCTAAAAGAGGAGCATCTACTAGATAATAAAGCTGCAGATATGTTTTCATATGACTATATGTTACCAGGAAGCAATCTTTGAAAAGCTAGTGCCAAGAGGTTCCAATGAAAGACTGTTCCTGCAAATGCCAACTCATGTCACTTTGAAATGTTGTTCCCCAAATGCACTACTACTTTGCAGTATTGCTCCCCAAAAGTAAATGGAATTATATAAAATGACAAAGAGAAGAATACAAGGTGGGCTAAACAAAATCCTGTAAGGACTATACAGTAATAAAAAGTCTAACACTTATGACAGGAGTAGAAATGATGGTCCATAAGGGGAAGTGGATAAAGTGTATCTTCTTGAATATAACTGAGTGTAAAGAATAGTTGAAGGCTCCTTACAATGAGTCTGATGCAACCTCAACTTAGAAATATTTTGTATTGAGAAATAGGATCATTGATGAATGCAAACAAAATGTGGACTGGTATTTAGCCACAATAATTCTACATATGCCAGAAGGGTAAATGTGATAGCTGAAGGTCTTCCACACCAAAACATACAGGGACCAAATATACGTGTGGAGAATTCACTGAGCATATCAATTCCGTGGCATATGGTCTGCTCAGTTTGGAAAAATGGCTATCCTTCAGGCATGCCCATGAATACTATGGCCCTCATTCCTAAGGCATGACCTTTGATCTCATGACTCAGGCAACAACTAGGTAAAAACATAAAAGGTATACCACTGGGAAATTTGATATGTGCAAGTTGTAAAGAAATGGCACAAAGAAATAAACCCACACTGGTGGAAACCAGATTATATCAATTTATATGGAGTCAAAAGGATTAAAATGACATTTAATGCAGATGATTTCAGAGCTAACCAACATGACAGATGCTGTACCTAATACTAAGTGAAATCTGCACCCACAGATAATTAGCTACCATAAAAGATCAATGCAGGCAATTATAGACAATGTAACGAGCTGTTTTTGAATGAGCAGTAGCAGAAGAAACACAAATTAGTTTGGTCACTGAATCGTAGGATAAGGTTATTTAACAAATTTAATAAAGAGACTGTTATAGGAAAAGCTACCACAGGTCCTTTGAAAATTGGAAGAACTTAACAAAGTTATTCAACATATTAAAATGAGAAAATTCCACAATAGACTGCTATATGGAAAGATTAGTAGAAGTAGGCAAGGACCCAAGAAACTTCCTAGAGTAAATGAAGACAGATAGGAAAAAATAAAAAGTATGTCATAGAGCACCTACTGTGGATAATTGCAAGCCATACCAGAAAGCACATCGAGGGACTTTTCTGTGACAGTATCAGGAGAAACTGAACTTGACTTGCCAATGAAGGGGACTGTAGATATTCATTTATGTCAAAAATGGCAAATAGTTGATGCATTTCAAAGGGACAATGCCAAATTAACAGCCCAGTAGGAAGGCAAGAAGAAATGGTTTATCCCTCTATTTCAATAGGAACAATTTGCAAAGATTAGTGATAGCATTTATACAAGGAAGTCTGCATTTAGCAATACATTTAGTATTCTTACAGCAGAGAAACTGGGTAAGAACTAAAAGATAGAATCTGTGCTTTAATTAAAGCTTCAAAAACATCCAGGAAAGATACTTACCCACAAGGAATTTGGGCTTTAGAAAACTGGGCTATAATTTTGTGTCAAAATAAAATTCAAAGCATAAATACTTGGACAAGATTAGGAAACATATCTAAGGAGAGACCACCATTGTGCTACAAATTCTATGTGGTGAGCCATTTAGTTGTAAAAGGAAAGGCCTGATGCTCTTCAAACATGGTAGATGCTGAAGGATAGCTATCACTCCAAGTAGAACTCTAGAATGTGGACATTATAGCAATTCCACAACAGAATAGTTTGGCCTTGTTAAGAAACTCAACATCTTATAGGAGAACACAAGAAACCATACAGACAGTAGCAGGTCATCAAAATACATCAAGAGAAACTTGTGAGACCACTCTAGACCTTGCTACAAAATAAACATTTGAACTAGTCTATAAAACAGCTAATTGGCAAGATGGTCTTTAGGTGCAAAAGCAGGAAGTTTCTTCAACTTCCCAATATGTAAAACTGGCTGGTTTCTTGTATATCCAAGTCATCTGGAAAGATTATACTATAATGGCACCTCAGGAATAGATGAGTTATATTTCTGTGCTTGCTCTGGGTGTATGATTTTATGTGTTTAAGCCGTTGTTAAGATATAAACCTCTCTACAGAATTAATTGCTGTATTAAGTATGTTTGCTGTATGGAATATAATTAGAAACAGAGTTATTGGTGATTAGAAATAAGCTTAGAGAATAAGAAAATACTTAGAAATAAGAACTAATGAGGAAGGCTTTTTCAAGAGAGCAAAGAAAATTAATAAATTGTCAAGAGTTATGCAACTGTTTATGGTGAAAAGCCATAATACAGAGAAGGCAGGTTTATGATCTAAGCCCTGTTTTAGTATTATGAAAATTAGCCAAATCTGAGATGCTGATAGAATTAGCTGGTTGGCAATTGGCACTTTTTGTGTACTTAAAAGCTCCATCAGATCTAGTACTGGTGGTTGAACTCTTTAATTAACACACAATTATTCTTAGGTGTTTAAATTTTAACTGAAAAAAGTGATCCCTGTTAAATATAAGAGTGGGAAAAAGAGAGGGAGGAGATGTACAATTCGGGACATGCTCAATCGGACTTGCCCCAAATGGTGGAGTTAGAAACGTGCCAGGGGATTCCAATACAATCCCATCAAGGTGGCATGTACCAATGCCATCTCACTAGTCCAAGTGATCAATTTCAGTTCACAATTGATCACACCGATAGGTCTAAGAGTCAAAGGGATCACACAAACAAAACTAGTTTCTGCTAATACTAACTGATAGAATCAAAAAGGGAGAGAACGATCCAACATGGGAAGCGGGAGACACAGCAGACCCATAGAATAGTAGATGTCCTAAATAGCACTCTAGCCTCAGGATCAGCCCTTAAGGCATTCGGATCTGGCTGAAGAGCCCATGAGAGTATTTTAGGCATGGAAAGCCAAGACACTCTGAAAAGAAAAAAAAAAAAGAAAAAAAAAACCTAAATGAAAGATCTCAGCAAGTGAGATCCCAGTGGAAAGAACAGAGCCATCAAAGAAGGAGGTACCTTTCTCTGAAGGGAGGAGAGAACTTCCACTTTGACTATGACCCTGTCGGAATAAGATCAAAGTCAGTGAACCCTAAAGGCTTCCATAGCCTTGGCAACTCATGACTAGAGCCTAGGGAGATTACTGACGCCATAAACAAGAGTGTCAAATTGTTAAATCAACAACAGGAGTCACTGTGTACTTTCGTCTCATGTGGGATCTGTCCTTAATGTGTTGTCTAATGTGCAGTGATGCTATAACTAGTACTGACACAGTATTTTTACACTTTGTGTTTCTGTGTGGGTGCAAACTGATGAAATCTTTACTTAGTATATACTGAATCGATCTTCTGTATATAAAAATAATTGAAAATGAAAAAAAACTTGGTTTTAAATTGGAAATTGCATAGAAAATTAATCAATTTCTAAAAAATGTCATGTAGGATCTCTGTCCTTAATGTGCTGTACATTGTGATTTAATGCTATAGCTAGTACTCCAACAGTATTTTTCACTTTGTGTTACTATGTGGCTATGTGGGGGCAAACTGTTGAAATCTTTACTTAATATATACTAAACTGATCTTCTGTATATAAAGAGAATTGAAAATGAATCTTGATGTGAATGGAAGGGGAGAGGGAGCGGGAAAGGGGAGGGTTGCAGGTGGGAGGGAAGTTTGGGGGGGAGGGGGAAGCCATTGTAATCCATAAGCTGTACTTTGGAAATTTATATTCATTAAATAAAAGTTTAAAAAAATATGAGAGCTTGGTGTGCTGAGTTCATTGCTGCCGTTTAGTAAAGCACCTGATTTTTTTTTTTTTAAAAAAAAGCCCCATCAGAAAGAGAATGAACTTATTGTACTAGCTATATTCTTTTGATTGAAATCCTAAATCTCCAAAATAATGGAGGGTAGTTGGTCCTTTATCTAAACTATAGCTAGACTCTTGTCTAGATCTTCTTGAGACCAATGTTGAAGCCATAGGCTTATCATTCTATGACAAGCAGCAAGGCATTAGAACCAAAAGAAATAGGCTTATAGGTGGCAATGAATTAGGTAGCACAAGTCTTCATCCCAATGTGCTCTGGCTAAGGTGTGTGGGAAGCTGTGATTGCATACTTGCTTGGCTATGTTTGATGTTTACTGCCACTGTCTGTTTTTAGATTATAATTGTTTACAATTTGTATGGTTCAAACTGCTTTACATTTTTAAGATATTTTAACTAATAAACTTTAGCTCACAAATCAAAGAAACTCTGATTGTCTTAAATTCCCTGATGATGAATTTGGAAGTTATCAAATGGTATAAAGGAGCCCCACTCAATAGAAGGTGGCAGAGTACATGCAAAGACAATATTGTACCAGAAGGCTGAAGTTCTACTTCTGGTTTTGCTAGATATAATCTTGCACAAATCTGAACATGATCCTGTCTCATTTCTAAATTAAGAGTTATAATTATTTTTCTGCTTGCCCTCAATGGCAATAGAAAATAAATGAAATAATACAGTTTTCAAGATAATGGCCAGATTGTACAACATCATAACTTCACAGGAATATCTGAAAAATGTCTATACAATGGTCCTGGAAAGTTTATTTGACATTTAAAGATTATCTAACACTTTGACACCTGTTTTCTAAGATACAAGAGTTTCCTTCTTCTACTTCATGTCAAAATTAGAGTTCTTTTTTCAGAGCTTAATTTTTTCACCAAATTAAATTCTTTTGGGGGAGTCGATTTGAGCTCTAGTAGGAATAATAATGAGGAAAAATAATAATGAAAATGCCCTTCAGGAAATAATGAATCATATTCCACTTGAGGCTAGGTTTTATTCCTGAGGATATTATATAACTTAAAATATTATTAACCCATCATGATCCAATGTGATTAAAAATTTTTTATCAAGCTGACAACTGTGATTTTCTACTGATAGCCTTGTCTTAATAGACTAGAGGTATTTAGTGATTGTTCTTGATTACTATTTCTTTTTTTTTAGGGACCCTACTCTCTACAGTCCACATTTAAGACTTGCTATTATTCTAGCTACATAACCCCCAGAAAGCTAACAAACCAACCAATTAGCCTAGAGAAAATCTCTAACAAAATAAAAAATAGGGAATCAGTATTGTGGCACAGTGAATTAAGCCACAACTTACAATGCCAACATCCTCTATCAAAATGCCAATTTGAGTTCTGGCTGCTCTGCTTCTGATCTAGCTCCCTGTTAATGTGCTTGGGAGGTTGGAGATTTGATATATCTGCTCTGACTTATTCTGGATTATGAACACTGAGGAAGTATTCTATCTATAATTGAAAATAGAACCTCATGGCCCAACTGGTATTAAGCATGGAATCCAATGCAAAAGAGGAAAAATTTTTTTTCTTTTAGCTTAGTTTCCCCATTCCTATCTAGTTGTTTCTCTTTGAATAATTATGGTCATACGAGATAATTCTTATTCATTCCTCTACTGGTTTTCTTTAGGGTCTGAAGCTCATCTGGAATAAAAAATGTCCTTTTAAGAAATGTCTCCAACTTGTTTAGGGGTTCCCAACATGTGTCTATCAGAAGTTAATATGTGGGGCTGGTACTGTGGAGTGGTGGGCAAAGCTGCCTCCTGCAGTGCCGACATCTCATAGGGATGCTGTTCATGTCCAGGCTGCTCCACTTCCATTCCAGCTCCCTGCTAATGTGCCTGAGAAAAGCAGGGGAAGATGATCCAAGTGCTTGGGCCCCTGCACCCACTTGGTAGACCTGGAAAGAGCTTCTGGCTCCTGGCTTCAATCTGGCCCAGCCCTGGGAGTTGTGGCCATCGGGGGAGTGAACAAGCAAATGGAAGATTCCCCTCTCTTTGTCTCTTTCTTCCTCTCTCTGACTCTTTTAAAATAAATAAATAAATAAATCTTTAAAAAAAAGATGTGAATATTTTTCCTTCTCGATGTGTTAGTACGCATAAACTATATGCCTTTAAGGAATTTGAGGATTTTTGACTAACATAGAGAAGAGGAATCAGTGGTTTCATTCATTTATTTGTGCTCAAATTAAAGGTTTGCTTACTTTCATCACATCCTTCATGAGGAGGGTTTTTACTTCAAAAAATTGGTGATTGAAAGTACATGTTGCATAATACACAATGAATGATCAGTAGCATAATCTTTTTATGTTTGTGGCCTTAAGCATTGTGTGTAGGTTTCACTTAATTAAAGATTAGATTGTGAATGTTTATTCAACACACTAAGCGGTATGCTTCCTGAGACTTTGAGAATGAATTTCTTATGGACACCTGGAGTGTTAGAATCTCAGTAGCTCACAAGATTGTGTTTCCTGTCCAAACACACTAAGGTTACAATTACAAAAACACCCTGAAAAAAAAAATTGCTTATGTGTGCAAGAAAGTGAGAATATTCAGCCTGAAACCAGGCCTGTAGATTGGACAGAAATTAGAGACTGTACTAATCTGAAACTCAATGGAATGACAGATTTAAAAAAAATAGTTAATTCACAGATTGGGAAGGATTACAGAGTTTCTGGAAATGAAGTCACAATTAAGATGGGTTTACAGTTTGATGAATATAAATGATATCTTATATCCCCCAAAGCAATGCCTTTGGAGTACAAACATTAAGCTATATCCTAATTCTCAAGCTTGACTTGCTATTCAGTGTGGCTTAACTTGAAAAGGGTGAATTAAGCCAAAATTGATCTATGGCCTTTGCTAAGATAATGTATCTTGGAAAAACTGGAGCAAAATATATAAATCCCCAAATGATTCTGAAATCTCTGGCTATGGGACTAAACATTGAGCCATATGTGGGTTTCTGTGGCTCCATGAAATTATATTCCTTATTGTGTTACTATTGACACTGAAATTGAGAGTCACTTACTTTCCGTTTGCAAACCAGGTGTTGGAGTTTGATGTGCTCTGACTGAAACAATTCAGTCTGTGAAATACTATATTTCTCATTGATTTGATTTACAGTGATCAGTGAATAGCACCAGACCTAAAAGTGTTGATCTTTTCATGAATACAGTGCTTTTGGTATTGCTTTTGTATTATTGCTGAATATCCATTACTTTGAATAGCTGACGGGTATTACTTTGCCGGTATTATGGAGTAAAATAATTTGGTCTGCAAAATATTAAATTCTTTTTTTATATATATATATTTTAAATTTATTTGACAGAGTTAGACAGTGAGAGAGAGAGAGACAGAGAGAAAGGTCTTCCTTCCGTTGGTTCACCCCCCAAATGGCTGCTATGGCTGCTACGCCGATCCGAAGCCAGGAGCCAGGTGCTTCTTCCTGGTCTCCCACATGGGTGCAGGCGCCCAAGTACTTGGGCCATCTTCCACTGCCCTCCTGGGCCACAGCAGAGAGCTGGACTGGAAGATGAGCAGCCGGGACTAGAACCCGGCGCCCATATGGGATGCCGGCCCCGCAGGCGGAGGATTAACCAAGTGAGCCACGGCGCTGGCCCCCAAACTATTAAATTCTAACTATATAGAATCACTAATAAAAGAAAATTGATAGCCCAAAGTTGCACATTTTCAAAAATGCATCCTAGAGATGATAGTTGCATAATGTGAATGTACTTCATGTTTCTAAACTGTACATTAAAAAATAGTTATAATGGAGGCCGGTGCTGTGGCTCAGTGGCTTAAGGCTGCAGCCTGCAGTAGTAGGCATCCCATATGGGTGCTGGTTCAAGTCCTGGCTGCTCCACTTCTGATCCAGTTCCCTGCTTATGTGCCTCAGAAAGTATTGGAGGATGGCCCAAGTGCCTGGGACCTCCACACACGTGGGAGACCCAGAGGAAATTCCTGATTCCTGGCTTCAGCCTGGGCCATCCCCGGTCCTTGTGGCCATTTGGGGAGTGAACCAGTGTATGGAAGATCTCTCTCTCTCTCTGTCTCTACCTCTCAAATAAATAAATAAATCTTTAGTGTTCCTGAGGCCTCCAGAGGCCGGCCTCAGCCTCTAGGTAGGACTTGGGGCCCGTTTGGAGCGCCGGGCTGGCTCTTGCGTGCCCTGGGGCAGGTGAGAGGCAGACCAAGCCCAGCGCGGCCAGGCCTGCTGTCCTGACCGCGGGCCTCTCTCAAGCTGTGGCCTGCATTCTGCCCTGCATTCGGCTGGGCACCTGAGCTCAGCCCTGCCCCCAGCTCGCCGTCTGGAGCTGCGCAGCACTGTGTGTGTGTGCCTCCCACCCCGATCCTAACTCACTCCCCTAGGCTCTGCTCTAGAGCTCGCGGGCCTCCCAGGCTGCCCACAAAGCTTTGGGGGGCTGTCCCCATGTTAACAAGAAAAAAAAATAAATCTTTAAAAATATTTAAAATGGTAAACTTTATATTATATATTGTGTGTTTTTACCACAATAAAAACATTTCTTTCCACTTTAATGTACACAAAAAAAATGGGTCTTGGAAATAATGTTTGAATTTCTGATGCTTACTTAAGAAAGCAAAAAGAAATATAACTCCTTGGCACATTCAGGTTGGTATAATGATGGCTGAAAAATATATTGTATGAACATGTAGTAACACATTTTATAAGAGCAATAATAAGAGAAATTATAAAATAAAGAACACGGGGCACAGAAGTTTCAGGACAGTAAAAGAACTGAAATAAAGAAGAAAAGTGATGATAAAACTAATGAGAGTTGGAGGGCAGTTAATGCAGAATCCAAGAGTGATTCCATAGTCATGTGCCAAGTAGATCTCCATGACAGTGAGACCGTTATTACAGTGGTTTCCCAGTGGAGAAGTAGCTTAACATGACAAAACAGATTATACGTGTGGAAGGGGTCAAGTCACAAAATAGAAGGTGATCTATCAATACAAAATTGGTGACACATTACAGTGAAGTTTTTGAAGATAAATGCTGTGTCACTTTTCAGGGGGAATAAAGGGAACCTCAAATTTTGAAAGGTATCTCCTATCCACTGGGTCCAGGGATGCCAACATCAGTCATATTTGACCATTTCTATTTTTATGAACTATTCTGTTCCCATTAACCATTCTGTCATTCAGAAGCAAAATGCCTGTGATGTTTTTCCTCGTACTATTGTAACCATTTATGCAAAGTGAAAACATCATTAATAGGAATTCACAGTGCATTTATCGGAGTGTAGACAAATCAATTAGACCATATAGCAGACAACTTAACACAATAACTGATACTATACATTAATAGGAGGGCCATGGGAGGGAGGCAGGGATACTATATCGATTACCTGCAATTTAATACACAGATTATGACCAAATACTATGGATTACCCATGTGGAACAATGAAAATGAATAATCATAGCAGCTAATATTTGTCGAATGCCTACTGTGTGCTCAGTATTCTGGAATGCATAAGCTTTTTAAAAAAATTATTTTGAAAGGCAGAGTTACAGAGAGGCAGAGGCAGAGAGGTAGAGGCAGAGAGAGAGAGAGAGAGGGAGAGAGGTCTTCCATCTGCTGGTTCACTTCCCAATTGGCTGCAATGGCTGGAGCTACACCGATCTGAAGCTAGGAGCCCGGAGCTTCTTCCGGATCTCCCATGCTGGTGCAGGGGCCCAAGGACTTGGGCCATCTTGTACTGCTTTCCCAGGCTATAGCAGAGAGCTGGATCGGAAGTGAAGCAGCTGGGATTCGAACCGGTGACCATATGGGATGCCGGCACTGCAGGCTTTACCCACTACACCACAGCGCCGGCCCCAGCATAAGCTTTTTAAATTTCATTTAATCTTTACATTTTTTCTAGGGAAGTAATACTCCTGTTATTATCCCCATTTCTCTCTCTCTCTCTCCCTCTCATCCCCTTGAAAGTGGCCTCTGGTACTGTTTTGCCTCACTTTAATGACATGATTTTCTTTTTTTATGTCAGAGGAAGGAACAAAGTGAACACACATGTGATTTGCCTTAGTGCCAGGATCCATGAAAGGGTAGTTTCCCTTCAACTAGCAAGCACCTATTGGTTCTACCTGCTTGGATCTGACTCCAAGCACCATGGAAGAGAGAAGGAAATACACATTAAAGTACTTCATGTGACATGCATTCAACACTAGCTTTTCTCATTTATTTGCACATTAACCCTGTAAAATGGAGAAACTATAGCCATCTTCATTTTATAAATGAGCAAACCAGCACCTTGACAATCTGAATGACTTTGGGTCATAGAGCTAATGATGAGTTGGGATTCTATCCTCAGCTGCTCTGGTTCCACAGCCCCTGCTCTTTCTATAGCACCATGCATCTCATTAAAGAGCTAAGTTAAGCTTTCTTGGAGGCTTCCCAAAATTGTTTGGGGATAGATGGCATAGAGCAGCACTTGCTAGATGGTCAATCTGGCCAAGCTAGAAAGCAAAGTCTCTCCTGTGACCTGCTTGAACTGCCCACACTCAAAGAGGTGGCACCTAACAGTTTGAAGATCACACCACAGCAGTTGTTGCTTTTAGCCTTCTATAGAACTACAAACCCTGACTATGACTCCATCTTCCCAAGGTTTATCTTGCTTGTGGGGCTTCTAACAAGTACCAGCATCTGGACCATGAGTCTTCCATGATTCCTGCCCCCATCCCCATGTCCAAAGTACACAGGGTAGGATCCATTGTCATGTGTTCTCACAGAACACTCTTCTTTAGAATACTTAGTTTGTAATTACATACACTTTAAAGTGATTGTTTACTAATATCCACCACTAGCATGTAAGTTGCATGAAGACAGGGTCAGTGTCTGTCTTCTGTATTAAAAGCACTGAGAACAGTGCTGAAAAAGCATTTGTTGTGGGACTGGTGTTGTGGTGCAGCAGGTTAAGCTGCCACCTGCAACACCAGCATCCCATATGGGCACTAATTCGAGTCCTAGATATTCCACTCTGATCCAGCTCCCCACTAATGCACCTGAGAAAGCAGTGAAAGATGGCCCAAGTCCCTGGGCCCCTGCACCCAAATAAGTGACCTGAAAGAAGCCCCTAACTCTTGGTTTTAGTCTAGCCCAGGCCCAGCCATTGTAGGCATTTGGGGAGTGAATCAGTGGATAGAAGATTCTCTCTCTCTCTCTCTCTCTCTCTCATTCTCTCTCTCTCTCTCTCTCTCTCTCTCTCTCTCATTCTCTTTCTCTGTAACTCTGCCTCTCAAATAAATAATTATTTTTAAAAAATTTTATTGAATGAATGTTTTCTCATAAAAAATCACATGCCGATGTACCATAATGAAGATGTACAGAGGCAGTCTATGTCTTGAATGAATGGGTCGAATTATTCTAAGGCCTTTTCAGCCATTGGTTAGAGGTCTAATTGGTACAAAGTTGCTGCTTCTTGATCTGCTGCTCTGAATTCTGCAGGCCTGAAGCTCCTCGGAGAGCAAAGGTGAGCTCAGCTTACCTCTTTCTGGTGGTATTTGATGGCCACCTTCAGCTTAGCCAGATCATGGTACTTCTGAGGATCAAGCTCTTCACTGTGGTCATCTCTGTGGTTGAGGATGATCTCCAGTTCCCGGGAGCTCCGGGCTTGGTCCAGCAGGTCTTTGGCAAACAGCTTGCACTGCTGGGAGAGCTCCTCATACTCAGCCTTGAACTCATTCTCCACTTTACTGAGCTCCTTGAGCTCCCAGCCCAGGCGGAAGGCAGTTAGGATGGGATCCTCGCTTGATAAGGCAATGAGTGAGGGGCTTGCGAGAGCCTTGTAGATATTCAGTCGGGAGCGAGAATGGCGCAGACTGTCTACTTCAGAACTGGATACACACTCCACACAGTTGCAGCGTATCTGGTGGGGCCGTGGGATTGTGACTCGTTTCTGGACAAGCAATTTGATGATTTCATAGTTGTTGGTGTGGGCAGCCAGCATAATAGGAGTGATGTCTGGTGTGAACTCAGAGAACTGGGTATCCATCATCAGAGTGGGCACCTAAATACAAGAAATGAGAAGCATAGAAGGGCAGGATTAAAGGTTGGAGACAGAAGGAGCATAGAACACATCAAATATTCGCAATTCAGGAATTCTTTTTGTCACTCCTCCTCACCATTAAGGCTCAGGTGTGCGACATTCTCACTATGTGCCAGGCACTGTTCTAAGCACTTTGTATATATTTACTCATTTAATCTCTACCACAAACTTGTGAGGTAAATACTCTTCCCATATAAAGAAGCAGAGACACAGAGAGGTTAAAGAGTATGCCTACAGTGACACAGTTTTTAATAGCAGAACCACGATTCAACCTCAAGCACTGTCGTTCTAGAGCCTAGCTGTTAAATTCTGAAAGTATAACATGCTAATTCTGTCTGGGTCACAATAGGGGATGAGAAGAAATAAAAGACATTGTTCTTGACCTTCTGGAACTTAGTTGGGTAGATCAGCCATATGTGCAATTGGTAACAGTATAAAGTAATATGTGTTCAGTTTCAAATGAGCCACAGAGATCATAGGAATATTTGTTTGAAAGGCAAATGACAACCTGTAATCTCAAAGATCGTATTACTAAATCAAGCTTTGGAGGCTGAAGGAAGGACTCCCTCAATTCCTTACAATGTTTCTGAATGTCTATCAGGCTCCAGGGAACCAAAGACCAAGGCCAGACAGGGTTCATTCAACTTCATGGAGGTCTTAGGAAGGTAAAGACAATTCTTTATTGTCAGGAAGAAGAGCTCTGTAAATGAGGATTTCTAGGCTTGCAGCACAGTTAATAGTTGGAAAAGGACCTTTGCTAAAACTGCTAAGCACATCAACAACCTGGTCAGGCACTAACACCAGAATTCCTGCATCACCACGACTTAATGTTTGGTGTAAATAGCAGTTATAGGTAAAAGGTGTGGAGTTCTTGGGGTACTCAGGAGAAGTTCTGGGGGACTGCGTGTAAACGACCTGATCAATGAATAAAAAAAAATTTAAACTTTAAAATACATCTTTGGGACTCAGTTCTCAAAGTTGAGTAGGGAAACTGAGGCAGTTCAGCAGACTCACAGAAAAGGATGTTTTCTCCCAAAGAACTAAGTTTAGTGGTAAGCTAATGATGTACATAACTACAACACAGTCTTGATGAATAAAGAGTGGAAACATGAATATGGTATGGAAAAGAGCATGAAAGAAGTAGTTTTTTTGGGTGTGTGTGTGTGTTGAAGTTCACTGAAAGGTCCATCTGCCAAAAACATGCAGATTTGCCCCCAAACCTGTCATAGTGCAGTGCAATAGTGACAAGGAGTTATTCCTTTGGGATATGTTCTATTTCCCAAAAACCTACATACAATTGGGCATTACTTGGGAAAGACTGACTTTTTAACACCTACTATTCTGTTAGCATGGATCCATTTGTTCTATTACGCTAGACATGCAATTGTGGTAGGATGTAGAGCTAGAGAATGTGGAGGACTGGCATAGTCAAAGGAGTCTTTATGGAGAGGTAGAGCTGAGTAATTAAAGTGCAGATAGTGTTTCAGAAGACTGGGAAATATTGATCCTGGTCCACTTACAGAAGAAGGAAAAAAATGGTTTCAAAACATGAATAATTAAGAATCTCACCAAAGAAACAACTATCGTTTTAATCAATAATTTATTTTACTCTCAAAACCTCTTTTTTTTTTAAAAAAAAGCCCCAACAACCCACAGTTATTGGCAAACTGACAAAAGGATGAGTTACTGTTTTTCATCATCTGCCTCCCTCCCACCTTGCAGGAGGGATTCCCAAACAGGAAAGTGGCCAGAAAATAGAGTGAGAGAAAGGGGGAGGAGGAAGACTTTGTAAGAAACCTGTTTCCTTCACTTAGTGGGTGCTTCAGCTGCTGAAGAGCTGAAAGCTGGGTGCACATTGATCATCAATTGCTAGGCTGGAGCAGCGAGCAAACATTGTTAAACATTTAGAGGAAGCAGCTCCAAATAAGACAGCAGGAAGTGAGCAACTTGGCTCATAAAGTAAATTGGACATAGGAAAGAATAATCTCAGAAATTAACATAAGCCTGCCGGCTAGGGAAGAAGTGGGTCTGAGTGGGCCTGGAAATGAACATGAACACAACCGTCGTGAAGCCTTGAGTTGGGAGAGATGGTAAGTGAGCAATTTGTGACAGTCTGCCTGGAGAAGATAAAAACTCAGATATGTGAAATCTGGGCAGAAGCATTCCTCAATCTCTGTCACCATCTAAAGGTGTTGGGGTAGGAGGAGACAGAGGGGATAACCTGCAGCACATTTCCTGGATTATATTGGTGGTACTGTGTACTTCCTACTAGGCTGTTCTTCCGGTTCTCTCCCCACCCCCTTCTCTTGCTCTTTCTACTTTTCTTTTTTTTTCCAACAAGGAACTTTCTCATTTGCCATTTGGCTTTTTTGGTATGTGACACCAGAAAGGAAATCTTTTAAAAAGAAAACTGGGCTGCATTGACCAACCACATCCTCCCATTTAGACTGCCTTTTGTCTTCCAGTCATTGTCCCTCAAAGGTTGCCGCAGTTCACATCATCCATTGCTCTGTATGTATTCTTGTGGGATACACTGGTTTCAACACATTCCTCAGCCAGTCAAAGGCCGTTGCCTCTGATTTCTATAGTAGCTCCCCCTCCTAACTTTGAGTCTATCCTTTGCTGCCCACCCAAACATGATAAAATTGTATTTGAGCTAATAAAATAAGAGGATAATTTTTTAAACTTTTATTTAATAAATATAAATTTCCAAAGTACAGATTTTGGATTACAGTGGCTTTCTCTCCCCCATAACTTTCCTCCCACCCACAACCGTCCCACCTTCCACTCCCTCTCCCAGCAATAACAGGATAATTTTAAGGCCACATACATGAGTCCCCTCAAGAAGTTCATGGAAAAATGAAATTAAAAGATAAGCTTGTTTTAATGTAAAACGTTTTGAAATCTATGCATTTTTACCATAATATGCACTTTCTAAAGATCACTCATATTGTGAGTACTAGGTTATATCTGAGATAATCACTGTTTTGTTCCCTAATTATCTCACATATGTAGTTCTTGCTTCCTCCATAAGGTTGTGAGCTCTTTGAAGGAACAGCTGTCTAGTCTGCTTGGCTCCATGTGGCATGGAACATGGTGCTGGACACAGAGCAGGCACCCAGAAATAAGACAGTATATTTCTTCTCAAATTGAGAAATTGACTCTCTTGTTCACAAATCAGACTCCCAGAGTTTGGGCCAATATAAGCTAGTTTCCTTGGGCCTTGCCTTTTCATGTCCAGTGGAGAAAGTAGACAGCTCACAGCTCTAAGGTGGGCTAGCAGGCTACCTGTATAGGGAAATCTTTGAGGTATTAAACACTTGGGAACGTTCCTGCCTGTAATTTTCTCAATTTTGTTGCTTCAAAATGGAGTTTATCCTCCAGATCTTCTTTTTCTCCCTTCATCATTCTGCTGTGTTTCCCTTTCTGGGCTGTGCATGGATCATGTGCTACTAACAGGACAGTCATGATAAAGAACAAGTCCTATAGTGAGGGTCAGAGGTTCTTGATAATGATCTACATTTTATGATATGGTCTGTACCAGGGGGCAAAAAAGTACCCTAAATGAGGGAAATGTACATATCATTTGAGTGGATGGATGGTAGGAACAGGTGAACTGTAGAGCCCCTTTCAAAGGCAATGGCAGCTTCTTAAATCCTGCAAATTTGTAGGCACAAATGAGGGCCAGGCCCTGTAAATTTTTCAAGAGAAGTCATACATATGTATTGGGGATATAATTTCTTAGTTTTAAGTGTTGACTCAAAAATTTTTAAAGACAGTTTGCAGGCAAACAAAATATACATGGGGCAAACTTGGCTTGAGTTTGTGACTTTTGTACTCAGACATAAGTTGTGAGACTAAGGAGGGATGGGAGATGAAGCTAGACATTCAAGCAGGCTCTGAATGATAAATGGTCTCATATACTATGTTAAGGAATTTCGATATTATCTGTTGACCAGGAGGAGCCGTTGAAGAATTTCATCAGGAGAATGCAATAGTTGAATTAAATATTTTTAAGATTTATTTATCTATTTGAAAGTCAGAGTTACAGAAAGAGGGACACACACACGCATACACACACACACAGAGAGAGAGAGAGAGAGAGAGAATCTTCTATCCACTGGTTTACTCCCCAAGTGGCCAGAAAGGCCAGGGCTGAGCCAGGCCAAAGCTAGGAGCCAGAAGCTTCATCCGGGTCTCCCATGTGGTTGACGGGGCCCAAGTACTTGGGCCATTCTCTGTTGCTTTCTCCAGGCCATTAGCAGAGAGCTGAATCTGAAGTGGAGCAGCCAGGACATGAACTGGCACCTATATGGGATGCTGGCATCACAGGCAGCAGCTTTACCTGCTATGCCACAATGCTAGCCCCAAATTAAATGTTTTACAATGATTAATTTGACTGAAGTGTTGGAAATGGCCACGGTAAATATGCTGGTAAGCGCTTAACAATCAGCTCACCATGCGGTAAGAAAGATCTTGATTTGTTTGCTGATTTCTGTGGTATAAATACTGCCACGTCGACCAATTTCAAGCCATTAATTTGATATCATAGGACACAGCTTTGGGAAGAAAAGGAGACAACTGGCTTTAGTGAGCTGCTGTAAGCCAGTTCCAGCACACCATTGGATGAGTTTCAGAATGCGGTAAGCCTGGTTAGCAGATATCATTAGTGCAAGTGAAATGATGGCGATGACCTTACACAGTGATTCTATGGATAGTAAAGAACAGATTTAAGAAATTCATTGCACATGTCAAGTGAGAGAAGAAATCAAAGATGTCGGGTTTTTAGATTGCATGCCTGGTTGAATGGTGGTGTTAGCAACTCAATGAATATAGGTGGAAGTGTGGGTTTAGAGTTTTAAAAAAATTGCTTTGGGACATGTTGAGTTTGAAGTCCCTATTGGAATAGCAGCAGAAAACTATAACTTCAGTATGAACTTTTAAAAAAAATATTTATTTATTTGAAAGAGCGACATAGAGAAGGGAGAGACAGATGACTATCATTGGCTGGTTCACTCCCAAAATGCCCACAACAACCAGGACTGGGTCAGACTAAAGTCAGGACTCAGAAACTCTCTCTATGGTTTTCCACATGGGTGTCAGGGGTCCAAGCACTTGGGCCATAATCTTCTGCCTTGCCAGGTGCATTAGTAGGGAGCTGGACTGAAAGAACCAGCACTCTGATATGGGATACCAGTGTTGTAAGATGTAGCTTAACTTGCTGTACCACAATGCTGGCCCCTCCAGCGTGAATTTTGAATCGGAGGTCAAGGGCCAAAAATATAGATCTGAGAGTCTTTAGCCAATAATAGTACAGCAGTTCTCCCCCCTTATCTGTGATTTTACTTTCCAAGGTTTTAGTTATCCCTGGTCATCTGTGGTCTGAAAATATTAAATGAAAAGTTCCAGAAATAAGCAATTCTGAGTTTTAAATGACTTTTTTACAGTATATTGTTAGACTTATTTTATTAGGTATTATTATTATCTTACCATTCATAAGTTATAAACATTATCATAGGAATGAACGCATAGGGGACAACATACCATCTAGAGTTGAGTGTTATCCATGGTGTCAGGTATTACTGGGAGTCTTGGAAGCTATCCTTCACAGGTAAGAGTGGGACTACTGTAGTTGAAACCAAGAGATTGGGTGGAATATGCCTCTGCTAGCTCCAGCTCTCCCACATCTGGGCCTACTGAGCTACCTCAAATACTGTGTCCCGCCCCAAGTTTCCAGAGCAACCGAGGCTTGAAGCAGGAAGAACTGAAGTGGTGGGTCTCAGCCTCCTCCATTCTAAATTCCAATTGCTGGGGCTTTGCATAGGGGCACTCTTCTTGTTCTTTTAGTTTCTGAATTGCAGCTTTGTCCCCATGTGTGCCCCAGTTTGTGAAACAAAAATTCTTGTTGAATCCCTAGTCTGAGTTACTGGCCTAATAGTCCAGGCCTTTCTTATGAAACATGGCTATGAAGGGAAGGAGAGGAAGCTGCAGCTGGAGTATGTTGATTAAATAAGAAGGAGCCACCAGAGAGGAGGGGAGAGGCTACAGATAAGGGAAAGAAAGGGCTTAGGGTGGATGGAAGTGCCTGAGGAGAAGGGGGATGGGTAAGGGTCAGAGCAAAGTTGGTTATGGCAGAGGATTGACCTTACCTTATCTATAAGAAGGACAACTTATCCTCAGAAACTGGAGGAGAAAGGTAAGCTGAGTGGAGCTGTATGTAAGTTTGCTGTTGCATACAGCAGGGCGTTAAGTAATTTCCATCTAAAACTCCTGTTTTCTTATTGAAATCGGAGGTGAGATCAAATGCTATGGGTGAGGGAGGTAGATGTTGATGGATGTTTGATGAGAGTTGAATAGAGAGAAGACTTGCTAAAGAGAAATATAGAGGAAATTGACCAAGTAAAAGAGTAGCCTGCTAGGGCTGAAGTCTCAGGTCATTAGAGACTGTAAATCTGTAATGGCAGTGATAGGTGGAAGTGTGCAGCATTTCCCCCCCTCTAACAGTTTTGACAGTCCTGACACAGGGATTAAGGACTCGGGTTGCTGGATGGACCCAGGGTTGAGGTTTTACTAAGAGTGAGAGGAAGCTCAGGGTAAAAGAGTTCAAAGTGACCAAGCATGAGTCCGAAATGGGGTAGGTAAGGGTTAAAATCCTGGAGAGAAATGGACACAAGGTCTCTCTTCAGTCAATGGGCAGACACAGAGGAGGCGAAATGAGAGCATGGTGGACCTGGTGCCCACAGGTGGAGCAGTACTGAATGATGACCAGCTCTGGGTTGGCCATGAGACAGCTGAAGTGGAGTGGATGTGAAGGTGGACAGACCAAGAGCTCACAGGCCAGGATGCTGGTTGTGTTGTCAGTGTGGAAGCTGAAGTCATTCAGGACAATGGCATGTCTTGGGCTGGAGAGGACAACTGTGATCTAAGGGCCAAGATATTCAGTGCATTTTGGATAGTGACTGAGTTCAGTACATGGCCAGGAGACGGAGAGAAAAGAAATTATGGCCACAGATTCTGAGGTGGTCTCCCACTGTCAATTTAGGTATATCTCTTTTGGCTTTGTTATTTACTAGCATTTTTGTACCTTGATTCCCTTTCCTATAGAATGGGGAAAATAACAGCAGTTGGGCAAACTTATGAGGATTCAGTGAGATTGTGTATTATCTACACAGGACTTCGTGTATCATTCTAATGACTACTGTGTTATAAGAATCTCCCAATCAAAAGCATTAGCACAACAGTGATTTTCTGTTCACCATATCTTGGAAAAAACTGTGATGTATAAGAAGCATTAACAAGAACCTCTTTTTCTAGTTCTCTTTTGTGTACTTGTTAATATTCCCCCTATCTTGATACAAGTTAACCCAGGGCTCATTCACTCTTATGTATGTGAACTCAGTACTGTCATGCAAGCCCCCTGTGTGAGCTTACCCAGTATTGCCTTGTATGATCTGTTCTTATATTTTAGACTATTTCTGTACAGATTCAGTTCACTAAATTTTGTCAGTTTCTCATTCGGGTCTCTGGATTTTTGAATACTTCTAGGTGACTGGCCAGCCACACTCTGAAAAAAATTAATCTGTATGAAGTTGTTAATTATTGATAACCATATCTGGAGCTGCCACTGGGAGGTTTTTTTGTTTGTTTGTTTGTTTTTTGCATTTGAACTGGTTGTTCTTGGCCAGAAGGTAAGAATTCCAACAAGAAGTATGTTGGTGGGAACTGAAATTTTCTGAAGGTCTTTCTTGGCTTCATAGTTCATTGCACAGCTTGTTTCCTAGTCTGCTTTCAGATAATGGAGATTCTACTACTAGTGGTAGCTCTGGACATGAACTTTATCCTAGTAGCTGTCAAGAAAAACTGTGAAAGATTTCAGATTGTGCAAAAGATAAGACTGAGATCCTGTCTAGTACATTCTCAGGACTATCCCTGCCTTTGATTGTCTTTGAATTACTTTATAACTCTGTAAATTATAATGCAAATATTCTTATTAATAAGTTGCATTATATCAGATTGATTAGAGACTACTTTCCATCCATTTATAAATTTATTCTGGTAGTCCTGATGGCTTATATCAGGGGAGGACAATTTTTTTTTTTGTAAAAGGGCAGAAGTATTTTAGGCTTTGTGAACCATATAACTGGCATAGTAGTGTGAAAACAGCCATAGGTAATTAAGTAAACAAATGGATGTGGTTATGCTCCAAAAAAATTTTATTTACAAAGACAGGTGATAGGCTTGATTTGCTATGGAAGTCATAGTTGCAGACCTGTGGCCCACTGGCTCCCTAATTAATAGGTTAAATCTTTGACAGCATTCACTTTAAATTTGCATGAGGATTCTAATTTGACCTTTTTATTTATTTTTGTATTTAAAAGCAAGATTTATTTAGTTAGAGACCTCCAGCCAGAGTGGCTTGGAGGAGGCTCCAAGAGGTGATTTAACCTTTTTTTTTTTACAGGCAGAGTTAGTGAGAGAGAGAGAGACAGAGAGAAAGGTCTTCCTTCCGTCGGTTCACTCCCCAAATGACCGCTACAACGGGCGTGCTGCACCGATCCGAAGCCAGGAGCCAGGTGCTTCTTCCTGGTCTCCCATGCAGCTGCAGGGCCCAAGCAATTGGGCCATCCTCCACTGCCTTCCGGGGCCACAGCAGAGAGCTGGACTGGAAGAGGAGCAACCGGGACAGATTATGGCGCCCCAACCAGGTCTAGAACCCGGGGTGCCGGTGCTGCAGGTGGAGGATTAGCCAAGTGAGCCGCGGCGGCGGCCAGATTTAACCTTTTTTAAAAAATTTATCCTTTAACAGCTATTTTGTGTTCACATTGGGATCAGGTGAAAAATTCAATCTTATTCTTTCTTACCAAGTTTTCCCTTCTCTTTGAACTCCAAAATAACACTGACTGATCTTGGACTTCCTGTTAAAATCATGTTTTTTAGAAGGAAAAGAGGAGGAGGGGTGAGGCAGAGAGAGAGAGAGAAGAAAATTAACAGGCTAAAAAATTAGATTTGATTGGTTCATATCTATAATTGTATGTCTAAAAAAATCTGGTGCATCAACCAGAGTTATAAAATTTGCAATTCTGTAGACTAAGAACATGGCCATAAAAGAAATTACTTTGCCTACCTCCCTCTCCACTCCCAGGTGCTTTGCATTTTGGCTCTAAAGAGTTTGTTTCCTTTCTTTTTTTTTTTGACAGGCAGAGTTAGTGAGAGAGAGAGAGACAGAGAGAGACAGAGAGAAAGGTCTTCCTTTACCGTTGGTTCACCCCGCAAAGGCCGCTGTGGCTGGCGTGCTGTGGCCGGCGTGCTGCGGCCAGTGCACCGCGCTGATCCGAAGCCAGGAGCCAGGTACTTCCTCTTGGTCTCCCATGGGATGCAGGGCCCAAGCACTTAGGCCGTCCTCCACTGCACTCCCGGGCCACAGCAGAGAGATGGACTGGAAGAGGGGCAACCGGGACAGAATCCGGCGCCCTGACCGGGATTAGAACCCGGTGTGCCGGCACCGCAGGTGGAGGATTAGCCTATTGAGCTGCGGCACCGGCCAAGAGTTTGTTTCTGGATTTGCCCTAGGACTGCTTGTTGAAAAGCTAGCATTATATTCAAAAATCCTTCAGGATTAATGATCACAGCACAGAGAGTTCATCACATAAAACACTTGCAGTGCAGCTAAACAGAATGAACTAAAGTTAGCTTCTTCATATTGTCACCTAATTCTCATTGCCAGAGAACACTATAGGGAAATAGATGATGTTCTACTCTCCCCACTCTGAAATGGCTAAAGCATTTATAAGGTTATTGTTCACAAGGAGCTCAAGTGATTCATTCATTTCCATTAGCCTCATTATTGGACACAATCTGTTAATTGGAACTTTTTGTGAACCCTATTGTTACCAGACTTAGGTAGGCACGCATGGTGGAGTTTATCACAGGCTTCTGAACTTAAACATCCTCATTTGTAATTAATAAGCAGACCCTTATCAGGAACCTTCATACCCACAATGCCACCTGTTCAAAGACTCAACCCCTCTGACTGGCACTTCCTGACACAACTGGCCTGATAATATCATGTTGGAAATGAATGTCCTGTCCTGTGCTTGGATTTGGTGAAATTACAATCCTTTGTTCTCCATCTGCTGGGTCCTTCCCACCCCAACATGCCAGATAAAACCAATGCTCCACCTTTCTCGGCAGTCCATAGAAACTATGGGAAATGGAATTTCATTTTCTGTATTACTCAAAAATGAATAACACTGGCATCTGATTACATCATGTTACCAGTGTCCCACTCTGCCTGCCTATGAGATTAGTTTGCTAATTGGCCTTGGATGGGAAAGAATAGTTTTCCAGACTCTGTTAAAAGCAGAATCACCCAAATTCGGGTCTGCTGGTCATCTCAGCTGATTTTTGAGGTCAAGGTAAATATAATTTAAACTGGAATACTAAAATAAAACTTTAGGATGATGTCATAGAACCCACTTGGTGTTTAAAAATTAATGTTGAAATGTAGAAAAATCAACAATATATACCACAATGGTCAGCCTGTGTAGCAAGGATAAAGGTAATACTAATGGTTTTTGGTTATTGAGCACTTTGCATATACTAGCCACAAGCCAGAGTGTTTCACTGAGTCCTCACTATATAGCTCTATATTATAGGCATAATGATTCTCCCCATTTTATACTGAGAAAACTCAGAGAAACTAATTGCTTGCCCAAGATCACATGGCTAGGAAGTAAAGGACCTGATCTTGAATCCAGGCAGTTTGGCCCCACAGCCTGTATTCTTAACCACAGTACTCCTCCACCCTAACCAGCAAAAGAGCAACAATTTGATTTATTACATGAATTAAAAAAATCAATATCACTGCATATGCAGACATATCTTAAGTATGTGTTATAGGCTTTGTTAGATATTAATTAACCTTATCAACTAGTATTCTACCTTAAACAGACATAAACATTATATAGCATTGTTCAAGTTTTGACAGCCCATCTTGATTTCTCATCAGATGAGGGCTCTTAATTTTTCCAATGGTAGGAACTACGTTTATGTGGGAAAAAAAATACATGGCTAAGGGAGTTTATAATTTTAGGTCTCTAGTTGGAGGAAACCTAGAAAGTGTTTTAAAGGGTCAAATTAGCAATTCCATATATTTTCCCTGTAAGGTATGGGTTATAATGAGTGATGGAAGTCATGATTCCAAAACTAAGGTGTGTCCTGGAATGGTTGTTAAAAATGAAGGAAGAGGGCGGTGCTGTGGCACAGTGGGTTAACGCCCTGGCCTGGGGCGCCAGCATCCCATATGGGCTCCAGTTCGAGTCCTGGCTGCTCCACTTCTGATCCAGCTCTCTGCTATGGCCTGGGAGGGCAGTGGAGGATGGCCCAAGTCCTTGGGCCCCTGCACCCGCGTGGGAGACCCAGAGAAGCTCCTGGCTCCTAGCTTCATATTGGCACTGCTCCAGCCATTGCAGCAATCTGGGGAGGGAACCATCGGATGGAAGACCTCTCTCTCTCTCTCTCTCTCTCTCTCTCTCTGGGTAACTCTGACTTTCAAATCAATCTATCAATCAATAAATCTTTAAAAAAAAGAAATGAAGGAAAAGATTTAAGATGCCAGATAGGAAGGGAATATACTGTAAGTGACCTTCGGGGAACGAGTGCCCTGTGAAAGGATTTTGTATAGAGTTAAGATACAACATTTTCCAGGAGATTGTGAAAATGATGTGATGAGTTAAAAAAATCAGTAAATCAGAAGATGTGCATTGTTACTGAGATGGGAAAATATTGGGACTGAATGTTTGACAAGTGTGTGTCTAACACTGCTCAGAAGGATGAATCTCTAACCTGCCCATCTGAGTTAACTTCACAGATAGCCCAATGGTGAAGCTCATACAAATAGCTTTTTTGGAAAGTCATAGTTCTTAGTTCATATTTTAGTAGGTCATATGACTTTGAAATTAAATTTTCTTTCAGGTTGCTTTTACTGGAAAGAGAATAGTGGCAAGCAGATTTAGAATTTTCCATATCCCTGCTCATTGCATGATTAGTGTGAGTTTGGATAGCATGATAAAGGTTTGTGGACAAGACTGAGAACCTACATGCAGACACAGGACCATGAAAGAGCCAGGATAAGAAGATTGCCATCAACTATATGACAAGTTTTAAAACAAACAGCTATTTATAATTTTGTAATTTTTCTAGGAGGTGCTGATCTTGATAGAAACATATCTGACAACAAAATGAAATCAGAATGAACAAAAACAGGGACCTTCATGCAAGAAGCAGGGTCAAGAACCTCTATTTTGTTTTAAATAGTTTATAGCCATGCAACTGAAAAATGGCAGATATCATCAGGAGTCCCAGTTTAGGCCTAGAAGAGCATATGTGATAAAAATGAGCTCAGTTTGTTCTCTCGGTGTAAAAGGAAAGGTACGAAAGCATAGTTCTCACCATTTCTCTCCAAAGAGGTGTAGCATAAGCCCAAATAAATGAAAGGGCCTAAAGTAGCTTTGTGGTAGGCTAGAAGCCTTTTGTTAAAGGCAAAAAAGGAAACCAGTCAAGAAATCTAGAAGGAACATTCACGTTGAATAATGTCAAGAGCATATTTGCCCATCATGATTTTCATTTCATGCTCCATATACATTATATGCAAAATGATGTTTTTATAAAAGCTTGACTGAAGGGTTATATGATATAATGGGAGGAAAAGGCCTACAGGGGACATTTTGCCCTATTTATCAAGCAATTATTTGGTCCTCTATTCCTGCTTCTCTCAGTTATCCACACCTGAGGTAAGCTAGGTAGCTAGTACTAGTCTCCAAAGGTAGACCATCTATGCCCTTCTGTTGGCAGCTACTTTCTTTTTTTTTCTTTTTATTTATTTTTTTTTTTTACTTATTTGACAGGTAGAGTTACAGACAGTGAGAGAGAGAGGCAGAGAGAAAGGTCTTCCTTCTGTTGTTCACTCCCCAAATGGCCGCTACGGCCAGCACTGAGCCGATTCGAAGCCAGGAGCCAGGTGCTTCTTCCTGGTCTCCCATGTGGGTGCAGAGGCCCAAGCACTTGGGCCATCCTCCACTGCTTTCCCGGGCCACAGCAGAGAGCTGGAGTGGAAGAGGAGCAACCAGGACTAGAACCCGGCGACCATATGATATGGGATGCTGGCGCAACAGGCCGAGGATTAACCAAGTGAGCCACGGCGCCGGTTCTGGCAACTACTTTCAATGTAGGTATAGCTCCTGAGGGCAGCGGAACTTAATTCCTCTCTATGTGCCTATCCTTGACTTTTCCAGCAAATGAAACATCATAGGGTTACAAACTATCTTTTAAATCTCCAGGTAATAGTAAAACATCTAAATTTTGTATTTCTCGCCCCTCTGCTTGCTGTCACATACAGGCATTTGGCATGTAGTTAAAAAAAGGGCAGTGGGAAGTAGATATAGGATAGTTCAGAGTTTCTCCAAGCTCTGAGTTAGGAGAAGAAAAGTGAGTTTATGGTGTGAATTATACAGTTTTGTTTTCTGGAATGAACATAGTAGCTTCTCAACTTTTTCCCTGAAGACAACACAGGAGAAAATGTCCCTAAATTGCAGGAGGAGACCTAAAAATATTAAATCTAGTCTGACCAGCTTTCTTTGCCCCATCGACCTTTCAGCTCAGATTTCTGTCTCTAAGGCACAAAAGGGGATGTTAGGGGAGAACAGAAACTCCTTCCATACTATGAGTTCCAAGAAGCATGGCTCTAACATTCTGTAAATATTCCTGTAAAGAGCTTCTAATAATCCCCCCCCACTGCATCATCCTTTGGCTGGTAATGAGGATGAGTCAGTTTTTTTTTAATTCATTTATTTCTTTGAAAGGCAGAGTGAGTGAGCAACTGAGTGTGAGAGAGATCTTCCATCTTCTGGTTCACTCCCCAAATGGCTGTAACAGTCAGGTCTGGGCTAGACCAGATCCAGGAGCCAGGAACCCCATCCTGGTCTCCTAAGTAGGTGGCCATGGCCTAAGTAGCTGGGCCATCATTCAGTGCCTTCCCAGGCCCATTATCAGGAAGCTGTTAGGGAAGCAGAACAGCTGGTGCTCGAACCAGCACGGTTGTATGTGATGCTGGTGTTGAAAGCAGTGATCTAAGCTGCTGTAATACAATGCCCAGCCCCAGGACAAGAGTAAATCACAGTGTGTCATTCATGTGAAAACTCAGTTATTTTCATTGGTTGGTACTGCTGGAGGCACCTAGAAGCAAGACTGTATTCTGGATCTTCTGCTTGAACTCCCCATCTGGGATTTCTAAGAGTCCCTTACCCTGCATCAGGATTTGATTAGAGTAGAGCTGCCCTTGAGAAAAGAAGTCAGAGCCTGAACAATGCCAAGAAGCTTAAACTCACCTAGAACAGACATCTCAGTGGGACTTATTTCAAGAATATTTCTTCCTTCTTTAGCAGAGCAACAAGATTCAGAAGTCTCTGCTAGATGGCCATGACAGCATATATCATGATGAGCAATTGAGTTTTCAGCACACAATGGCCAGGATTAAATTATTGGGTCACTAATATGATAGGAATCAGGTATAAATATGTAATTTTTGGTTGATAGGAAAAGCAACTTAAGTCACTTTGTGGTTGAACCTACGCCTATCATGTTGACATCAATCAATTGCAAGCGAGTTCTATCCAAGCACAGCCTTTGAAAAGCAAAGGTTTTCTAATATTCTTACAATGTACTGTCTGTACTCATATATTTCCCCTCTATCACATTTTGTTAGGAAAGACTCAAGAAAAATATCCCTACTCCCATAATCTGAGACTCTGATATAATTTTTAAAGATTTATTTACTTGAAAGAGTTACGGAGATGTAGACACACACACACACACAGATAGATATAGAGAGAGGGAGAGGGAGAGGGAGAGGGAGAGGGAGAGGGAGAGGAGAGAGAGAGAGAGAGAGAGAGAGAGAGAGAGAGAGAATCTTCCCTCTGTTGATTCACTCCCCAAATGGCTGCAAGGGACCAGGGCTGGGCCAGGCTGAAGCCAGGATCCAGGAGCTTCTTCCAGGTCTCTGTCTTGGGTGCTGGAACCCAAGCACTTGGGCCATCTTCCGCTGCTTTCCCAGGTGCATTAGCAGGGAGCTGGATTGGATGTGGAATAGCTGAGACTGGAACTGGCACCTGTATGGGATGCCATCACTGCAGGCTGGGGCTTTACCCATTATTCTGGCCCCCTGACATCAATTATTTTAAAGATTTACTTATTTATTTCAAAGTAAGATTTAGAGGGAGAGACAGAGATCCTCCATCCACTGGTTCCTCCCCAGATGGCTGCAATGGCCAGGCTGAAACCAGGAGTTTCATCTGGTCTCCCACATGGGTAGCATGGGCTCACGTAGGTAGCATGAACCCAACCACTTGGGCTATCCTCTGCTGCTTTTCCCAGGCCATTATCAAGGAGCTAGATCAGAAGAGGAATAGTCACTATGCTGCAATGCCTCCCAGACATCACTTTTAATTGTATTGCTCTGAACTGGCAGCTGTGTTGTCAACAGTGCTGTCCCAAGAAGAATGCCTTTTGTTCTTGTCAGAACAGATCAAGTGTTAAAGGAGCAGGAGCGGGAAGGCGCCACGGCCTCAGGCACACCGGGTTCTAGTCCCCATCGGGATGCCGGATTCTGTCCCGGTTGCCCCTCTTCCAGGCCAGCTCTCTGCTGTGGCCAGGGAGTGCAGTGGAGGATGGCCCAAGTGCTTGGGCCCTGCACCCCATGGGAGACCAAGAGAAGCACCTGGCTCCTGCCATCGGATCAGCGCGGTGCGCCGGCCACAGCACGCCAGCCGCGGTGGCCATTGGAGGGTGAACCAACGGCAAAGGAAGACCTTTCTCCCTGTCTCTCTCACTGTCCACCCTGCCTGTAAAAAAAAAAAAAAAAAAAAAAAAAAAAAGGAGCAGGAGCTTTGTTGCCTCAGGTTGGAGATGGGGGAAGGAGAGCTACTTTGGGCTTCTAACCCTACTGCTATGGTCTCTTGCCTGCCTTTTTCCTTTTATACTCCCAGACTAGGAGTGTGGCTGCTATCTCTCCAGAGGAAAGTAAGCTAGGTGTTGATCACTACTGACTTAGGAAAATGTCAGCTGCCTTATGTTTATTCCCTGAAGTCAAACATGCTACACATCTGAAACTTGGAAAACCAAAGGCATTTAAAAAATTACTTACTTTTATTTATTTCAATGAGAGGGTGAGAGGGGGAAAAAGAGAGAGCGAGAGTGAGCGAGAGCTAGTACATTCCTCAAATGCCTGCAAAAACTGGTGCTTGGCCAGACCAAAACCAAGAGCCCAGAAATCAATCTGGGTCTCCCACATGGGTGGATGGGGCCCAAGCACTTGAGCCACTACCTGTTGCCTCCTAGGGTGCCTGTTAGCAAGAAGCTAGAATCAGAAGGGGAGCCAGAACTGAAACACAGACATTCAAATATGGGATGCACTTATCCTCACTGGGTTTCAACCACTGCCCCAAACACTTGCCTTTGGCAAAGGCGTTTTCAAATGTAATTATGACTTTCCATCATTTGCTAAACATGAAAGACACATGTAGCCAGGCACCTCATAGCTTCAATGACACCTTTTACTCTGCAGCACCTTTCAGCAGTGCAGGTCAGGACTAATTCTCAAAAGGAGTCTTTGAAGAGATTAAAGTTTCCAATTAGATTTTGTACTGCTGAGTTTTCTCCTTCATGTTTAGTTACTAGGGACTAAGAATCTCAAAGACGGATGGAAAGTTGCAAGAGTGGTCGTAGTTGAAGCCATCAGCTGTTTGATTTCTCCATGGGATTTTCTTGTGGGGAAGGAAACAGAGGCCCCTGCTCTGGAGGGCTCTACACCTACAGGGGTTGCTTGTCTATTGTCAGAAAAGGGCAGTGAAGGGGATGGTAGGTAAGGAGGAGTCTCAGCTCCTAGCAAACTCTTTTGCATCTGTGATCTCATTCATAAACTTGAGACTCCCCAAAGCCTCCAGATATACATTTGAGAATTCTGGGCAACTGACACTTGCTCAGAATGGCTTTGGAAGTTCTTTCATACGCTGCCAAAGTTCTCTTCTAGCAAATTTGCATCAGTGTGTTTAACTCTTTCAGAGGCTAGAAGTTAACACACCTTGGATTGTTTGCGTGACAGAATGGGTGAGATTGTCACCATGTTTCATTTAATACTGATGATTCTGTGATTAAGGGGACCATCGCCAGATATAACCTAGAACTCCAGAAGTTTTGTGCTAGAAATGTGTCAATGGCATCACTACCTGTGGAGGTAGAGCGAACTCCCCTGTGGTTTTTTATTTACTGAGGCTTTGTATTCTTGCCTCTCTACTAAACTGATTATATGTCAGGCACAGCGCCTACTTAATGTGGGTTTATAAAGTACTTTTAGAATAATTTCAAGACATTGCTCATTTCCTCACAACATCCCTGTGAGATTACTTAGTATTATCCCTCTATTTGTCAATGGTAAAAGCTTTAGCTATAGAGAGGTTGAGTCATTTGTCTGGTTTCTCAACAGTTGAGGGATAGAGTTAGCAGAACTGCACTAACAGACTTTGTGCATCATATTATGCACCACAGTTGATTTTAAAAAATTGCAAAATGGCCAGGTTAGAAGAGTCCTCGGGGATGATATGGTACAGCTTCATAATAGAAGTTTAACTATTTTGGTAGCCATTCTGCTTGTGCTTGAAAATATCTTGTGGTGATAGGCCATTGCATTTCTCCCCAGTGCAAGACTGTTGTTTTGAAATAGAGTGGCTGGCCGGCGCCGCGGCTTACTAGGCTAATCCTCTGCGTGCGGCACCAGCACACCGGGTTCTAGTCCCGGTTGTGGCACCGGATTCTGTCTCGGTTGCTCCTCTTCCAGTCCAGCTCTCTGCTGTGGCCCGGGAAGGCAGTGGAGGATGGCCCAAGTCCTTGGGTCCTGCAGCTGCATGGGAGACCAGGAGGAAGCGCCTGGCTCCTGGCTTCAGATCGGCGCAGCCTGCCAGCTGTAATGGCTATTTGGGGAGTGAACCAACGGAAGGAAGACCTTTCTCTCTGTCTCTCTCTCTCTCACTGTCTAACTTGCCTGTAAAAAAAAAAAAGAAAGAAAGAAAGAAAGAAAGAAAGAAAGAAAGAAAGAAAGAAAGAAAGAAAGAAATAGAGTGGCAACATTTTCTTCTTCTCCATCAAACACTACTCACTATTTTTATCCTTTGGTGACTCTGCCTAGTAAGGAGCTTTTTAAGACCACTTTCCTGAGCACTGAAGTGGCATGCAGCAGGCAGTGAGCACATACTCCTTCCCCTTTCTTGACTGTAACTTCAGAGTAGCAGCAGTGACGGCTGCAGTCCAGTAGCTAACATGTAGCTGTTTGTCCATGCCCAAGAGCTATACACACTCAAGAAGGTGGAGGGTTAGTAGCCCAGATCAAGATTCATGTAACCTCACCAGAGGTCATTGCGTTGGATGAGCAGGTGGTTTTTCTGGTGAAGCAAGCATGTTTATGGAGGATGAGACTACCTTCAACTAGTATGGGTTGGAGGTCTGGTAACCCTGGAAGCAGCCAGCTACATGCAAAGGGGTGAAGTCCATGGTTTGCTGGCTTGAGTTAGAAAAGAGGTTCAAACTCCCAAGGAGGCCAAAAAAGGGTAGGAAGTGGGGAGAAAAGGAGGGAGGAGATATGGCAGTCAGGTCACACAGCAGATGCAGTACGATTGTTACTTCATCAGTGTTGTGCCCACCCTTGGCTAGAAGGTGGGCCCCAATGCCAACTCTTAAGAACATTATAACCCTAGCTTTCTTTAATAAAGCCACTTAGCCCAGGCCAAAAAAAAATGCTTTCCTATTTTGTAGTTCATTCCCTCTAGGCACAAGGCAACTCCATTCTTGTATGCTTAACCCATGGATGCTGGGCCCAAGGATCTTTCAGGAAATAATTCAAAACGGTTTCAATGAAGTAGCTGAGGACTGAGAGTACTTACTCAATGTTCTTATTGGGCTGTGGCATTCTGTTTGAGTTCTGGGTTGTGTCCTCCAGTTCTGAAGACAAAGGGGGATGGCAGTGATACTACCAACTGAATCACTTAGCTGAATTTATTAATTTAGGCTTCCTCTTAGGTAGTTTTAATTAAAAATGCTGTGAATGAATGAACAATTTCTATTAAAAGTTAGCTTGGCTCATTTAATAACTTCCTCAAGTGAGATTTATGGCATTCGCTCCCAAGTTCCAGTAATCAGAGGATACTTTCCATTCTGATCAGACAAGCGATTAACCCAGAAAAACTTAGCACTGGCAGCATAATATGCACGCCCACTTTGTCCTACTTCCTAGTTTACAAATGGCAACAAGCTAATTTGGAAATCAAGGCAGGAGTGGATATTTGGTACAGTGGCTAAAACTCCACTTGTGATGCTGCTATCCCTTATCAGAGTGCTTGGGTTAAAATCTGAGCTCCACTCTTGATTCCAGCTTCCTGCTAATGCCTGTCCTAGGAGCCAGAGGATGTTGGCTCAAGTACTTGTGTCCCAGACACCCATATGTGAGATGCAGATTGAGTTCTAAGCTTTTAGCTTTGGCCTGGTCTACTCCCAGCTGTTTCAGGCACTGGCTGAGTGAACCAGTGTGATCCATCTCTGTCTGTCTCTATCTCTCTCTGTGTGTCTCTATCTTTCAAATAAAATAAATATAAAAAGAAGAAATTAAGGCAGTCTCTAGTTAAAATGATGGAGACATTAATATTGGAAGGAAGAAAACCAGCTCTCAACAGAGAAGGCAGGCAAATAATGGCACCAAGTCCAAGTCAAAGCTCACTACTATATATGCTTTCAGTAGTCTGAGGGGAAGGCTACTTTTAATTATCAAAAGCTACAAAAAATGACCCCTTGTATCATGAATGAATGTTTCAGATTCAATTCCAGGGGCTGTTGGCTACAAACTAAATGTGTTTGTTTGTAGGGAACCAGACCGGAGGAACCGTGCCCCTAAGATGGCGCCGACTCCCTGCTTCCGGGTTCTTCCTCATCTCAGGGAGTTCCCGCTCTTGCTCGCTCCTTCCCGCCTTAGATTTCCCGCTCTAGCTCGCTCCTTCCCGCCTTGCCACGAGATTGTCCTATCCCCGCGCTTCTAGCCTATCACCTGATTTGTGACGTGTATTGTGCATATAAACCCTTGCTACGCGGGTGTAAGGGAAGTTCCTGCCCAGAAGAGATCGAAGCTGGATCTCCTGCTTGCCGAGCAATAAAGGAACCCCGTGCAAAGTGTTCGGTCTCTGTCTCTTGCTGGACGAGGACGGCGCCGAGCAGCTGGTGGCCCGTACGGGGAACTTCCTCTACGTTGCCCGGTAAGTAGAAGGTAAGCGAGGTCAGTCTTACCGTCTGGGCCCCGCGAGTGAGGTATATCTCGTGGTTGGAGGGTGGACGCACCCTAAGATAGCGGACGTGTTTCCCCGCTTTAAACTGAAAGAATAGCGGACGTGTTTCCCCGCTTTAAACTGAAAGAATAGCAGACTTGTTCCCCCGCTTTAAACTGAAAATAAGATAGCGGACGTGTCTTCCCGCTTTAAACTGAAAATGGGAAATTCATCTAGCCATTCAATGTTGCTTAATCCGTTAAAAGCATTATTGCGTAGCAAAGGGATTAAGGTTTCTAAGACCACACTTGTCAGGTTCCTTGGAAGTGTTGATTTCTTTGCGCCGTGGCTCACCCACGAGGGCCAAATAACTCTTGAGTCTTGGGAGAAATTAGGAAAGGATCTCCGGCGCACAGTTAACGATCCCCAGGAACCCGATATCGACCCCGTTGTTCTCCCCTTATGGGAACTACTGCGGGCGTGCCTCCAAGAGGAGAGGTCGGTGGGAGCGGACCGCCCGACTCTTACGGCGGTTCGCGAGGCTCTCGAGGAAGTTCGTTCTCAGAGCTCGGACGGCGCCCGGGACCTCATACAATTTAAGGACACGGGATGCCAGACTTCCTCACTGGCCTCAGGCTCCGAATGTGGCTCCGCCTCCTCTGAGTCTGAGGGGGAAGGGGACGGCGATCCTAAATCCCCGCCTCCTACGTATGCGCAGCTGCGGCAAAAGTTAAAAGATGCCTGTTTACGCCCTCTAGTGCCTACGGCTCCTCCTATCGATGTCGTGCCCGCCCATCAGATTAAAGACGCAGCGCCTCCTACTGGCGGTCATGTAGGCGTGCCTCAGCCCCATCTAACACCCGTGCCGCCATGGCCATTAAACGTCCCAAATGTGCCACCTTTTTCAGGCAGACAGTTTCATCAACAAGCCTGGAAACAGTTGCGAACTGGCGCTCCCGCTGCCCCCGCTCAGGCTTACCCTGTTTTGGCTTTGGGCACGCGAGAGGCCCGGCACGAACCCTTGGACATGACAGTATTAAAACAACTTAAGGCTGCGGTCCATGACTATGGACCCACAGCCCCATTCACATTGTCACTCCTTGAATCAGTCGGCCAGTCCATTTTAACACCTAGCGACTGGACCCAATTGGCTCGGGCCTGTTTAAGTCCAGGCGGCTTTCTTTTGTGGCAATCTATGAATACAGAGTGCTGTCATGACCAGGCAGATGAAAATGCTGAGGACGGCCACCCTACGTGGAATGCTGATATGCTTTTAGGGCGTGGACCTTATCAGGCTGACCAGACCCAATTCCCTAGACAAGTATACAGGCAAATTTCCAACTGTGCCCAACGTGCGTGGAGGCAGGCGTCCAATCCAAGTGACTCAGCTAGCCACCTCACCAAGATCGTTCAGGGCACGGCCGAACCCTTCGCTGATTTTGTCGCTCGCATACTTGAGGCTGCGTCGCGTATTTTCCCTTCCGAGGTTGACGTTCAGCCACTGGTCAAACAAATTATTTTTGAGCAGGCTAATAAAGAGTGCAAAAACATTCTTCGACAATATAGACATAAATCTCTGGACTCCTGGTTAAAATACTGCAGAGATACCGGTGGGCCACTTACTAATGCGGGCCTAGCTGCGATGCTGGCAAAAGTCAAAGAAAACAGTCCAAAATCTAAATCGACCCGACCCCCCATATCTTCAGGACTTTGCTTCCAATGTCATCAACCGGGTCACAGAAAACGCGATTGCCCCAATCTCAGCCATGGGTATTCCACGGCACAGCCTTCAGGCATAGAGCCTTGTCGCCGTTGCCGCAAGGGCCCTCATAGGGCAGAGGTATGCCGTTCTGCTTTCGATATCGATGGCAACCCACTTACAGGTAGCGCCCAGGGGCCAAAAAACGGCCAGAGGGGGCTCCCCAACCCAGCGAGGAGCCCCCAAAATCAAATCTACTCTCAGGTTCCACCTCCCGTGTCTGCGCTACACCCAGTGCACCCTCAGCCCGTGCCACTCACGGGTCCGCAGGCCTGGACCTCCGCGCCACCTCCCCTCTCCTCTTAACTCCGGAGATGGGGGTACAATTAGTGGAGAGCGACTGCTCCGGTCCTCTGCCCCCGGATTCGGTTGGATTAGTGTTGGGTCGGTCCTCCGCCGCCCTCCGAGGGCTAGCTGTGATCCCCGGGGTAGTTGACTCTGATTTCACTGGTAAAGTAAAGATCATGGTTCAGGCCCCTCAGGGACCTTTAGTAATCAATCCTGGAGACCGTATCGCACAAATGTTATTACTGCCCAGTCTTCACTCTTTAATCCCAGCTAAAAACCACGTTCGCGGCGCTGGTAACTTTGGGTCCTCTGGCATTAATTTTACCGGCTTACATATGCTTTTAAATGAACGTCCCACTTTAGTGTTGCAGATTAATGGCAAGGACATTAAGGGACTTTTAGACACAGGAGCCGACAAATCCATTATAGCAACAAAGGACTGGCCTAGTACATGGCCTACAAATGTGGCGGAACAAACCTTGCAAGGACTTGGTTTTGCTCATTTCCCAAAAATCAGTGCAGCCTTGTTGTCATGGCAGGATAGCGAGGGTCATAGAGGACAGTTTTCTCCATTCATTTTACCTCTACCCATTTCCCTTTGGGGGAGAGACGTCCTGGCCGAAATGGATGTTGCTTTGGTCACCACTTCCCCTGCAGTACGATCTATGCTACAAAATATGGGTTACGTCCCAGGCAAGGGACTCGGTGTCCAGCTCCAGGGCCACCCTTCCCCCATTGAACCAAAACAAAGACCAAGTAAAGTTGGCCTGGGTTTTTCCTAGGGGTCACTGTTTCGCCTCCTAAACCAGTGGAGCCTTTACCCATCTCGTGGCTAACGGACGTACCCGTCTGGGTTCCACAGTGGCCCCTATCTCAGGAGAAACTGGAGGCAGTCAACACTCTGGTCTTGGAGCAGGTCAACGCTGGTCATTTGATCCCATCCACCTCTCCATGGAATACGCCTATTTTTGCCATCCGCAAAAAATTAGGTCAATGGAGACTCTTACATGATCTTAGGGCAGTCAACGCACAGATGCAGCCTATGGGCCCTGTGCAACGTGGTCTTCCTCTGCTTTCGGCACTTCCCAACCAATGGCCTGTTATTGTAATAGATCTTAAGGATTGTTTCTTTTCCATTCCATTGGACAAAAAGGATACCCCACGTTTTGCTTTTACTGTCCCCACCCAGAACCAGGAACAACCGGACAAGCGTTGGGAGTGGACAGTCTTGCCTCAGGGTATGACTAATAGCCCCACCATGTGTCAAGTCTATGTAGCCCAAGTACTAAAACCTCTTAGAGACCGATATTCCGACTGCAGGTGCCTACATTATATGGACGACCTACTGTGTGCAGCCCCCACAGCAGAGAGGCTCCTGGCCTTATACAGTACACTCCAACAAGTGCTGGAAGGGGCAGGGCTGCATATTGCACCTAATAAGGTGCAATTGTCGTCTGTAGTTTCTTATCTTGGGGCTATAGTCGCCCCTACTCAAATTAGACCTCAAAAAATTCAAATAAAAATCAATGCTATCTCCACTCTAAATGACTTACAAAAACTTTTAGGGGATATCAATTGGATTAGGCCCTACCTTAACATTCCTAATGCTGCATTGCAGCCCCTCTTTAATATACTTAAAGGAGACCCGGATCTTGCTTCCCCCCGAACCTTCACCTCTGAGGCCAAACAAGCACTGTCAATTGTCAACGATGCCCTTAGTAAAGCTGCCCTAAAACGTTGGGACCCTGCGGGAGACCTTACTCTTTGGGTCCTCGACACCCTTAAACAGCCCACCGCGGTCCTATGGCAGGATGGGCCTCTCCTCTGGATCCATCCCTCAATGTCATCTACTAGATCTATTAGTTACTATCCCGTGGCAGTGGCGGAGATAACTCTCCTAGCCATTCAGAGGGCTATCCAACATTTTGGACGCGAACCATCCACCATTGTTGTCCCCTATTCCATGGAACAGGTACGTGTGCTAATCGCTTGTACTGATGCTTGGGCGGTTTTAGTCTGCTCCACTTCCGCAACTATTACAAACAGAACACCCTCTGATCCTTTGCTAACCTTTGTTCAGTCTCACCCAGTTATTTTTCCAAAGTCCACATCCCAAAAGCCCTTACAGGGAGCCCCAGTAGTGTATACCGACGGTTCTAAAACAGGAGTCGGTGCATATGTTGTTTCAGGATCTGTGCCAAAAACATTCCAATTCGCTACTAACTCCCCCCAGGTAACTGAACTTCTTATAGTTAACCAAGTCTTCTCTGATTTCCCCGGACCTGTCAATATTGTGTCTGATTCACGCTATGTGGTTAATTCTGTGTCTATCCTTGAGGCCGCAGGACTAGTCAATTCTTCATCCTCCGTAGCGACAGTTTTCCTCACCCTGCAAAAATCTATTTGGAATCGGTCTGCTCCTTTCTTTATTACTCATATTAGAGCTCATTCTTCCTTACCTGGACCCATGACCACAGGCAATGCTATAGCTGATCAAGCCACACGCCCCATTTGGATACTCCAATTTTCTTCCCCAGAAGAGCAGGCTATCCAGTTTCATTCAGAGTTCCATGTAAACGCAAAAACCCTTGCCGCCAAATTCGGTCTTTCTCGTGCTGCCGCTCGCGATATTGTTCGCCATTGTGCCGCATGCCCTACTTTAACCCCTGTGCCTTCGGTGGGGGTTAATCCCCGAGGATTACTACCAGGACATATCTGGCAGATGGATGTCACCCACATATCCGAGTTTGGGACCTTAAAGTATGTTCATGTGTCAGTTGACACCTGTTCCCAAGTAATTTTTGCTTCTCTGGAGACGGGTGAGCGTACCACCCATGTCATTAATCACTGCCTTGCTGCATGGGCAGCCTGGGGCAAACCAAAAACTTTAAAAACAGATAATGGTCCTGCATACACAAGTAAATCATTCCAAGATTTCTGCACCCGTATGCAGGTACAACATAAAACTGGAATCCCTTATAACCCTCAGGGACAGGCCATAATTGAAAGGGCTCATCGAACCCTCAAGGCTTTTCTCTTAAAACAAAAGGAGGGAATTGCCACGGGCAAAACCCCTCGAATGCGCCTCTCCCTTGCACTGTTTACTATAAACTTTTTGAATTTGACAGATCATTCTATGTCCCCCGCTGAGAGACACATGTTAAAGGAGCCATCTTCACGAGGCTATGTCCGTTGGAAAGATGTCCTCACGGGAAAGTGGTACGGCCCGGATCCGGTATTATGCTGGAACCGAGGCGCGGTCTGTGTCTTCCCACAGGAATCTGGAAGAGAACCTCTCTGGATACCGGAAAGATTGGTCAGAAAAACAGCCCCGCCGCCACAAGATACACCTCTATCACCTACGGACGACATCTCCCCCGAGATAACCGAGATTACCACGCTCTCACAGGACGACAAATTGCAACAAAACAACGAGACGTCCCTGTGTACTTCGCTGGGTGAGCTCCTTCATCAACAACAAGTTGGAGAGCGTCAGACATCAGTTCCGCGCGGCAGCGTATGCTGCTCTCCATCACCGTGATCCGGATGCATATGCCATGCTGGCTCGCATGACTTATGACCGGGTCCATACCAGCGATTAAAACCCTCGTCCCCCCATCCCTACTCACGCCTCACATATGGACAATGCCTCCATCAGGCACACACCTTCCTCGAGTTGTCTTGTTCCCCCTCTCATTCATTGGGCTGTATCACCCATCCCTGACGGGGAGCGAAAACTGGGTATGCGAGACCAAAGGTACTGCAGCAGGAGTCCACCCGGGGGTTCCGGGGGTCCTGGGAGAGCATATGCATATGCATGCAGGTTCAATTCCCAGCCTGCCCCAGCAAAAGGGAATAAAAACTGATCCCTAACGGAGACATCAGGGGTTGTGGCCAGGCCCTTGAAGTTCCGTAACTAACGGATCACAAGCACGCTGGGTATGCACCTCTACTCTCTGCCTAGTAAATATTCTCCCGGCCCTCATGAGCCAGGGCCGTCGGGGATGTGATTTGTGCAAAAACAAAAGGAGGGAGATGTAGGGAACCAGACCGGAGGAACCGTGCCCCTAAGATGGCGCCGACTCCCTGCTTCCGGGTTCTTCCTCATCTCAGGGAGTTCCCGCTCTTGCTCGCTCCTTCCCGCCTTAGATTTCCCGCTCTAGCTCGCTCCTTCCCGCCTTGCCACGAGATTGTCCTATCCCCGCGCTTCTAGCCTATCACCTGATTTGTGACGTGTATTGTGCATATAAACCCTTGCTACGCGGGTGTAAGGGAAGTTCCTGCCCAGAAGAGATCGAAGCTGGATCTCCTGCTTGCCGAGCAATAAAGGAACCCCGTGCAAAGTGTTCGGTCTCTGTCTCTTGCTGGACGAGGACGGCGCCGAGCATTTGTTTTATAAAATAAGTATGATTTAGAGGACTTATTTTAATGCTTACCTTCCCATATTTTATTAACCTGTAATGAACAATTTTGTCACCTCATTCAAGTGGCTTTCCAATCATGTGTTTCTAAATCCCTACCATCTAATGAGAGACTTGTTTTGTGAGGTTGATTTTGTTTAGGGCTCCATGGAGATCTGAAATATTTCCTGAGGTTTATCTGAAGCCAGTATTTGCTCCTTAATATAGAAAATATTTGATGGCACAGCGGGTCAGTGCCCTGGCCTGAAGTGCCGGCATCCCATATGGGCACCAGTTTGATTCCTGGCTGCCCCACTTCTGGTCCAGCTCTCTGCTATGGCCTGGGAAAACAGTAGAAGATGGCCCAAGTCCTTGGGCCCCTGCACCTGTGTGGGAGACTTGAAAGAAGCTCCTGGCTTCGGATCGGCACAGCTCCAGTCATTGCAGCCTATTGGGGAGTGAACCATCGGATGGAAGACCTCTCTCTCTCTCTCTCTCTCTGTGCGCATGTGTGTAACTCTGATTTTCAAATAATAAATAAATAAATCCTTTAAAAAAAGAAAATATTTGATTGAGGGAAGATTTATATAGCCTTATTCTCCATTGAGACCTGAAACACAGGAGGCTGTGTAGCTTATAAAGTGAAAGATTTAGATTAAGAAGAAAATGTTGTGGTGCTAGACACTAGAATGGGTGACTACATGATGTCATATAATTCATTGATTGACTTAAAGATGTAGTAGAAGTAATTGCTCAATTGAAAGTCAGAAGTTATACAGCTTAACTCTACTTTAAAAGTCACCCTTGTTGAGACTAGATACATCCCTTCATTCTGTGTATATCGCTTTTCACATCAACCAAATTGGGAGAATGTAGAATAGACAATATTACTACAACTGACATTTTACTAATTTCACTTAATTATTTATTTGAAAAATTACTTAGAGTATATCTGTCATGTTCTGAAAACTGTTGTAGGCACTGGGGATTGGAAAGTGAAGAAAAATGGTAAAAGTACCCTCTATAGAGACATGACACAGGCAACAAACATGTCTGTCAGGTAGTGATAGAGCTATGGAGAATCTGAAGCTGAGAAAGAGTGTAGGGAGCATGGTGGGCTATGTTTCTAAATGGGGAGACCAGTGTATTTCAAGTGACATTGGAGTATATATATCTAAAGGAGGGGGGTGATAACTATGCAGATACCTGGGTGAGGAGCATTTCTAGCAAAGGTTACTAGGACTAGATAATTCCTGTAAGAGGAGAGTATGGCTGGATCAAGTTGAGCAAGGAAAGAATGTTAGAAGAAGACAACAAAGATGTTAAGGGCCTTGTAGGCACTGGAAAGGCTTTTGGGGAGTTTTGAGCAGAGAGACATGGTCTGACTTTATGTTTTTAAAGGATAACTCAGGTTGCTGAAGGAAGAATAAATAGATTATGTGGGACTGACAGTGAAAGCAGGGAGATTAGTGAGGAGGCTACTACAGTTGCACAGGTGAGAAATAACAGTTGCTTTAACTAGGGTAAAAATTGTGAGAAGAGGCAAGATTCTAGGGTTGTCTATTCAAAGTCTGATGTGTCTTGTTACGCCTGTCTCATAGTTTACTCTATTCTTTGAACTCCTTCTAGAAATTAGGAGTCTAAAATTATAGTTCACATATTTTGAATGTGGAAAAGCTTGATTTATCCCTTTTACGAATTCACAAACTTATTCTCTTCTCAAAACAGGAAAACAATAACCTGAGTAACAGACATTTTATGTTGTTGATCGCTTCAGTCTAGTGGTCTTCTTCTCTTGAAGCCTGTGGAAGTTGTTCTACTCTGGGACCAAATGCCATTTTACTGATTACTGGAAGAAAATATGCTATAAGCCTCTACATTATCAAGAATCTTTCTGACATGTCATCTGTCAGGGCTACTTGGTTATCTTATTTTGACATGAGTATTGTACTCTCTCAAGGTCCCAAATATACTCCTAATCTTGATGTTTATGTCTACAAAGCACCAAATTAAGTATAAATTATCCTATTTGACCAATATAGACAATTTGGAAAGTTTACATTCAAAATAGAATAGACTTGTCATGTCATATATTTTCTTGCCCTTGGATGTTTCTGCAATACTGAGGAATGCAAGGAGAATGTGTTCCATACAATTTTACCATTGCCATCATTTCTTTTATGAAGTTTCAAGTCTGTTCCCCATGAAGTTGGGGCAAAGAATGGATTGAATTGGTTTTTGCCATTGCCTTGGTGCTAAAACCCCTCTGCTAGAGACAAACACTTCTTCCTGTTTCTGTCTCCTTTCAACTTCCCTTGGGCTTGAGATATAGGACTATCTTATACTTCTGTGTCTTCAACTCAGCAAATGCTAGTTGTACCAGTAGTATAATGTTCTTTCTTTTGAACATAGACACTAAAACACTAAATTGGAAACTTTAAAATATAAAAACTATTATATGTGTATATTATTTTATACTAGAGGGACATTAAGGTATTTTAAGCATCATTCAAGACAGTCTTGTGATTATATTTAGAAAAATTAAAAGACCTAGAATACAATTAGCTTTGCTCTTTGCTCCAGACTTGCTGTAAAACTCTAGGTAAATTAATAATTCAGTGTGAAAAATTTTAAAAATGAAAAAAATTATTAATATTATTACCTTAATATACAAAGAGTTCAGACACATCAGTAAGAAAAAAGATACGGCCTGTGCCGTGGCTCAACAGGCTAATCCTCCGCCTTGCGGCGCCGGCACACCGGGTTCTAGTCCCAGTCAGGGTGCCAGATTCTGTCCTGGTTGCCCCTCTTCCAGGCCAGCTCTCTGCTGTGGCCAGGGAGTGCAGTGGAGGATGGCCCAAGTGCTTGGGTCCTGCACTCCATGGGAGACCAGGATAAGCACCTGGCTCCAGCCATCGGAACAGCATGGTGCGCCGGCCGCAGCGCACCAGCCGCGGCGGCCATTGGAGGGTGAACCAACGGCAAAAGGAAGACCTTTCTCTCTGTCTGTCTCTCTCACTGTCCACTCTGCCTGTCAAAAAGTAAAAAAAAAAAAAGATAAAAACTGTAGTAGATAAATGGATAAATGGGTAAAAAGTTGGGAGATCATCAAAGAATAAAACAAATGGCTTCTAATATTAAAAGATGGGAAATCCCAATTATAATAAAATTCGGATGTAAAACACTAATGAAAGAACATTTTTGTCTGTTAGATCGACAAATATTTGGTATTTTTTTTCCAATCTGTGATTGCAGAGCTGTGAGAAATGGGCACTCTCAAACATTCCTGTTAGGAGAGCAATTTGGTAAAGTTTTATGTTGAAATTAAGAAATATACATACTGTGTGATTCCATGGTCCCATTATTAGGAATTTACCCTACCGATATAATCACACAGTGTTCAAAGACATATATACAAGGATGATTATCACAGCATTGTTTAGAAAAGCAAAACAGCCAACAAACTATGAAACTCTCTAAATGCTCATTAAAAAGGACTGGTTAAAGAAGCATGACTTATTTGTATGATACAATAGTGTCACTAAAAAGAATGTGGGGAAGATGTACATTCTCACAGGACAAGACACATGCAACGTATTGTTAGGAAAAAGCAAGATGCAGAACATTTGTAAAAAACTATATATTTGTGTATGTGTTTATATATATATATATAATATCTAGAATAACACACATAAACTGTTCAGAGTCATGGTTTCTGAGAATAGGTTTTGAGACTGGGAAACAGGGAACCTTTTCCTTCACATGCTTTTATAGTGTCTTAATTCTTATTACTTAATAAAAAAAAAACTCACTCCTCAAAACTGAACCAAAACAAACCAAATAAAACCAAGGAATGTGGAGCGGTATGGTGGTGACCTTGAACCTGATACTTAAATAATTTCACATTCATATGAAGAGTTAAGTAACTAGGGGGTGGAGAGAGAAATCTGCTTGAATAAAGACGACACATCTTCATTTTGCTTGGGTAGAGAAAACTCAAACTGTCTGAAACTCTGGCTGTTTTAGCAGGGATTGAAGTCCTTTGCTGGGAAGGCACACTGGGATGCAAGTAGATACATTGGTATCTGCCTGGTGGTTTAAATGCAAGGTCTATGTGATGACCAGGGAATGGACTTGAGGGTCTCTGTTAGTCATCTTGAGCTCCACAGTTCCATCCACAGTTCTGAGATAGATAATGGAGTTCACTGAGGCTGCAAACAGCAAATCACCACAGGCTGCTTTTAAGAAGTAGAGAGGAGATTTTGACATTTAATTCTTTGGTTACAGGGGTGTTTGTTATGGGCTGTCACCCACCTTACCTAGGTGGAAGAGATAGGTAAAGGTGGTAGACTCCAAGGTGATCTGTCCTTAGGGAATCTTCCTCTGCTTTCTTTGATTTGACTCTTTTCTTTCAGTGCATTTTTTTCTTATCTAACTCATGGGCCTCCTTCACTAATAGACAATAACAATCCACTGGCAAGCTCCTGCTAATCATACACTGTACCCTCCACTCCACTGAGAACTTCTGAGGACTAACATAGCTACTGGATTGGGATTGCTTAATCCTGCCAGAAGCGACAAAGCTTTTGGATTTATCAGTAGGTTTCTGGACCCACAGTGGAGGTGGATGGGTATGGTGGCTCTCCTTCTGACTCCTGAGACTTCCTGCAGGTAGAGGAAAACACCCTCCCTTATCCTATTGTGCCTGTTGGCCTTAATAGCCCTCCAAGCCTAGTGTTAGATTTATCAGCTACAATTCAACATGATTTGAAGGGCCACTAATCAGCCCTCTTTCCCCAATACTGTACTTATATTTTAAACTTTATTCCATAGGAAATAAAGAGCAACTATGGTCTTCCGAGTGACAGAATCACACACCTATGTCTCACGTATATATCACTCTTCTTTGATCTCCAACAGCATTCATACTGTCATTCATTATTTAGTTGTTTGTATTCTCACTTCAGTTAAGCTATTCAGAGGCACTTGATAACCATTTGGGTGCAAGTGACTGAAGGAGAAGATGGAGAAGAAAACAACAACAAGGTTTCACATCTAGATAAATTGAAGGATGCCAGTGCCATTTCCTTAGTGTATACACTGGATGAGGAGGGTGAAATGAGGCTAGAATATATATTCAGAACACAGACTCTGTTGCCAGATTGCCTTGGTCTGAATCCCAGTGTGCCCACTTAGTAGTTGCATGAACTCAGACTTTTTTTTTTTTTTTGACAGGCAGAGTTAGACAGTGAGAGAGAGAGAGAGAGACAGAAAGAAAGGTCTTCCTTCCATTGGTTCACCCCCCAAATGGCCGCTACAGCCTGTGCACTGCGCCGATCCGAAGCCAGGAGCCAGGTGCTTCTTCCTGGTCTCCCATGCGAGTCAGGGCCCAAGCACTTGGGCCATCCTTCACTGCTTTCCCGGGCCACAGCAGAGAGCTGGACTGGAAGAGGAGCAACTGAGACAGAATCCAGCGCCCCAACTGGGACTAGAACCCGGGGTGCCAGCGCTGCAGGCGGAGGATTAGCCTAGTGAGCTGCGGCTAAACTCAGACTTGTTACTTAACTTCCTTGTGCCTTAATGATACCCTACATCCCAGGATGGTTACATTGAATAAGGTAATACATGTTGTGAACTCAGAATGGGAACTGGAACCTAGTAAATGTTCAATTAGTGCTTGCTATTATTATTACTAGACATAGGAATTTTAAATATTTGAGGTACATCTAGGTGGGTATATCTGAGCTGAAAGTTGGAAAATAAAGGATCTCATGAAAGATGGTGAGCTGCAAAGGGAAAAGTGGACAAACTCTGGTTGAAGGAGAGGAAGGAGAGTGTGTCACTTAGGGAAGGAAATAGATGAAAGGGGATATCCTCATAAATATTTGCTGAAGGGCATCCCTGCCTAGCCAGACCACTAGCTAATCAGTGGGTCTAGCCTCTTTCTTTCACTCCACTCCAGCCCCCTGTACCCTAACTGCCCATCTGAGAACCTCTAATAACTGCTGCAATGGTAGTGACTATTCACCAGAGTGTCAATTCAGAAGCCACTTAATTAATTGCCATAGACTCATCTTCCTCTAGTCCAGCTAAGAGAGAAAAGAGAGAGGGCAGGTGTTCACGTAACTCATCAACTACTTTTTGTGACTAGACTCAGGACCCACCTAGCGGAGTATCCTAACTCTGATTGAGGTATCCAGGGCCTTCCTCCCAGAGGCTAATCTAATGAGGGTAACATGAGCCCAAAGAGTTGCTTTCATGACCAACCCTTCACTCAGCACCCACTATGGTCAAGCTTTCATCATTTCCATGCCCCATGCCATTGATCATTTACTTCCTTCTGACCAGTGTGCCATCCCTTTCCTTCTGCCTTTCCAGCTCAAAGCCTATTTATTTTCTAAAATGTTATTCCCTAGATGCCCCTCTGTCTACTGGTATCCAGAGTGGTCTCCCATACAAGTATTGCCTGTATCACATATTTTGGATAATGTGACATACAATTCCCTGCACTGTGATATTACTGTCCCATTTTAGCATATGGAAAAGAATCAATATAGGGTAGTGTTTGGTGTGTTGGAATAGAATAACTTGGGGCAAGATGGAAAGATGGCTCTGAATTTTGCAATGATGTTTCACACTTTAACTTGAATAGTTTATCTTCTAATTGCTGTAAGCTGGAGAAAACAATAATAGAGTAACCCAATGAGGGATCTGGGGTGAAAAGGAGACAGAAGGATTGTCCATTACACAACAGGTGAAATGAAATGGGAATGAAAATCACTTGCAGACAACCCTACCTTGGGACAGAGGAGAATGGAAGCTTCTCAATAAGACATGCACATGTGGGTTAGGAACACATACAACTATGAGCATAAGGTTAAGGAAAGAAACTCTGAGTTGGGAGAGGGGCCATGGCTTAAAATAAAACAAATCATGTGTTTTTATTTAGTAAATTCTTTCTCAGGTTAGTTCATGATTTCCTACTTATGAAGTATTGTCAGCCAAATCCCTTGGTCTACTTGAGATCAAATTTAAACTTTTTTTTCTCTGAGAGGCAAATATCATTGTTTTAGTTAATTTTCTATTTCTGTATCAGAATACTTGAGACTGGGTAGTTTATAAAGAAAAGAGGTTTATTTTAGCTCACAGTTCTGGAAATCCAAGAGCATATCACCAGCATTTGCTCAGCTTCTGGTGAAGGCCATGTGTTGCTCCTTGCATGGTAGAAAAGCAGAAAGGGAAGTGGTCACATGTTGAAGACGGGAGGAGCAGGAGAATTCAGAGGAATCCAAGTCTGGATTATAATAATCCCCGGTTGTAACTAATCCAGAACAAGAACTTACTTCTGCAAGATAGAGTTCTGCATGAAGGCAGAACTTCCATGATCTAATTACCTCTTAAAGGCCCCACTTCTCAACAGTTTTGCATTGACAGTTTATATTTTACATTAAAAATCAAATTTCAATGTAGATTTTGGCAGGGACAAGGTATATCCAACCCACAGCAGTCACTGTCTTAAGTCTTTTGTCCTTTGGAATACGAAGGCCAAGTCTACTAAGAGAGGATCTGGTGGGAAATCATGTGTATATCTGTTCTTTCTGTGACTATAAATTTCTTGAGAGCATGGATTATATCTCAGTTTTATTATGAATCATTTTAGTAGTAGTAAAAATACTTAGGAATTGAATAGAACTCAATGGAATTATCTGTTGAAACTATCATCAATGAGTTGTTCTATAACATACTATAAAGATAATTCTTGTAGCTGCTTTGTTTATTTTCTTCTTTGTTATAAGTGTTACTACTTCTGATGATTTCTCGGAGGCAGAGATCAGGGTAGTAGAAAGAGTCGTTTGGGAAATAAGGGGTATTTGTGTCAGTTCAGGCTGAATTGGGTGACTGTGAAAATATCACTTTAGTTTAAGTAATCTCTACACTCTACAATTCAATTCTATGAGCAATGTAGGCCATATCTATTGAAAGTCAGCACAGACATGAGAGGAGGTAACTCAGTTTATCAGTTTGGCCAGTATGATGCCAGGGAGTAACTCTGTCCTCTTCTCTCAATTTGAACTTTCTGATTTCTTTTCTCTGCTTGATTGGCACAGCCTCTTATTTTGGCCTAGAACTTTGACTTTGGAATGGGAATCAAAGCAAATGATAGAATTAAATCTATTAACAGGATTATTAAAGGGATAAAAATCTCATATTTGTCAATTCAAGTAACAGTGTTAATGGTACTATTAATACTAATATAATATGGTATCATATTGAAGGCTATGTGCTACAAATTATGCCAAGTGTTTAAAAAAACGTCATTTAAATCTCATAACAGGCTGGCGCCACGGCTCACTAGGCTAATCCTCCGCCTGCGGCACCGGCACACCGTGTTCTAGTCCCGGTCGGGGTGCCGGATTCTGTCCCGGTTGCTCCTCTTCCTGTCCAGCTTTCTGCTGTAGCCCGGGAGTGCAGTGGAGGATGGCCCAAGTCCCTGCGCCCTGCACCCGCATGGGAGACCAGGAGAAGCACCTGGCTCTTGGCTTCAGATCAGCGCGGTGCGCTGGCTGCAGCGGCCATTGAGGGGTGAACCAACGGAAAAGGAAAACCTTTCTCTCTGTTTTCTCTCTCTCACTGTCCACTCTTCCTGTCAAAAAAAAATCTCATAACAACCCATGCTAGGTAATATTATTGACTCCATTACACAAATAAGAAAATGTTATTTAACCAGGGTTAACAATCTTCCTAAGATCATTCATCCTGATTCTTCTTTTTTTTTTAAGATTTATTTTTATTATACATTTTCTCTGGGGCACAGTGTGATACTTCAATACATGTAAAAATACATGCACATTGTTTTTTAGTTCCATTTTCCATGAAGTTTTTGATGTACTCTCGTATACAAGGGGGCATCAAAAAGCTCATTGGAAATAGATTTAAAAAGATAATGTGCAGTGCCAACATCATTGCACAGCAGATTAGGCTATTGCTTGTGACAAGTATTCCATGCCTGAGTGCCAGCTCGAGTCCCAGCTACTCTGCTTCTTATCCAGCTCCCTTCTAATGTGCCTGAGAGGCAGTGGAGGATGGCTCAAGTACTTAGGCCCTGCTGTGTATATGGGAGACTAGGATGGATTTTTCCTGGTTCCAGGCTTCAGCCTGGCCCAAACTTGGCTGTTGTAGCCATTTGGGGAAGTAAACCAGCAGATGGAAAGTCCCTGTCTCTGACTCTGTCTCTGTCTCTTTGCCTTTCAAATAAATAAATCTTAACACATGTGCATTTCCATGCACTTTTTGAAGTAGTTTCATTTACTGAGCAGTGATTAAATCAGAGTAGTTAGCATTTCTACTTAAGCATTAAATATATATATATATATATATATATATATATATATATATACAGCCTAGATTATCAACTACTATGTGCTAGTAGAGGCTTAATACAGTTTTGAATGGATAAATGGCACTAGCAAGCAGGTGATATCAGCATGGCCTCAACTAGTAGTGGGAGTAGTAGTATTAGCTATCATTTATTGATGACTTACAACATATCAGGGACTGTTAGAAATAATACACATCGGGGCTGGTGCTGTGGTGCTGTGGGTTAAAGCCCTGGCCTGAAGCGCTGGCATCCCATATGGGCACCGGTTCTAATCCTGGCTGCTCCTCTTCTGATCCAGCTCTCTGCTATGGCCTGGGGTAGCAGTGGAAGATGGCCTAAGGCCTTGGCCCCTTGCACCCACATGGGAGACCCAGAGGAGGCTCCTGGCTCTTGGCTTCAGATTGGAGCGGCACCGGCTGTTGCAGCCATCTGGGGGAGCGAACCAGCAGATGGAAGACCTCTCTCTCTGTCTCTACCTCTCTCTGTAACTCTGTCTTTCAAATAAATAAAACAAATCTTTTTTTTAAAAAAGAAATAATACACATCGGGGCTGGTGAAGTGGCTTAGTGGGTAAAGTTGCCACCTGCAGTGTCGTTATCCCATATGGGCACTGGTTCTTTTCCCGGCTGCCCCACTTCTGATCCAGCTCTCTGCTATGGCCTGGGAAAGCAATAGAAGATGGCCCAAGTCTTTGGGCCCCTACACTCATGTGGGAGACCTGGAAGAAGTTCCTGGCTCCTGGCTTTGGATCGGTGCAGCTCTGGCCATTGCAGCCAATTGGGGAGTGAACCAGTGGATGGAAGACCTCTCTCCCTCTGCCTCTCCTTCTCTCTTTGTAACTCTGACTTTCAAATAAATAAATAAATAAATCTTTTAAAAAGAGAAATAATACACATGCATTATTTTATTTAATTCTCACTATAGTTATATGAAGGAGACTCATTTATTGTTCCCAGTTACAGATGAGAAAGTTGAGGTTTGGAGAGAGTAAGGGATTTGCCCAACAAAACACATCTCATAAGTGGCTGATTCCAAATCCCATGGTCTTTCTACTCTGGCAAGCTGCCTATAAATAACAGCGTGACATCTGCAATTCTGTTCTTTACTTTTCTGCTCTCCTAGTAAGTATTTTAAATTTATGGATTAGACCCTTTAAGTCCCCTCTCTGTGCTCCAGTCACCTTTGTTGGAGATCTCAGTGTCCCCCTCCACACTGGGCAATCTCACCTGACATCAAGACTCAGAGAAGAGGAAAAGCAAATGGAGTGTCCTGTTGCTGATTTTCTCTAATCTCAACACAAACACTTATCAGTGTTGTTGAGCTTTAATCTCTCCAGCTCATCTGTGAGACCAATTTTAATTTGGAGCCATCTGCCACAGACAAATGAGTAATTATGTCAGAGCCCAGAGGGGCGGGCCATGGGGACAAGGTTGGCTTAGCCTCTTTCTGCCTGCCTGCATTGATGCAAGTGACCAAGAAAGAAAATCACTTGGGTGGGCTGTTGATGCAGAGGCCAGTGGCTCCATGCCCTGTTGCTCAAATCCTTGGATGCCAGTGAGAAAGGAAGGAAGACTCTGAGGGTACACAGCTTGCTTGGCAGCAGAAGGGAGGCCATTGCTATGAAGGCTAGGCAGGAGGAGGTAATCTGTGAAGTGGGCCAACTCACTCACCAGCTTCTCCCTCTTAGTGTACTGTGGGGCCCTGTGATGGGTACTACTTGCCCACTGAGGGTATCTGCACAGGATGACAGGCTAAGTCAAACTGATAGAGTAAATATGAAAAGAGTAGTCATTTCTGTCTTATATATTTTTAAAATGAGACTTGGACATGTCTTAATCTTATTTTGTTCTCACAACAGACTCCTAGATTAGGTAGGGGTAGGTATTGTTAACTTCATTTTTTGGATGATGAAATTGAGCTATTGAAAGATTCTGTGACTTGCCCAAGATCACCCTGTTAGCTACAAGCTGGCTAGGACCACAGTTGCTGAGTACATTCCTCATTGGCTTCTAGGCCCGTGTTTTTCAAGCTATGCCTGTTCCACAGAGGCCAAGGAAGGTGTGTGTGTGTGTGTGTGTGTGTGTCTGAGAGAGAGAGAGAGAGAGAGAGAGAGAGAGAGAGAGAGAGAGAGAGAGAAAGCTCTTCTAGCTGCTGGTTCACTCCCCAGATGGCTGCAAGAGCCGGAGCTGTGCTAATCCAAAGCCAGGAGCCAGGAGCTTCTTCCAGGTCTCCCACGTGGGTGCAGAGGCCCAAGGACTTGGGCCATCTTCTACTGGTTTCCCAGGCCATAGCAGAGAGCTGGATCAGAAGTGGAGCAGCCAGGATTGAACTGGAGCCCATATGGGATGCCGGCACTGCACGCTGTGGCTTTACCTGCCACGCCACAGCAACAGACCCGGAAATGTTTCAAAACTACTTATTTAGATCAGTATTTCTCCTAGAAAGGGGAGTGGGCTGAACTGTGTTCCCCCAAAAGATATGTACAAGTCTTAACCTCTGCTGTCTATGAATGTGACCAAAAAATCGTGGCAGATGCAGCGACAATGAAATCACCCTGATTACATTGGTCCCTAAATCAAGTGACTGGTACATGTATAAGACAAAGGAGAAGAATATTTGGGTACAGCGACAAAGAAAGAAGGCACAAGAGAACTGTCTGTGCCAGTGGAGGTGGCAACTAGAGCAGTAAAGCTCTAAGTCAAGGAATGCTGAGTATTGCAGCAGCTACGAGAAGCTGGTGGAGGCATCAAATGACTTCTCTCTCCCTAAGGAACCAGCCCAGCTGACACCTTCATTTTGGACGTCTGGCTTCCAAAAATGTGAGAGAAAGCATTTCTTTTGTTTGAAGCCACTGAGTTTATGGCAACATGGTAATATGCCAATCCTACAGTGGGGTATATGGATTACTCTTAGTGAGAAACAGGTAGAGCGGGACTTGTTAAAACACTGATCTCAGGCCTAATCTTCAAGATTCTGATTCTGTAGATAGGCAACAAGGTTCATTTGGACAAGGTTATTATACACTCAACAATTGCTTTGGAATTGGTTTTGAGTACACACAGATATGAATCTCCTTTTTTGATTGTAGCTGGTTTTGCTCCCCTTACTGGCCTTGCTCCTCTAGGGGTTCCCAAAAGCAGCAGCCTGATGGTAGCAAGCATAATACATAAGAAATATGTTGGCATTAGGAGTGTGCATTGTGATAGAGTGGTTTAAACTGTCTCTCCAGATACCTGCATTCCATATCAGAGGGCTGTGTAGAGTCAGCTTCCCTGCTTTGGGTCCAGCTCCCTGATAACATGCTTGGGAAGACAGAGGATGATAACCCAAGTATTTGGATCCTTGTCACCCATGTGAAATCCTCACAGAGAATTCCTGGCTCCTGGCTATGACCTGGTACAGCCATGGCTGTTGGGGGCATTTGGGGAGTGAACCAGCAGATGGAAACTTTCTGTCACTATTACAAAAAAATGCTTTTGAAAATCTTAAGAAATAAGCTTATATTATATCATATGCTGCCCCAAAGTTTTGAATTCTAAGGCTAATTTAAGAGTGTTTATCCCATTGGAAAAAATGCCCAGGGTCACTAAAATCTACCCCTGAGGAAATATGCCATAGTGATTGGGGGCAGGAAGGGAGGCCCAAGAGGGTCAGATTTCTGCAGTACCAATAAAATTACAGAGTCACACACATACTGGTCAGGCACAAAGGATTCTATCTGGTAGAGTGTTACCGTCTTTACTTTAGCATTTGTTCCCTATTGAAAAAGTAAGTCTCTGAGGAAGCATTTGGTGCAGTAGCTAAGATGTTGGTTGGGTGGCCCATTTCCCACATCACTGCCTGTGTTTGAGGCCTACCTATCCTGCTTTTTTAAAAAAAGATTTATTTATTCATTGATTTATTTGAAAGACAGAGTGCAGAGAGAAATGGAAACATGGAGAGAGAGATTTTCCATCCACTGGTTCACTCCCCAAATGGCCCCAACAATGAGGACTGGCCAGGCTGAGGCCAGGAACCTGGAATTCCATTCAGGTCTTCCACATAGGTAGCAGGGGCCCAGATACTTGGGCTGTCATTTGCTAATTTTCCAGGCATATCAGCAGAGAGCTGGATCAGAAACAGAGCAGTCTGGGCTCCAGCTGGCACTCTGATACAGGATTCCAGTCCGCAAGCAGCAGTTTAACCTGGTATGTCACAATGCTGGCCCCGGACCTCTGCTTCTGATCCAGCTTTCTACTACTGTGCACCCTGGGAGGCAGCAGGTGATGGCTCAGTACTTGGGTCCCTGCTACCCATGTGGAAGATCCAGACTGGCTTCCAGCCTCCTGGTTTTTTGCCTGGCCTAGTCTTTGCTGTTGTTGGCATTTGTGGTGTGAACCAGGTGATGGAAGATCTCTGTCTCTGTATCTCTGTTGTTCAAATAAATAAATTTAAAATTTAAAAATGCAGGTCGCCGAATGAGTGACACAGTTTCTGATCTTTGTCTGAGAGCAGTTTTAATAGGCTAGAGGAGGGGGAAAGAAAAGCACAGGGCAGTGGGGTAAAGATGGGACAGACGGGGTCTTGCTGCCAGCCTGGATCTAAAGTCCTTGCCAAGTAAAGCCAAGCATGGCAGTGGTTTATCCTCTCCAAATTGATGGAGGTCAGCTGTGGCCAATCCCCCTTGCGATATGGGGCAAGGCCTCAATGGAGAAAGACCAGTTGTTCCAATACGTGGTGGAAGGGTGGTCTGCCTGAAGGTGGTCTGCCCAGCTGAACCCAAGGTCCTTCAAGAGGCCTGTATTTGCTCACATACCTGATTGCTCCCACTTAAATAAACCTTGTTTCAATCTGCCAGAAAGAGTTTCAGCATTGTGGCAGCCTGTTGTTATAGTTACTGACATGATTCATCACAGTGATTGTCAGAGCAGTGGAAGAAATGAAGTTTCACAGAGGCTTGTGATGGGGGTAGAGGGGTTAGAAGAAATGGAGGAATAGGCTGCTGAAGACACTTGGGAATGGAGCCAATGGCTTTTTAGGCTTGTACACATGGTATGACATCAGAGTATGGACAGAAGAGGTCTTATGTTGGTAGTGTGTCTGAAAGGATCCTGGTAAAAGACTTCCTACCCTAAATAGCTTCACTCAGGTTCCATATTTCCAACTTTCTACCATTAGAGTTCATTCCTGTGACTTAGGCACTACCATTCCCCAAGGGAGATCATATCTTAGCATGTACTTTAGTGTAAGTTTGCCTGGTACTTTTCTTTTTTTTTTTTTAAGGATTTTATTTGAAAGGCAGAGTCACACACACACAAACATACACACACAAACATACATACACACACACAAACACACACACACAGAGGGAGAGAGAGGGAGAGAGAGAGATCAATCTTCCATCTGCTAGCTCCCTCCCCAAATGGCCTCAACAGCCAAAGCTGGGCCAAGCCCAAGCCAGGAGCCCAGAACTCCATCTGAGTCGAGTGTAGGGTCACAATCATTTGTGCCATCTTCTGCTGCCTTCCTAGGCATATTAGCAGGGAACTGGATCAGAAGTGAAGCAACCGAGACACAAACTGGAGCCCATATTGGATGCCAGTGTCACAAATGTTGGCTTAACCACCTGTGCTGTGTTGGCTTAACCACCCTCACCTGGTACATTTCATCCGGACTCATAGATCCTCAGGATTGGCTATATCACTGGAGAAATATGGTGAAAATAGGGCCATCAAATAAGGACTTGGCCTAACTTCAAAACTGAACTAGGGTTAGCATTCCTAGTCCTCTTTTTGGAAATTTCCCTGTGCTGTACTCTTTATCAAAACAGTTATGAAGCTAAGTAGGGCTAAATATGAACATACAGAAGCTCTTGTTCAATCAAGCTGTGTGCTATATACTTAACTCCTTCACATTTCTGCAGGCATTTATATATCACCCATTATGTACTAGGCACTGTGTTAGTACTATTGGAAGAAGCATGGAAACAGGCATTAGTTTTATGTCTCACATTTAAATTTTTTAAAAGATTTATTTATTTGAAGGGCAGAAGTGGGAGGGGGAGGGGGAGATGCCCATCTACTGTTTTACTCCCCAAATGGCTGCAATGGCTGGGGCTGGTCCAGGTTGAAGCCAAGAGCCCAGAACTCCATCTGATTCTCCCACATGAGTGGCAGGGACCCAAGTTCTTGGGCCATCCTCTGATGCTTTCCCAAGTCCAGGGATGCTAGTGTCACAAAAAGTGGCTTAACTCGTGCCACGATGTTGGCCCCCATGTCTCACATTTAAGAAACAATATAGTATTGGTTGCAGTTAAGACACTGCTTGGGATGCCTGCATCCCATACTGGAGTGCTTGGGTTCAAGTTCTGATTCCTGCTGATGTGCATCCTGGGAGGCAGCAGGTGGTGGCTCAAGTACTTGTTGCCTTCCACCCATGTGGGAGACCTGGATTGAAATTCAGGCTCCTGACTTCAACCTGGCCTGGTCCCAGCTATTGCAAGCATCTAGGGAGTGAACCTATTGATGAAACATCTCTTTGTCTCTATCTCTCTGACTTTTTTTTTAAAGATTTGTTTGTTTGAAAGTCAGAGTCACAGAGAGGGAGAGGGAGAGAGAGAGAGAGAGAGAGAGAGAGAGAGAGAGAGAGAGAGATCTTCTATCCACCGATTCACTCCCCAGATGGCTACAACAGCCAGGACTGGGCCAGACTGAAGCCAGGAGCCAGGGGCTTCCTCTAGGTCTCTTACATGGGCAGCAGGGACAGAAGAACTTGGGCCATTTGCTGCTGCTTTTCTGAGGCTACTAGCAGTGAGCTGGATCAGAAATGGAGCAGTCAGGACATGAACTGGTACCCATATGGGATTGCAGGTGGTGGCTTTACCTGTTATGCCACAACGCTGACCCACTCTCTGCCTTTTAACTAAAATAAAATGAAATAAAAAATTTAACACAGAAACAATCTAGTTATAGAAAGAAGACATTTACAAATGTAAGGCTAACCAACAGTACAACATGATGTGTGGCTGGAGTCAAGTAAAGAGAAGAGCCAATGGTCTGTAGGATCTTGAGGGTAGAGCAATGGACTCATGAGGGCCAGGGCAGTTGGTAAATCTTAGTGCAGGTTAGCACATTAAGTAACCCAAGCACTTAGCAGGGCTCTGGGGAAATGAGGGCACAGAACAAATATGTTTTGATGAGGATGTTGAGATGGACTGCATGAGGAACACAAAGCTCTCTGCTTTGTTGTTCATACAGATCTTTCAGGTCTATCCTTTCAGTGAGTTCATCCATTGATCTACCTTGTTTCAGAAGTCTTGTGCTGGGAGTGCTAAGACTTACTCAGAATGCCAAGGAAGCAGTGCTCCCTAGTGGCTAAGGGGGTTGATATAGGAACTAGACTGCCTGGACTTGAAACTTGGCACTGATATTTGCTGTGATCTTGGACCACTGACCTAACCATCCCATGACACAATTTTTATCATTGGTGAAATGGGGTAATGATAGTTAGCATCTATCTAACACAGTTACAGAGAGGATTAAATGAAGTAAGTTATATTAGTTGCTCAGCACAGTGTTTGGTTGCATATTACTTTCTCATTAAACAAATGTTGAGTGCCTGTGATGTTCTCAGAACTTTCCTGATGATGTGATATCGCAGTGAACAAAAGATCCAAGATATATACTCTCAGCACTGTGTTAAATGCTGATGAGGATGAGTAGAGATTCAGGCCCTTCACTCAAACAACATGGAATCTATCTTCCTTTCTTTTCAGTGAATTCCAATTCTTAGTCTGTGAGTTATAACATACTTTAAGTTTATTCATCTTATGTACAGTTTGGGACATGCTCCATCGGACTTGCCCAAATGGTGGAGTTAGAAACGTGCCAGGGAATTCCAATTCAATCCCATCAAGGTGGCATGAACCAATGCCATCTCACTAGTTCAAGTGATCAGTTTCAGTTTACAACTGATCATAATGAAGGGATTAAGAGTCAAAGGGATCACATAAACAAGACTAGTGTTTGCTAATGCTAACTGAAAGAATTAAAAAGGAGAGAATGATCCAACATGGGAAGCGGGATACACAGCAGACTCATAGAATGGCAAATGTCCTAAACAGTACTCTGACCTCAGAATCAGCCCTTAAGGCATTTGGATCTGGCTGAAGAGCCCATGAGAGTATTTCAGGCATGGAAAGCCAAGACACTGGGAGGGTTGTGGGTGGGAGGGAAGTTATGGATGGGGGGGAAGCCACTGTATTCCAAAAGCTGTACTTTGGAAATTTATATTTATTAAATAGAAGTTAAAAAATTTCTTTCCTCTTTGTATAATTATGCAAGTGTTACAGCTATGCATTTCTGATGACTCAGTTTTGTAAGATTTCAATTTGAGTGTTTATAATATCAAGATTTTCTAAGTACATTGTAATTTTGATTTTTTAAACTTTTATTTAAGGAAAATAATTTCCAAAGTACAGCTTGTGGATTACAATGGCTTACCACCCATAACTTCCCTCCCACCCACCCCCCGCTCTCTCTCCCCTTCCATTCATATCAAGATTCATTTTCAATTATCTTTATAAACAGAAGATCAGTTTAGTATATATTAAGTAAAGATTTCAACAGTTTGAACCCACACAGAAACACAAAGTGAAAAATACTGTTTGAGTACTAATTATAGCATTAAATCACAATGTACAGCACATTAAGGACAGAAATCCTACATGATAAGTAAGTGCACAGTGACTCCTGTTGTTGACTTAACAAATTGACACTCTTGTTTATGGTGTCAGTAATCACCCTAGGCTCTTGTCATGAGTTGCCAAGGCTATGGAAGCCTTTTGATTTCGCAGACTCTGATCATATTTGGACAAGGTCATAGTCAAAGCGGAAGTTCTCTCCTCCCTTCAGAGAAAGGTACCTCCTTCTTTGATGGCCTGTTCTTTCCACTGGGATCTCACTCGCGGAGATCTTTCATTTAAGTCATTTTTTTTTCCAGAGTGTCTTGGCTTTCCATGCCTGAAATACTCTCATGGGCTTTTCAGCTGGATCCAAATGCCTTAAGGGCTGATTCTGAGACCAGGGTGCTGTTTAGGACATCTGCCATTCTATGAGTCTGCTGTGTATCCCGCTTCCCATGTTGAATCGTTCTCTCCCTTTTTTTTTATTCTATCGGTTAGTATTTTCAGACACTAGTCTTGTTTATGTGATCCCTTTGACTCTTAGTCCTATCACTATGATCAATTGTGAACAGAAATTGATCACTTGTACTATCATATGTACTATTTCTACTTTTTGGAATGTACTGAGGTATTCCATTTTTGATGGTTCAGTGTTTCTTTGTCCCTATTGTGTGCATAACGCTTTTCTCCTAAAAAAAGAGACAAATAAGAGACCTGTTTGACTTTTGGGGTGTCTAGGGGAAGAGTAAACTGGAAAACATGATTACATGAAGGTTGTTGAGTGCCAGGCTTCCTGGGTTGGTTTCTCTTCTAGTGAGACATTGTAGTTGTTGAGGGATGGATAACAATAACAGGATCATCTATTATTTTTGGGAGAATAAACCAACACCATTTTTTAGGACAACTTGAGAGAAGGGAAGAGGCAAGAGGCAAGGAAAACAATTAGAAGGTTTTTAATATTAGTCTAGGACAGTGGCTTTTAAAGCTGAAAGTGCAACAGAATCCTCTGGATGGCTTGTTAGGGTTCAGTGTTTCTGATTCAGTAAGTCTGTTGTGGGGCCTGAGAATGTGCATTTATAATAATTTTCCCAGGCAATGCTGATATGCTGGTCAAGGAACCACATTTTGAGAACCACTAATTTAGGAGAAAGTGGATGAGAACCAGAGCCTCTGAGAGTGTTGAGAGCTAGGCTAGAAAGGAAAGTATGTAAAAGATATTGAGTAGGAAGAAACCACAGAGCTTGGGGATTGGCCATGGAGGCCAAGGAGAAGGAAGAATCAAAGATAACTAGAGAATATTGAATCTGGGTGCCTTGGAGAATATGAGAATCCTAGACACAAAAAAACCAAATTTCTAGGAGTGGAATGTAATTGCTTGCTAGGTCCCAGGAAAATATATGAGGCCCTAGATCTATCTGCATCTACACGGTGGCACTCAAGTTTAAAAGCTTCCTATTTTGTGTTCAGGAGGGCTTGGTGAGAAGGAAAAAGCCCAGGTCTGCATTTGGTCTCTCCTTTTCTACAATGTTGGCTTTTGAGTAGAGGAAGAAAATTAAAAGAGAAACAGGGAAGAATTGGGTAGAAGGAGGCTGAATATTCTGGAAGTGAAGAGCATACCTTTGAGTTGCTAAGTATTGGATGTATATTGGCAAACACTAAGAAGGAAAAAGCACATGATAAATTCAGCGCAGGCCACACAGGACAGATTTAGGATACCACCTGAGATCACGGATGTAATTTCTGAGATAGGGCCTTGCACTTGCAGACTATTTAACCTTCTCTAGATTCAAGGCTTCTGATGTTGGTGCTGCATTGCCCCTATTTATTTCCCAGCCTGTAGGGATTTTCCTTACCTGTTTCTCTCCGCTTGGCTTCCTGTAGCTGAGCAGAAGCTCCACAGCACCCACTACTTCCTTGCGGATGGCATAGAGCAACGCATCACCCACATACACACTGTGGTTCAGCAGCAGTTCCATGATCTCTAAGTTCTCATTCTCAATGGCAATCAGCAGAGCACTTCGGCCTAAAGGGTCCATGCAGTTGATGTTGACATTGTAGTAGATCTCGGCCTCCTGTAGAGCCTGTTTCACAGTGGCATAGTCCCCCTTCTCCACGGCATTGAGGAAGGCCTTCTCCTCTGCAGAGAGCTCTGTCTCAGCCCTCACGATCTGCAGGGGGATGCGGTCTCGGTATGGTGAGTAGTTGACTTTTTTGTAGTAGAGTTGGGCCATGGTTCATAGCAGTTTCGAAAGCTGAGTGAGGAAAGAGAGGAAGACAAAAAATATTCTTAGATGCCTGAAGGTTTCATGTGACCAGTTATAAAAGTTAGTTGTAGAGGCAAAGTGATATAGCAGAAGAAGTCCAGGTTTTTGAGACATAAAGACCTGAGGTTCAGACCTTGGTTTTACCATTTAGCAGCTCTGTGACCTTGGATGAGTTACTTAAGCCCTCTGTGCTTCATTTGTTACGACTCACATTATCAATATTAATATAACCAGCAGTTATCATTTAGTGACTGTTTACTATCTACCATGTCTATGCTAGAGAATAATTCCTACCTTGTAAAGTTATTGTGAGAGTGAAATAAGTGCTACATTATCAAAACAACTAGCAGAGGATGAATCTCCTAGGACATGGCACAAACTAGTTTCTTCCTTCTTTCCCTTCTGTTGTCTGAAAACAGTCATGGATAATACTTGTGATTGGCAATGTGTAATTGAAGCTCATCTTTAGCCAGTTTCCTTTGAATCCAAGTCTGTGGATCTGTACTAATTATACAGATTTCATTTGCAACTGTCTAGAAAACTGGATTGAAATCCTCTTTTCTTGCTAACTGTAGCCCTGCTTCTTGCTGTGATTCATGGTGGTGGTGGGGGAAGTGGGGGGCGAGGGTGAGAGTTGGAGGGTATTGACTCTAATTGGCCAAAGTCATCTGCAAAAGATAATCATTAAGTGTTTATACCCTCTGCCTATACCTATTTTTTTCTCCACCATTCTACACCAAGAAGTTAACAGATCTGAGAATCTATTTAAATCTGAGAAGTGAATGGTCTTTTTTATTTGTACCACATCTAAAGCCAGATTACATCTGATAGAATTGATTTTGGTATAAAAACCCATTTATTGAGCTCCTACAATTTGTTTAAACTTTATCTTGGAGACCAGGATAAAAAGCAATATTTGCCTTCACTTATGTAGAATGAATCACCATATAGAGCTCTCTTGCCTGGTAAGTTTACAGATCAAATTCATGCAAATTCCTCATTGACTCCTTGTACTTGCCTGGTGAGATAGGAGTCATGAGCTTCCCCAAGGGGAGAAAATGAATCTCAGATCTGACTCCTCTTTCCCTCCCATCCTTGCTGTCTTCAGGACCTGTGAAGGCTAAAGTTAGGAGTTAGGATGAACCTTTTTCCGGGCTCATTACCAAAGTGTTTTGCCAGCAAAAGGAAATGGAAATGTAATGAAGAGCCCCTTGTCTGATCTTGTGGATGTAAGAGAAGATGAAGGCATGAAGCTTCTACAAACATTTACCTTCCTCTTTCAGGTAATTATACCCCTGCTTTGGCAGAAACAGAAGCATATATTATTATGTCAAGTGGCATTTGCAATTCATGTCCTTGTGATTTTCTGGGAAGCTAAGTGTTTGAAGATGAGTGTTGTCTCTTACCCTGAACAGATCCAAGTGACAAATTTCTCTCTGCATCCAAATCTCAGGAGAGCAGGGTGCTATTTGGCTATTTCAGAGAAGCACTGATATTTTATTTCATTACTTGCAAGTAACTCAGCAGTGACTAAAGGAAAGCAGCACTTAGAGGAAGTATTTGTCACGCAACAACAAATGACTTTAATAATACTAATTGTAGAACTACCTCTCTGCCTCTATGATATAAACAGAAAGGGGGAAGGAAGAGACCATGTGACCTCCAGAAGTGACTCAACAACCCAATACAGCTTCGATTTAGTTAATCAATATGAGTACACTGAAGCCTCCAGTGAGCCTAGCACTCTGCTTGTAACTGGGGTTGGGGGGATTGGGGGAAGTAGGATATTGAAAGAATAAATATTTGCCTTCATCACATTTCACATGGATTACTACAATAGTCTTGGAATTGATCATCCTGACCCCATTCTGTGGTCCTCAGACTATCTTCCACCCCACCCCCAAGTTATCTCATTAAACACAGATCTGATCCCATTTCCTTCCTCTGTGATTTATTTCCTGGTGCTCTTGTGATGAAATTAATACCCCTTTCTGAGGCCAAAAGATCTTGGCTTATATTTTCCTCTTCAATCTCATTTGAAGCCACTCTCTCACCCTTAGTCCTCACCCTTTAGCTTTTGATTCTTTCAACATGCCAAGATTTTTCCTACCCTTAGATCTTCAGTCATGGCCTCAAACACTCTTTTGCAGTGCTTTTCATCTTTCAGGCCTCACCAAAATTTGACCTCCTCAGGAGTTGCCCCCATTAACTACCTTCTCTAGGGAAGTTTCTTCATATTCCTCCTTCCATTGTACTCTGCCCTCTTCCTCCCTGTTTATTGCAATTTGTAGTTATCTAGTTCGTTATCTTACTTGGTAATTTTCTCTCATGTCTAACTAAGCCTTAAAGCTCAAGTGCGGGGATTGCATCTGACTTGTTTTTCTAGCACCTGCTTCTAGTCCAGTGCCTGGCACATCCTGGTGATACCAGTCTGAAGAATGAATGAGTCCACTTGGTATGATATTCCTGCCTTTCTTTCCATGCCACTCTAAGTTCTAGCTGTATTGTGCTACGTTTTCTGGGTTGCCCTTTTATGAGCATGCCTTTGCACATGGCTTCATCCCACTCTCTACTTAACAAACTCTTCCTCATGCTTTAGCACCTTGTTCAGAGGTCCCCTTCTCTATGAATCTTTTCCCAAGTGTCCCCAGGAAGTTAGCCAAACTCCTTCCAAGTTCTCCATGGGTACTTTATTCACATTTCTATAAGTGTAGCCAACTGTATGTGTGTTTCCTACAATTAGGGTCAGAGTCCTTTGATTTCTTCATTCGTAGCAGTCACCCAGGGTATAGAATGATGGGTGCTCAGTGAAATGGTGTCTAATAAGAAAAACCAGTTTAGTTGAAGAGGGTTGGCAGTCATGGAATGAGATACTAAATTGGTGGCACTGATTTGGTGTTTTGTAATTTCAGGAAGGGCTCTGAGAGGTCAGGAAATCTTAGGGAAGTTTTATGGAAGTGGTGCTCCTAAGCTAATTCTTGGAGGATAAATTAAATCTGAAAACGTGAAGGCAGCACAGGCACCACAGAGTTCAGGAGCAAAGGTGGTAAGATTGAGCACAGCCTCACTGGAAGATGGGATGGAGGCAGCAGTGGGAACAGGGTGGTGGTAGTGATTAATTGTTAGAGTATACTGAGATATAGGGGTTCTCCTTCTTCTTGTTCTTCTTGTTGTTGTTGTTGTTCTTCTTCTTCTTCTTATTATTATTATTGCTGTTTCCAATTTGCCATGTAAGAGGTTATCACAGAATAAAAAGCTGGATGTTGGTTCAGATGGTGTCACTGGTGGTAGGCTAAGTATTATTGCTACAGGAACATAATTGTTACAAATACTCTAGTCAGGCAAAGCTGTTGGTAAACAGAGGAAAAATGTGTCTCAGGGAAAGCTGAAAATAAAGGGAACCAACTCAGTTAGTGCCTTATTCTGTGTAGGCACTATGCCCGGAGCTAGGGCAATAGAGATATAAAAATAATTATTAGAGTTTTAAGTAATGTCCCAGGAACTGTGCCAGGTACTGGGATGGCACTATTATTACTATTACCTCTACTAGTAATAATGAAGGCAACAAACATTGCGATTCATTGAATTTTCACTGTGTGCCAGAGGCGTGGGTTAATGTAGTGAAAAGAGATGACAGTAAAACCAGGGTAATCTGAAATGTGAGGTAGTTATAACTGGATGATATATAGTCAATTCAAAGGCCGGTTTTAGTTTTCATATCTTGCTCTTGGAATTAATCTGGTGTATTTCATTTCCATTGGGATGTGTTATAAAAGGCTTCAGAGTATTCTTCTATTAAAAAAAAAAACCTCCAGAGGCTTGCCTAAGATTTTACTATTTTAGTCATTCTTCCTTTAAAACACCTACAAACTAGCCTTGGAAGGAGTAATAAATCAAGTGGCTAACAGTCATTGATATCTCAGTGTGGATTCCTTCATTTGGATAGTTGCTATGACCTTGGAAGTAGAGCAATGTCAGGCTAGGACAGAGGCGATGTGCTGGAGGGGAAAGGAGAGCCTTGGTATGCAGCCTTGGAAGCCTCTTTTAAATAGCCATGCCCACTTCTCCATTGAGAATGGTGCAGAAGTGGATCCCCTGAATCATCTGCCAATGTGTAGCAGGCTCACATAGATGTCTAATGATTTGTCTAGTTCCCTGTCTGCTTCTAATCCCCATAGCTAGAGCAATGTGACTCTCACTTAGAGCTTTGACCTCAGTGTCACTCCAGGTTCTGAGACCAGTTCCAGTTGTACATGCTTACTGTTCATCCTGCTCTGCCTTATTCTGGGGATAAACAACTAATGATAGATTTCCTGGTATCTCTTGAGGATGCATTGTTGGGAAGTTTCCTTTCCATCACCATTTACCTTTGTACTTGGCAGAGGGCATTTATCTGCTATTAACTTAAGCCAAACATTGAAGTATGAGGGGGCTGTAAAATACTCATGAAATGGTGGGTATTTGGTACAGCGGTTTAAATACCTGTGTCCCATATTGGAGTGACTGGAGTTGAGCCCTGGCTTTACTTTGAATTCAGCTTCCTGCTAATACACACCCTGGAGGCGGTAGCTGGGTCCCTGCCATCCACATAGGTGACTCAGATTGAGTTCTTGGGCTCCTAGCTTTGGCCTGGATTAGCCCCTGCTGTGGGCATTTGGGGAGTAAACCAGTATATGGGTGATTTCTCTTTGTCTCTCAGTCTCTCTGCCTTTCAACTACATTTTTAAAAATGGAAACAAAACATGCATGGACAAAATGAAATTAAAAATACTGCACATTTCCCATGAACGTTTTGAAGAACCCTGGTAGACTTAACTGCAGGAAAAAAAAACAGCCAGTGTTTCATGCTGCTCTGTCAGTGAGCCCCATCCCCAGTATAGTCCCCCGAGCATGAAAGATTAAGAACAGTCTAACAGGCTGCCTCAGAGGGCTTATCATGTTCTCTCTTTTCTTTGCTGCTGGCCAGAGGAGTTTGTCTAATGGGATCTGTGACATTTGTGGGCTTAAATGATGCGATTTAAAGAGCTAAATCAATGGACTGGGCAGAAGGCCAGGGCACAAAGTGGCCTTGCCAAATCCCAGCTCAGATCATTGGCCAGCACATGGCTTTATCTACAAGGAAGAAAGGCTGGCTTTCTATACCTAACTGGAAAAAAATTTGCCTTAGAAGGGACTTCATTTCTGTGTGTAGCTTTCATGGCTTCATGCAATGCGTACCATGAAGTTTGGAGTTGAAATTGTAACTTATCATCATTACCAAGCTTGTCTGTCCATCCAATCATCCGTTTCTTCAAGATCTTTCTAAGGCAAGTAGATTTAATCTGATAAGTAAAATCTAAAAGGTGAATGGCCCAAAATTAGCACATTCAGTAAATAATTCTTACTACATACCAGGTACTGTGATAGAAGCTGTTGGTAATGGCTGAGTGGCTTAAAACCATACCTCCTCTAGGAAAAAAAAATTACTTTGGAATGGGGCATTCACTGCCCAGTTCCAAGAGTGATTACAGTGGAAACTTCATGTGCAAAGGCACAGGGGTAGGCTAGTCAGAGAAAGATGGTGGGGTGTCAGTTTTGAGAGCATTTTGGTTCCTTTCATATTACCACTTTGAGAACTTTCTAATTTTAATGTGGTAACACTAATCTTACTCTGAAAGATCTAGATCTTGAATGTCCCACAACGGACCCCAAATGACCCGAAACCATCAAATTATTAGAGAGCATTGGAGAAACCCTGCAAGATATAGGTACAGGCAAAGACTTCTTGGAAAAGACCCCAGGAGCACAGGCAGTAAAAACCAAAATTAACATTTGGGATTGCATCAAATTGAGAAGTTTCTGTACTTCAAAAGAAACAGTCAGGAAAGTGAAGAGGGAACCAACAGAATGGGAAAAAATATTTGCAAACTATACTACAGATAAAGGGTTGATAACCAGAATCTACAAAGAAATCAAGAAACTCCACAACATCAAAACAAACAACCCACTTAAGAGATGGGCCAAGGACCTCAACAGACATTTTTCAAAAGAGGAAATCCAAATGGCCAACAGACACATGAAAAAATGTTCAAGATCACTAGCAATCAGAGAAATGCAAATCAAAACCACAATGAGGTTTCACCTCACCACAGTAAGAATGGCTCACATTCAGAAATCTACCATCAATAGATGCTGGAGAGGATGTGGGGAGAAAGTGACACTAACCCACTGTTGGTGGGAATGCAAACTGGTAAAGCCACTATGGAAGTCAGTCTGGAGATTCCTCAGAAACCTGAACATAACCCTACCATACAACCCTGCCATCCCACTCCTTGGAATTTACCCAAAGGAAATTAATTTGGCAAATAAAAAAGCCATCTGCACATTAATGTTTATTGCAGCTCAATTCACAATAGCTAAGACCTGGAACCAACCCAAATGCCCATCAACAGTAAACTGGATAAAGAAATTATGGGACATGTACTCCATAGAATACTATACAGCCGTAAGAAACAATGAAACCCGGTCATTTGCAACAAGATGGAGCAATCTGGAAAACATCATGCTGAGTGAATTAAGCCAGTCCCAAAGAGACAAATATCATTTGTTTTCCATGATCAGTGACAACTGAGCACCAAAGGGGAAACCTATGGAAGTGAAATGGACACTATAAGAAACAGTGTCCTGATCAGCTCTTGTCCTGACTCTAGATGTACAATGTAATACTTTATCCTTTTTAGTATTTGTTGTTGTTGTTGTTGTTGTTCTAGTACTAGTGGTTGAACTCTGTAATTAACACACAATTATTCTTAGGTGTTTAAATCTTAACTGAAAAGTGATCCCGGTTAAATATAATAATGAGAAAAAGAGAGGGAGGAGATGTACAATTTGGGACATGCTCAATCGGAATTGCCCAAATGGTGGAGTTAGAAACGTGCCAGGGGATTCCAATACAATCCCATCAAGGTGGCATGTACCAATGCCATCTCACTAGTCCAAGTGATCAATTTCAGTTCACATTCAATGGCTCTGATAGGTCTGAGTCAAAGGGATCACACAAACAAGACAAGTGTCTGCTAATACTATCTGATAGAATCAAGAAGGGAGAGAATGATCCAACAAGAAGGGAGAGAATGATCATTCATTGGAATGATCCAATGATACACAGCAGACTCATAGAATGACAGGTGTCCTAAACAACACTCTGGCCTCAGGATCAACCCTTAAGGCATTTGGATCTGGCTGAAGAGCCCATGAGAGTATTGTAGGCATGGAAAGCCTAGATACCATGGAAAAGAAAAAAAAAGAAGAAGACCTAAATCAAAGATCTCTGTGAGTGAGATCCCAGTGGAAAGAATGGGCCATCAAAGAAGGTGGTACCTTTCTCTGAATTGAGGAGAGAACTTCCACTTTGACTATGACCCTATCGGAATAAGATCAAAGTCAGAGAACTCTAAAGGCTTCCATAGCCCTGGCAACTCATGACTAGAGCCTAGGGAGATTACTGACGCCATAAACAAGAGTGTCAAATTGTTAAATCAGCAACAGGAGTCACTGTGTACTTACATCCCAATTTGGGATCTGTCCTTAATGTGTTGTCTAATGTGCAGTGATGCTATAACTAGTACTGACACAGTATTTTTACACTTTGTGTTTCTGCGTGGATACAAACTGATGAGATCTTTACTAATTATATACTGAATTGATCTTCTGTATATAAAGATAATTGGAAATGAAAAAAAAAACTGGTGTTAAATTGGAAACGGCATAGAAAATTAATTTTTTTAAAAAAATATTATGTAGGATCTCTGTCTTTAATGTGCTGTACACTCTTATTTAATGCTATAACTAGTAGTCCAACAGTATTTTTTTTCACTTTGTGTTGCTATATGGGGGCAAACTGTTGAAATCTTTACCTAATATATACTAAACTGATCTTCTTTATATAAAGAGAATTGAAAATGAATCCTGATGTGACTGGAAGGGGAGAGGGAGCGGGAGGGGGGGGGTTGTGGGTGGGACGGAGGTTTTGGGAGGGGGGAAGCCATTGTAATCCATAAGCTGTACTTTGGAAATTTATATCCATTAAATAAAAGTTTAATAATAATAAAAAAAGGATTCTCCTTGACAGCATCATTTTATGAGACTGTTCAGTTAACAAGTACCTCCAAAGAGTGGGAAACTCACCAGTGCCTCCCCTGCATGATGAGCACTGACTTTTCAGCAAATGCCTCTCTATGTTCAGCTGAATCCGCTTGCCTACAACTTTTATCCCTAGCCCTACTTCTGCTTTCTAGAGCAGCATCAAATGAAGCACTCCTTTCTTACACATGAAAACTCTCAAAAGTTTGATGTCGACACTAATATTTCCCTTTGCCCAAATCTCCCTTACTCTAGAATTTACATTCTCAGTTTCTTCAATGCTTCTCCATATTAGTTTCCAGATTTTGGAACATTCTAATGTCTGTTTCTAGTTATACTTTCTCTCTCTCTCTCTCCCTCTCCATCTCTCTCTCTCTCTCTTAGATTTTATGCATTTTAAAAGTCAGAATTACAGAGAAAGGGAGAGAGAGAGAGATCTTCTAATCACTGGTTCACTCCCCAGATGGCCACAATGGCCAGTACTGGGCCAGGTTGAAGCCAGAAGCCAGGTGCTTCATCTGGATCTCCACATGGGTGGCAGGGGCCCAAGCAACGGGGCCATCTTCCAGTGCTTTTCTCAGGACATTAGCAGGGAGAAGGATGGGAAGTGGAGCAACCAGGACACGAATTGGCACCCATATAGGACGCCAGTATCACAAGCAGCAGCTTTACCCTTAAGAACGATGCTCATGGGGGCAACGCTGTGGCATGCTGGGTGGGGCCGCTGCCTACAGTGTTGGCATCCCACAAGGACACCGGTTCGAGTCCCGGCTACTCTGTGTCCGATCCAGCTCTCTGCTGTGGCCCGGGAAGGCAGTAGAGGATGGCCCAAGTCCTTGGGCCCCTGAACTCACGTGGGAGACCTGGAAGAAGTTCCTGGATCCTGTCTTTGGATTGGTCCAGCTCCAGCCATTGTGGTCAGTTGGGGAGTGAACCAGCAGATGGTAGACCTCTCTCTCTTTCTGCCTCTCCTTCTCTCTCTGTAACTCTGCCTTTCAAATAAATAAATAAACCTTCTTTAAAAAGTGATGCTCAGAATTGAACACAGAGCTCTATAAATGGTCAGGCCAGAATAGGTTACACTGTTTTTCTTTTTCTACATTCATTCAGCAGTGCTTTTGTTGAGATCATGATGCTGTACTACCTTTATTCAAGAGACAGTATAAATAGTCCTGCATAGTGATATACTTTGTGTTTCAGGGGTAAAAATTTTATTCAACAATTTCAGTAATTTATAAATAAAAATATTTAACACTACTTTGAGCAAGCTATTGTGTTAGTTGCTTCACATACATTATTTAAATTAATTCTCACTTTTAGGCAGTTACCATTATTATTTCCCATCTTACAGGTAGGGAACCTGAAGCAGAGAGATTGAACAAAATCTTTAAAGTCACACAGCTTGTAAGTGGTACCAAGGAATTGGAGTCAAGCTTCTGACATTCTTAAGTACTTCAAAGTAGAAGTTTTTTTTGGTATATTCTGAGGTGCCTACATTATTGCTAGGAAGACCAGATACTTGCTATGCACCTGCTATTTGTCAAACTCATAGCACATGGTAGTGAGGAATACAACCATATATATATATATATATATATATATATATATATATATATACATATATATATATGGCATGGCCCTTGCCTTCAAGCAGCTCTAAGTCCAGAAGGAGAGACACAAATATAAATAAGTTAAATGTACTATAGTGTGATAGGATTCCTAATGTATAGTAGACACAGAGGAAGAAGTGTTCCTTTGTACTTGGGAAGTTAAGTAAAAGTATCACAGAGGAAGTTATATTTGTATTGTGTCTTGGAGGCATGGGAGGAGTTTGCTTCAAGGTAATATGGGGGATTGTAATTCTAGGTAGTGGATATAGTGCATGTGCAGGTGTGGGTAGATAAACCACAATGATATTTAAGACAACATTGGCAATCTTTCTGTTTTTCAAACATATCAAGCATGTAATTCCTTTGGGCATATGTACATTTGGTTTATTGCCTACAATCCTCTCCCATAGATCTTCAGTTTCTTATCATGTAGGTTTCAGATCAGATGTCATGTCTTCAGTGAAGCTTTCTAAGACAACTCTTGCAAACCCCACACATATCACTCTGTCTAATTATCCTGGCTTGACATTCTCTAGGATAAGTCCACCAAGAGCTTATTATTTGAATTGACCATATTTTTCTTTGTTTACTACTTTGACATTTGGCTCTCACAACCCAAATGTAAACTCCACAATAGCAAGAACTACATCAGTCAAGTTTACTACTGTGTTCCCAGAATCTGGTATATAGTAGGCTCCCAATCAATGTATATTGAATTATTTACACACAATCATGCTAGGTTCAGAGATGATGAAATGCTCTGTTGGCAT